>NC_065436.1:6796195-7127391 GCF_024364675.1 Aethina tumida | reverse complement strand
TACATAATACGACACAATTTAATCTTGTTGACTTGTATCTAAAAATATATTTTTATCTTTGCGAAAATCAATATAAACTATAATATATTATAGTTTTCATTAAATGATTGAACATATAGTGTAGCCTATATAAAAAAGGGAGTTGTTCCACAAAATTAGTGTTTCTTTTGATAAGTTTTTTTTCAATTGTAAAGATTGAAAATATGTACTTATGGACAAAATGTCACGTTTATTAGCCCAAAACTAAAACCTACTAAGTACTTTTTGGGCACGAAAATAGAAGAAATCATATTAGTAAATTTTTGTTGGAAAATCTGACTACACTATTATAACAAATTTCAAATAAAATTTAAGTTTTAAGAGTATTAGTATAAGTATAATATTTCAATATTGTTGAAAAATAAGATAATTTGTGCAACTTTTGAGAGTTTATTCCGTAGATTATTTAGTTAAAAAAATAAATTTGTAAGATAAGAATTTTTTATGATTTTTCATGTCAAAAAAATTATATTTTATTTATAAATATGTATATATTTATAAATATGTATCTTTATGAATTACAATTGAAAAAAAGACTGGTTAAAATCTGAAAAAATATACAAATTTTATGAAGGTGTCCCGCTTTCAAATGGACCACATTTAATTAATAATAATATAAATAATTAATAAATTATTACACTCAAATCTGGTTAAAAATTAAAAATTGATTTCAAAAATGATAATATATAAAATTATTTAATTTACGTGACACCTTTTTGTTGATTATTGAAAAATTTAGGTATTGAATTATTTATTTCACGTGGAACTTTTTTTATAAGAAAAAAAAACAGAACTTTTGGTTATTAAAAATTGTTGACTATTGAAAATAAGAATTTTGGACTATTTGTTAATATTTAAAAATATGTGTTTAATTTAGGAACATTATATTTTTATTTAATAAGTGTTTAATAATTATTAATTAGATTATAAATGTTGTTTGTATAGTGTTAATAAAATTAGCATATAGACTATGTATGTTACAAAAATGAAAAATTTTCTATAATAACTGAAATAAAATTCAAATTAAACAATTTCTCTCCACATTTTTTGTGTTATTTTTTTTATCTTGTATTTGTAATTATTATAGTACAAAATAATGTTATATAATTGACATACATTCTTTGTTCTGAAGAAAGTGTGTGTGCAAAACTTTTTATACTTATTGGGCTGAGATAACCTCCTTTGTGGCCTCATCCCACTATCACTGATACATTATTTCCATCAATATTGAAATCAGCAATACTTAAAACGTTTAAATTGTTCATAATTAAAAAGGAAATTGTTAAAAAAAGAATCTTATAGACATAATGACAGTATTAGCATCATAATTTATAATTAGTAAATTAAATTATTTTATTTAATATTTTTGATAATAGTCATCTCTCTCTTGGTTCTGAGAAAATCTAATGTTAATTTTAATATTTGGGGAAATTTACGGTGAATTTTATTAGACCAAGATGTATTTGAAGAGGTAGTAACATTACTTTACTTTCTCAATATGAGAAGTAGATACTATGAAAGTCATTATTACAGTAGCTATATTTTTGTTAATGATCATATTGAAGGCATTTGATGTATTGATCTTGTTCATTAAGAAATTGTTACCAAATGACAAATAAAACATTTTATATCTTATTTAAAATAATTACACTATATTCTTTCTCCCATTATTCTTTTTGTACCTAAATTAATCATCAATCAGCACTCTTTTGAATAATATATATTTTTTAAATAAACTTTAAACAAAATTGTTAATATTTTGTAGGATACTCTTTGTTCATTATAACCACTAGCAAACTCTTCTCTTAATAACAATAATTCATCTAAATTTGATGATTTTCGATGTTTTAATAGAGATTACATGTCTTTCCACAAATTGTCAATTGTATTTAAATCCGGACTTTTTGCTGGTCAATCGAGAATCTCAACAATTTTATTTTTTACCTTTGGATTTATGCTTCGTATCATTATCATTCATAAAAATCCACGTAATTGATAAATTATCGTTGAGAAATGGTTCCATTACGTCTCTCATGAAGTCTCTATATATGAAATAGTCCAGTTTACTAAGAATTTTTTCTATTGGTTCTATACCATTCCAAGGAAAGAAAATTTTCCCTCCACGGTTGAAATATCATTTTGTAGTGTATCTGGGATCCAAATCTTTATTAGAAAGAAGATAATGGTTATATGTCGTTTACTGATTTTTCCAATTTATCTGTCAATAAAGTAAGTTATTTTTGTGTTAGGACATTTTTTTTTATTATCAAGTGAGTGTGTTGTTTCATATTTGTTAAAAAGCATTATAAAACATGTTTCATATTAATTATTATTTTCCTCTTTTCTGGCGTGCAATATTTCGTCCTTCACACTGAAAGGATTTTTAAATTCACACAAAACGTAAGTACATTTGAGTGTCAGTTTAAAGTAATATCTTTACTAGGACGTTTATAACATGTGTGAGAAAAAACCGAACAGGTATAGAATATTGAATTTTACTAGACAAAATTTGAATTAAATCCTTTTATGAAATATCTCACAAAATGTTTGATTTTAACTTTCGTGCTATTTCTCTGGTCACCACTGTATAATATATAATATAATTATATTTACCGTATGATAGATATCAGATCTATCAGGTCTATGGTCTCTAAATGGATCTTTTAATCTATTTTCTGAGATTCTTATTTTTTAAAAGTTATGAAGCAAGAATAAATACAAAAATAACCTTTTTTGTATTATCTATAAAAGATCAGAATCCCCAACCTACTTAAAATTATTAACAAGTCCATGTAAACAAAGATAATTGATAAATAAATATTGTTTAATAATGTTGTAATATTCGTAGAATCGATAAGTTTCAATAGAAGTTGACTTCTTTGTTAATTGTTATATATATTTTTTATTTTTTGATTTAGTGAAATTATCTCTCGATATATTAAAATTTTACTTATATTTTTCAAAATTGATTACTCCAACCATACATTTTTATATTCTATCAACAATTTCAATTGTTTTATTCACACAATTATTTCAGAATCCAATGCTTTATGACAACCAGAAGATAGAAATAGATGAAGCATCTTTTAACAAGACATACAGTTTGATAGAAGACTTCCTCTCGTCGAACGACTGGATCGCTGGACCTACCATGACCATTGCTGATTTGAGTCTTATTCCATCAATTACTTCTTTAGATTGTGTAGTACCAATTGATTACAGAAAATACCCTCGCATTAGGTATTGGGTAAAGAGAGCAGAATCATTGCCTTGTTATGCTGCTAATGAAAATGGACTCAACAAAATTAAAGGATTAATTAGTAGAAATAATTAATTTATAATTTGGGTAAGATTTAATTTTAACCTTAGTCTTAAGTTTTAACATTATCTAATAATTACTAATTATACATTATTTAAGTAGTGTTAAAATTCACATGGTAATATAATATATGTTTTAATATATTAATTAGTATGGTTTAAAATATTTCTCTTTATAATTCAAGTGTAATAATGTATACAAAAAACTGTCAAAGTAGGAGAAAGGTAATATTTTTGTTGATACATATACATATGTGATTGTTATATAATATTTAGATTAAATTATATATTTAGTGACTTTATAAATTGTAAGTAAATTGTCACAATTTTGTATGAGATTAATATGACATGGCAGCTGTTTTTAATACTTAGGATAACTATTTTTATTTAAAATATAATTGTTAACAAAATTCAAATGTTAAAATTGTTAAAAGTGTAAGATAATAAATAGAGGTGACATATATAATAAAATAAAAACAATTTAGATGACGTCTAAATGAATTTTTCTACTTTAGATTCTTATTTCAACAACGTTATTTATTCTTTTCAGATAATCAACAGTTTAAAAATTGATATATACATAGATTTCATACATAATTCATACTATACAGGGTGTTTCATAACATATGCGTAATTTTTACGCAGATATTTCTAAATAATAAGTCAATTTCTTAAAAAATTTCTAATAAAAGTCCAACAGAAAACGAGATAAAAAATGTTAAAGTTTGTAACAAACCTAACTCTACTAAAGCTATTCAAAAATTTCTACATTGACCTGAAAACAAACTTAGGCCCGTCTTATCCAATTTCGTCGCACTAAAAGATAAAAATTGTTTGGATTACAATAATAGTAAATATTAAGAAGTAAACACTGCATAAAAAGTACAAAAACAAGGTTTGTTACAAACTTATTATTAGAAGTGCATATCTGGTTAAAAAAATTCGGAAAAGTTATGAAACATTCTGTATAATAATAATATTTTCTAATTCATGTTTACTTATGTCATTTTTAAATATTAATTTATTAAAAAAATAATGATTTAAGTTATGACATATACAGAGTTTCTAAAAATTAAAGAAAGTTGTCTAATAAGTCCATGTTCTATTTGAGACATATTTTTTTAACGCTATACAAGGTGTCCCATAATTACTGAGACACAGAGTTAAGATAGTTAACATAATAATGTTAATAAATTAACGTATTTTATTTTTTTATTACATTATATTAAAAAGTTTTCTTTCAGTTTAATGAACTTAAAAGATAGGTCAATATCTCTTCGCCTGCTGCACTCTCCTCCTGTCAAACTGGTTGCTGTAGATGATGGTTGCGATGTAAATGTTTCGCAGTACAAATACCAACAGAAATTATTCTGTTCTGCAGAAGGTAGAATGAAATTACAACGTTGCACCTAAGTTATATGCAATTGCAGTAAATCCACCAGGAAGGACTGTCAAAAATTTATCTTTTTGGAGGTTTTTCCAATTTTTAGATTAGCTCAACTTAGTCATTTATTTGATGAAATATGACCCATTAACAATTTTAGTTTACTTCAGGTAATTGAGAAGTTTATTAAGTTTGTTTCATTAATTGTCACTTCAAAATCTTTTATTATGATATACAGTAGTAAAAAAAGTATGGAATATTTATTTGCTTCCTTAATATTTTCCCAAATCTGTTGCAAACCTGAACAAATCTAATTTACTGCAAAATCTGTCTATTAATCAAAATAATCTTTATATTTATGGGTTGTTACTTTTTTTAAATTGAAATTCATTTTAACTTAATTTGAAAATAGTCTGGAATATTTTAATATAATTTATAAAAAATTAATAATAACTCAAATACATAATTCAATATTTTATGGCGTAACTTTTGGCTTCTTTGACAACTTGGCATCTTTTAGGTATAGAATCTACAAGTATCTGCAATGTGACAACAGGAATTTGTTGCCACTGCTCCTGTATGCTTTGAAGAAGCTCGAATGTAATACCTCCCAAAGGTGCTCAATAGCATTCAGTTCGGGATGCTGAGACGGCCATTCAAGCACAGTTAAGTTCTTCATTAGAAACCACTCTTTAATAATGTTATACGTGTTTGGTTACGTAGTCTTGTTGAAATATCCAACGAGGTGGCATCTCTTCCTCGGCAAATGGAAATATGGTGGTTTCCAATTTTCGTGTATTGATAACGATCCATTTTACACTCCACTTGAATCAAAGGTCCAACTTTGGACCGAGAAAAGCTTCCCAAACATGTTTAATCGTAGGAATTTGGTATTTAAGACGGTATCATTACCACTCTGGACGTCCCACAAATGTCCTACCATCTGACCTAAAGGCAGTGTTCCATTTTTCCATGACAAGTGGGATAACATCTGGATTATATTATATTGAAATTTACTCTATTATTTGTTTTAATGTTTTGCGGATATTTGAAACAGGGCCTTTTTATAATTTTGTCTATTTTGATAGTGGTTTTTCCTGGTTCTGGCTTACAACACACTCATTAATAATTAATATTTAAGTAAATGTATTTAGGTATTACAACTTTGTAACCGACCAAAAATGTTAAGAATTTAAGTACATCTGACCGCAAATGAAATAATATTCCATACTTTTTTCCAAGAAACATATCTGATAGACTGGAAGGAACACAAACTGGCGAATTTGTTTACATTACAACAGATATGAAAAATTCTCTGAAACATCTTCCAATCAATGCCAATTAATCTAGTGACATATTGTACGAGATTAAATTCAAAAATGGAACGTATTTGAAAATAAAATTTCAATTAAGAGAAACTTGTAACATGAATATGATATTATCTTTAATACAATATTATAATAATGGGTTAACAATTATCATTTTATTTTTTTATTGTCAATAATTCACTTATTATTATCAATTAATGGTTTTACTTATGCTCATTTAATTTAAATAGTAATTTACTCGTAGTTTCTCATACTTACAACTTTTCACCAATCAAGTAGGGATAATATTAATAAAATTTATTACAAATTTTATTAATGTAACGTTAATATTAATATTTTAAATACAATTTTTAGGAGAGTATCATTTTGGAAGAATATGTGCATACTTAGTTAGTTAATCCTGTTCCGACATTAGACTATGATGGTTCTACTTTATGGGATTTGTGGATAAATACTCAAATAATCAATTTACATACGATATTAAAACACTTTTTTAATACCGGAAGTTTATTTTCAGAAATGCAGACTGTCAAAGTACGTTTAATTTTGGAAATATTATTGTATAGATATAATAGAGTAAATTAATTTTTGATGAATTTCAGAAATCTATTAATTTTGAAAGTTTTGAAGTCAATCAAGAAGAAGAAAAAAAGAAAAATTATTACGAGGATATAACATTCAAAACTATTAATAGTATTAAAAAACAGTGAAAATTAACTATATTAACTTGTTAACCATTCGTTGCGTATTGTGATGGTGCCAATAGGAAAAAAATGATTATAATAATGAAAGAATTATTATGTGGAATGGATTGATAAAATTAAAATTGGAAATTTAAATTCTTTTTCTTTAATTATGTAATAAATATAAAATTTCATATTTTAGAATTAGTTATTTTATTGAAATTAAAAAATAATAAATTTCAGAAATTTTTTATATAGTTTATCACACGAAATTCCGTTATATCCAACTAACAAAAGTTGCTTCACTCAAAATGCTATAACTCACAAACTAATAGCACAAAAGCTGTCAAATTTATACACGTGTTTTTTGAAGGTTGGGACTAATTGAAAATCGTATGGATTTAATACTAGTGGGACCATTTATGTTTCAGCCTACGAACTTTTCAGCCTACTTATTAATCATCATAATCATCACTCTTTTTGAAATAAATCTTATTTATAAAAATATAAGAATATATAATATAATCAACCTTGTTTTTTAGATCGTCTGTCATGCATATTCCTGAGTTTTAACCAACTTTTCAGAATTAAATTGTTTATTCCATTGTACAGTGACAAAAATAAATAGCCTAACTACATGTTAGAGGGTAAAAACTTTTAATTTGACATTTCAAAGCTTCCTTTGAGCCTGTACGATTATTTTCTTTGTGCACAAGAAAACTATTGGCACCTAATTATTGTTATTCACACTTAATTTATATGGATTTCATTAGTCCAACTATTTGTTGAAATTCATTAATTAACAAGGTACATTATCTAACTTCTTCATTTTTTGGATAATTATCAGTTACACAACTAAGTACTTGTTTTTGATTAAATTTGTAATAAGAATGAATTTGTTTGCTTTCTGTTATCACACCTGTGACTTATTGGGAGTTGGGGAGTAGCTTAGATAAACACCAGTGTCGAATTAATACAATTTTATTCATATAACACAAAGAAACACACATTACAATTGACTGACTTATAATAACAAATAAGGGACCATCTTCAGGGTTGCTCTGGGGTTGATTGGTATTGTCCATAACTACTGTTGTTGTTCAAAGGGTTTTAATTTTTTAGCAACAAGAACAAAAACAGTTAAAGGTACTATACTACTTGAATTAAATTTAAACAAGCAAGTTTATAATTTCTGTCAACCTGTGGTGGTGAAGAATTTTGAAACTCAGTTATTTTTTTAATGATTTAGTAAAAATAAAAAAAATTAAAAAGCTACAACACAAAAATTTTAACATAATTCAAAAAGGTCAGTATTAATAGTTATCAGTTTGGCGGCACCAAATTATAGTATTTAAATATATATTTATTGTGTTTAAGATAATAATTTTACTTCCAAACAAAAGGGACAATTTAGTAGTTTGATTAGAATTGGAATAGTTATAAAATGCATCTTAACAAGTTACTGTTTAGCTGAAAAAAAAAATGAATATGGTAAAATATCTAACAATATCTTTGATAAAAAAGCAATTAATTAGTTAATCTTGATTTAATTAATGCATTCATTCACCCCAGCTATTAATTAATGTATTCCTGATAATTGCATGATGGTCTTTGGAATTTGTATAATTAATCCTCTGATAATATTAAGAAAACATGTACTTTTTTATGAAGCTGTTTACAGGGTTATTGTAACATTATTTCTAAAACGTCCTATTGCATCACCAAGAATTAAAGCAACATAATTTTTTCAGCACAACTACTGACAGCTATCAAGGTTATGATAAAACGAAAATTAAAATTTTTTTAAACCAAAACATTAGATTGTTTTTCATAAAATGAGGAATCAATTAGTTTTAAATAGGAGCTATTTATTGTATTTTAAAAATATTTAAAAGTTACAAATGGATTTATTGAACTTGCGAGGTCAATACAATATTTGTTGGCCTGCTACTAATAACTATTCTCGTCAAGCTGGTTGCTGCATCTGGTAAACAGATTCAAGTGGCTGCGCATTACAAATACCGGCAGAACCCATTCCGTTTTGCTGGAGGTAAGAAGCATTGTAAAATGGCACCTAAATTATATGCTATTGCTGCAAGTCCACCTGTAAGGGCCGTTCAGGCTTGTGCAAAGGCCATAAACCTGGAATTGGAAGTAATCAACGTTAATTTGCTGGCTGGAGAACATTTAAAACCGGAGTATTTGAAGGTTCGTAGACTTGTTTTTGATTAGCCGGCCATTTTTTTATGCTGTTAATATGAAGTATAAACAATTTAACTTAGGTAATGGGAACATTTATCAAATTAGTCTCATTTATTATTAATTAATTTAAATCAATAATGTTATATTAAGGTTAATTTATGTTTAATTATATAAATAGATATACTTTATTAATTTTGACTTTTGTTAATAGCTTATCAATATGATATAATAATTATAGATAGAGGTCATTTGTCACTTCGTGTAAAATTAAGAATGAATTAGTTATTTTTATTTACATTGACTAATTCTCCATAACCTTGTCCAGACCACAAATGCCTTAGTAAAATATCTATTATTTTCTATTATAATTGTATTTGATATTTTGAAATTTACCTCAATAAATATTTCAACAGTTTAAAGAAATCAATTAATTTGTTCAGTGAAACAAATGTTAAAATTATTTTTTGTTAGTTTTTGCATAGTGTATTACTATTACAAATTTTTTATTGATTTTGGCTTCAATGTTTATTAAATCACCTAAAAAAGTATTTCAAGAATTTACAGAAATCAGGAAGATCATCATTAAACATATTAGATTCCAAAATAAATAATGTCTGTAACATTAAATTGAAATTTATTTGAAACAATTCTCATTAATAAATAAATATATATATATATATATATATATATATATATATATATATATATATATATAATCATAGAGCCAACAATTATCTTGACAACGTTTTACAAGTAAATGTATACCATGAGAACAAATTTCTGGTTTCTTGGAACTGAAGAAATGGCCAACTCCCATTTTCTCTTCAGAATTAAGCTGTTTATTATGGGAGATACGAAGTAGAATTTTGAGTCACCAACATGTATTCTGTTACCCTGAAGAAGCAGGGAGCCTTTTCTTTTGACTGAAGAAGTTTGTCTTTGTGATTTTCATGAATTTGATCAATTTAAGTACTGTTTCATAAGGTTTACTCTTTGCCCAGAACATCGAGAAGTAAGGAAGTAATTATCAATTGTCTATACTTAATATTTGTGGAATCTATTTGTCCAACTTTTTAATGAAATTAATTCAACTCCAGTTCAGATTTCATCTTCAGAATTAAGCTGTTTAAAACGTGGCGGACGAGGTAGAATTTTTCATTTAACATTTTGAAACTTCTTTTGCCCTCCCACATATATTCCGTTGTAATAAAGAAGCAGGGGGCTTTTTCTATTGACTGAAGAAGCTTGTCTTTGTGATTTTCATGAATTTGATCAATTTAAGTACTGTTTCATAAGGTTTACTCTTTGCCCAGAACATCGAGAAGTAAAGAAGTAATTAGCAATTGTTTATATTTAATATTTGTGGAATCTATTTGTCCAACTTTTTGATGAAATTCATTCAACTCCAGTTCTAACTTCATCTTCAGAATTAAGCTGTTTAAAACGTGGTGGACGAGGTAGAATTTTTCATTTAACATTTTGAAACTTCTTTTGCCCTCCCACATATATTCCGTTGTAATAAAGGAGCAGGGGGCTTTTTCTATTGACTGAAGAAGCTTGTCTTTGTGATTTTCATGAATTTGATCAATTTAAGTACTGTTTCATAAGGTTTATTCTTTGCCCAGAACATCCAGAAGTAAAGAAGTAATTAGCAATTGTCTATACATAATATTTGTGGAATCTATTTGTCCAACTTTTTGATGAAATTCATTCAACTCCAGTTCTAACTTCATCTTCAGAATTAAGCTGTTTAAAACGTGGTGGACGAGGTAGAATTTTTCATTTAACATTTTGAAACTTCTTTTGCCCTCCCACATATATTCCGTTGTAATAAAGAAGCAGGGGGCTTTTTCTATTGACTGAAGAAGCTTGTCTTTGTGATTTTCATGAATTTGATCAATTTAAGTACTGTTTCATAAGGTTTACTCTTTGCCCAGAACATCGAGAAGTAAGGAAGTAATTATCAATTGTCTATACTTAATATTTGTGGAATCTATTTGTCCAACTTTTTAATGAAATTAATTCAACTCCAGTTCAGATTTCATCTTCAGAATTAAGCTGTTTAAAACGTGGTAGACGATGTAGAATTTTTCATTTAACATTTTGAAACTTCTTTTGCCCTCCCACATATATTCCGTTGTAATAAAGGAGCAGGGGGCTTTTTCTATTGACTGAAGAAGCTTGTCTTTGTGATTTTCATGAATTTGATCAATTTAAGTACTGTTTCATAAGGTTTATTCTTTGCCCAGAACATCCAGAAGTAAAGAAGTAATTAGCAATTGTCTATACATAATATTTATGGAATCTATTTGTCCAACTTTTTGATGAAATTCATTCAACTCCAGTTCTAACTTCATCTTCAGAATTAAGCTGTTTAAAACGTGGTGGACGAGGTAGAATTTTTCATTTAACATTTTGAAACTTCTTTTGCCCTCCCACATATATTCCGTTGTAATAAAGAAGCAGGGGGCTTTTTCTATTGACTGAAGAAGTTTGTCTTTGTGATTTTCATGAATTTGATCAATTTAAGTACTGTTTCATAAGGTTTACTCTTTGCCCAGAACATCGAGAAGTAAGGAAGTAATTATCAATTGTCTATACTTAATATTTGTGGAATCTATTTGTCCAACTTTTTGATGAAATTCATTCAACTCCAGTTCTAATTTCATCTTCAGAATTAAGCTGTTTAAAACGTGGTGGACGAGGTAGAATTTTTCATTTAACATTTTGAAACTTCTTTTGCCCTCCCACATATATTCCGTTGTAATAAAGAAGCAGGGGGCTTTTTCTATTGACTGAAGAAGCTTGTCTTTGTGATTTTCATGAATTTGATGATGATGATTAAGGTTTACTCTTTGCCCAGAACATCGAGAAGTAAAGAAGTAATTAGCAATTGTTTATATTTAATATTAGTGGAATCTATTTGTCCAACTTTTTCATGAAATTCATTCAACTCCAGTTCTAACTTCATCTTCAGAATTAAGCTGTTTAATACGTGGTAGAGGAGGTAGAATTTTTCATTTAACATTTTGAAACTTCTTTTGTCTTCCCACATGTATTCCGTTGTAATAAATAAGTAGGGGGCTTCTTCTATTGACTGAAGAAGCTTGTCTTTGTGATTTTCATGAATTTGATCAATTTAAGTACTGTTTAATAAGGTTTATCATTATCCAGAAGAGCAAAAAATAAAGAAGTAATTACCAATTGTCAAAAGGTTAATTTTTTTTACCCTTAGTTAATATTTGTGGAATCTATTTCAAGAACTTTTTGATAAAGTCATTCAATTCCTGTTTTGATCCCTTCAGAATAATATAATAAATAAACTGATTATTACGTGATAAACAAGATAGAATTTTCCATTTAACATTTTGAAACTTCCTTTGAGTCTTTCAACGTATTTCAAAGGTGATGTGCCAGTAATATATACAGTATAATTATTAAAAATGATTTAAATAAACCACGAACTAAAACACAAATTACTTTATTTAGTTTACTTTTATTATCTTTATTAATTTTTTAATTACATTTCAATGTCAATGTATAATTATTTTTAGTGAACTTTTACTTTTTTAATCATGCTTATGATGGTGACTAGAATTTTCTCGAAACAGCATAACAAACGAATCATATCCTTAATGCAACAATCCAATTAGTTATGCTATCATGATTTATATGGTATTATTTTGAAGATAAATGTGACCACTAATAATACGTTTTAGATTAATCCTCAACATATTGTACCAACAATAGATGATGATGGATTCATTTTATGGGATAGCCATGTTATTATGCAATATATTGTGGAAAAATACTCAAAAGATGACGCCTTGTATCCAAAAGATATCAAAGCCAGGGCCCTAGTAAACCAACGTCTCTTTTTTGATGCTGGAATTTTATTCCCACGGATGTTGGTTATCACGGTATGTTTAATTTTACTAAAAATGAAAAAACCAAGTAAATAAAATAATAATTTTCAGAGATCCATCATTTTTGACGGTGCTAAAGTCATTCCAGAGGAAAAAAGAGAAAAGGTTTTAGAAGCATATGGTTTCGCAGAAAAATATTTGGAAAGCAGCAAATATATGGCCGGAGAAACTGTTACAATTGCAGATATTAGCTTGGTAACCACTTTAACATCTTGTAATGTTGTGGTGCCGATAGATTCTGAAAAATATCCAAAAATTACAGCTTGGATTAAAACAATGGAGCAATTACCGTATTACGATGCCAATAAAGTTGGATTGGACATGTTGGATGAATTGATAAAATCAAAATTGAAGGGCTAATTGTTTCCTTAGTTTTATATAAAAATATAATTGCGTATTTCTAAATTTAACTATTTTATTAAGCAGTGAAAGTTCGATGTAATTGAAGGAATTTAAAAATCATAATAAATACTTCTACTTTCTAAATGTATATTGAAACGAAATTTTGTGTTTTTTTTTTAAATACCCAACCCACTTTGATATTGCAACATATTGTAAGTAAAACAACAAGTAACTTAAAATACATTTAGTTTGAAAAATGAGGTCCTTGTTCCAATAAATGCAAAATTTCAATAATTTAGCTGAAAAGGAGAATGTTTTTATTACATTAGTAAAAGAAGTCTTACCTTAGACCACTTTCATTTAAAAAAATTAATTACTTCAGTACTTTTCTGAGGAATAATTTATAAAATTTTTAAAAAAAGTTGATGGAGGAGTACAATATCACATCTTAACAGTAGAATTAATTCTAAAATACTGATGAAAAAGCCACGGTTGTACAAATCCATAATATTGTCAAAACAATTGATATCAGTTGCAGCAGTAAATATTTTTTACACGTGGAGGGAGAAGGAGAAATCCATGGTTTTATGAAATCGAGTAAGAGATTTTCATCACCCTTTAAATTTAAATCATATGTTTTCGATAAACTAATTTATAATAATAAAACAATAATATTATTACAAACTGTCAACAAATTTATACCAAGCTTATTTTAATTACTTTTATAACATCATTATAAATAAATTTTCAATTTTTCCTTCAGTAACGTAATTAAAAAATTAATATATTTTGTATTTGTATTTGTAAATAACATCAAATACAGACGTGACTGCAGTCAGACTAATTACGAAAAATATGCGATAAAGGTAAAAAGCAATATTAATTTTAATTAATTAACATTCTTTAGACTATATATTTAGTAAATAAAATGAATCCTAAATAAATATGGGACATTCCATGCTAAATCTGACAATTACAGGTAGGAATTTTATTATTTTAATTACAATTCAATTATCTTCTGTTTTTGTCAAATTTTCATAACATCGTTATTAATGTATATATTATAAATTATAACATTCATTATAATATAAAATATTAATAGAAAATTTGGCTAAACCAATCGAAAACCGTTTGATCCTATTGAATTTTGAAAGAGACATTATGCACGAGAGAGACAGTATAATTAATTATTTTTTTATTATTAAGTTAAATGCTTATTTTATATAAAAATTTAATCAGAAATATTTTTAGGAAGGATAAATTGAAAATAATATAATTATTATTTTAAATACGAGTAAATTTGAAATTTTGGTGAAGGTTCCTTCCATTATACAGACAGTATAATTAACTAATTTTTTATTATTATGTTAAATGAATATTTTATATAAAAATTTAGTTAAAAATATTTTTAGGAAGAATAAATTGAAAATAATTTAATTATTAGTTTAAATATAAATTTGATTTGAAATTTTGGTGGAACTTCCTTCCATTGTTTGTGAACATAACTGTTATTCTGTCGAAATAAACTCAAATTTTTATGAATATTTTCAAAATGTATGGATTTAAATGGATAAATTTAAAATATTTATTAAAAAACTATTAAAATCAGTACGCATTCGAATATCTTCTAAATTAGAGTAATCCATTAACTACAAGAGACCTTTTTTTTGAGCGTTTAATTTCCTACAAAGATTTATAATATTGATATATCTACGACTTATAAAATTTAAAAGTAAAAAATAAATATTTTGTTAAATTCTTCAAACTTTGACCTTCGATATTTTTTAAATCTAAAATTTATGAAAAAATTGTAAGATACCTATTTTGTAAAACGTTAAATTTCCTAAAAGAAATGCAAATAAAAACTTTCTGTACGATTAAGTAATGACGAGATATTGATTTTGCCATATGGAACTGAAGAAAAAAATGGAAAACTGAGATGAGAAGGACCTTCTTATTAAAATTAAGAACTGATCTTTGGAGAGCATTTTTTAAAGGTATCTAAGAAGGAAGGCAACACCTAGACATAATTGATTTATTCCATTTTTTTTAGAAGATAATAATTGATTAAAAAATTAAGCAAAAACCTTAAAGCATAATTTGTCAGAAGATAATAATGAGTCGGAAGGAGATGTAAATTTATTAAGCGTACCCCCATCATATCCCACATACGTTTGATTGGGGAACGGTCTGGAGATGTGGGTGGCCAAGTAAATTCACGTGTCAAGGCTTCTAGAAAGTTTAAACATTTACCTCATATTTAAGGAAAAAAAACTAAAATTTTCAAATTATAATTATTGTGAATATACCACAATCGGGCTAGACGGATAAAATTGTTCAAAATTAAATATTATATACAGTAGTAGTCATAATTATAGCAACTTAAAGCAAATATATAAAAATAGGAGCTTAACTACAAATTTGTATAATATTTATTGCTTTTTATATAATTGTTGTATCCAATATGCAACTGGTCAATCAAATTTTATTCTTTAAAAAATTGTGTACTTTTTTATTTTTCAATGGAGATAATTACAGCACTTTTTACTTATCGTTTTTGAAAGGTCTCTGTGAATTTAAATCTATTATTTACTACGGATATTTTACTTCTTATAATTATTTCATCATCATTGGTTGAAGTTGGCTGAATACGTCAATACAAAGTGTTAAATAATATAGATTTAATCAATTAAAATCTTTTGAAAATTAAAATTGTTCTATTCATATCCAGCTCAGTTCAAAAAAATGTTACATTTTATATTATTTTATATTTTACAATTTTTTTTAAAGTTATAACTGAAATATTTAACATTTTAAAAAATTACAGTACATATTCTAATATCACTTTTATTAGTACTATTAAAAAAATTATTATATAATGAACTATTTAAAAAAATCATTAGAAAACATTCTTACTTTGAACAATAAAGGTATAAAGACTGTGGAAATCAAAAAATACTGATTTAGACTGGAACGTCCCATATATATGCATATTAAAATATATCCGATAATAAAATGGTCTTTGGTCTGCGATAATATTGAACAAACATTGTATTTTAAAACTGTTTACATGTTTTTTTGGGAAATCCCATCGAAAATTTCCTTTAGTAGTACCAATGTTAAGAAAAAAATATATTTTTTTTAATTTTTCTAATAAATAACAATAATATAAATTTAGAAGTTCCGGAATTTATAATGCCATAGATATTAAGTAAGAATATGTTATATTTTTATTAATTAAATTAAAACTTTGTTAATTAAGTGTTTATGTTAACGTTATCAAAAAATGTGATTATTCAGAAATATTTTTCCTCGGTATCTAAATTTATAACACTGTTTTTTAATATAAATAGCCGCCATAACAACAAAAATTTAAATCTTTTCAAATCTTTGCAAAAGTAAAAACCTGCCACTATGAAACTGTACATGATCCCTCAATCGCCAGCTGTTAGGGCTGTAATGATGGTCGCCAAAATGCTCGAACTGGATATGGAACAAGTTATGGTCGACATGGAAAAGAAGGAGCATCTTTCCGCCGAATTTATGAAGGTAAGACACTCCCAGTATATAAAAACTTGGACTAATAGTATTATTTTTTGTTAGATGAACCCCCAGCACACTGTGCCAGTACTAAACGACGACGGATTGATTGTTATCGATAGTCATGCAATTATGGCTTATTTGGTCGGAAGGTATGGCAAAAATGACTCAATGTATCCCAGTAATGTGCAAATGAGGGCCGCCATTGACCAAATGATGTACTTCGATGCGAGTGTGCTCCAACCAAGGCTCGGCGTAATTATCGTAAGTAACCCAATGTCATAACTTTCAAAAATTATCCTATACTTCTTCAGAAAGCCCTCCTTATGGGCGAAATGAAGACGGTACCGAAGGAAATGATGCAACCTGTGATGGAGGCTTACGATATGATGGAACGTTACCTCCAGAAACATAATTATGTGGCCAGGGATTCCCTGTCCATTGCTGATTTCAGTGTTGTAGCTACGATGACTTCTATGATGCACGTTGTGCCTATGGAAATGGAGAAGTACCCTAAAATTATGGCTTGGATGAAGAAAATGGAAATGCTTCCAGTTTACGAGGAGAACCAGAAGGGCTTAGATATGATGATGTGTATGATGAAGAAGATGAGATAATTTAACATATTATGTTAAATAAACCTTTTTGAAGTATATTCTTGTTTTAATTCATGTTATTAGACTCTATTATCGTTATTATTACTACACCACTGAATCAACAAGTTGAAATTTAAATATAAATAAATGTTTGTCGTTGATAAAAGGGTAGTACTGAACTATATCAACAACAAGTTACTAGTATTGTATCCGAGGTTAAAGGTGAGAGTAAAAAAATAAAAAATGGAGAAAGGTAAAACTAACTAAACATATTTTATGCTTTATATATATTTTTTGCAAATTCGTATATATTTCAGATGATTTTATAATAAAAACAGAAGAAACAGACTACGAACCTAATGAAAATGGATTAGGTCACGAATTATTTCATTGTATGGTTAAGAATCGAACAAAAATTGCCCAAGTAAGTAAAAATATATTAGGACCTTGAATAAGGTCTTACTATTCCTTCAAAAGATGAATACCAGTACTATGTGTATGGAATTTCTTAACCTTTCAATTTCAGTGTATGCTAATTCATTTTTGTATAAACAAAGTAAGTTTTATTGAGCAGCGAGAACTTATTCAAAGACCTAATAGGTTCATACAAAATATCTTTGTTATTTACATGTTACAAATTTTTAGTACGTAGAGGAAACTGAAGAAATTGATTTTTACGACTCCCTTCTACAAAGATGTATTAGAACTGCCATAACTTTATTAACAAAAGGAATAACACAAGACGATATTATTACAATATGTAGTGAAAATCATATTAATACATGTGTACCATTTATAGCTACACAATTCATCGGTGCTAAAGTGGCATCATTAGATGTTTGCCTGTCAAGTGCAGAAATATCACATTTACTTAAACAAGTAAATCCAAAAATAATATTCGTATCTGAAAAATCAGTAAATTTGATTGAGGAAGCTTTGTATGAAACAAAAATTAATACTGAATTAGTCGTTTTTGGAGTTTCAAATAAATACTCTCAATTCACAGAATATTTAAAGGAGCAAAAGGATGAAAGTTCCTTCAAACCAAGCCCAATAAAAACCAATAAACAAACTGCAGTTATATTCTTCAGCAGTGGTACTACTGGATTACCTAAAGGAATTTGTATAAGTCATTATAGTAGAATGAAACAAGTGGTAAATGAAATAAAATTATGGAACAGTGGAGATGTATGTGATTTGAGTAATTACTATTTTAAACCACAAGTTGTGTCAGATGGATGCTTATTAAATTATGCTGGTTTATACTGGATTTCTAGTGTAGGTCTTTTAGTAAGAGCTGTATTTACTGGGCAAGCTAGAATGGTTTGTGGACAATTTGATGAAAATAAATTTTGGTACATATTGGGGAAGTACAAGGTAATAATTACCATTAATGATTATATTTAAGTTAACATATTCTTTAAGGTGTCAAGTTTATTCATAACACCTGTTAATCTCAATAAATTACGGATGAACAAAAGGCCTTCTGTTGATCTTTCAAATCTGAAAGTTGTTCTAACAGGCAGTTGTCCCATTTCTGAAACGATGATGGTGACATTGAAAGATTATTTTCCCAACAGTGTTATACTTCAAGGCTATGGACAAACAGAATCTAGTGGCATTTTAAGTTCTATTGACGTAAGTAATCGAATTGAGGTATTGGAACAACTTAAACATCCATTAACATGTGGGAAACCTGTTCCTGGAGTGTGGTATAAAGTAAGAGTTCCAATAAAATATTACAATCCTATTATATTTACACCCAATCTAGGTCGTGGATCTGGATACTGAACAGATATTGGGTCCTAACCAAAAAGGTGAACTAAGATATAAGACCAAGTACGCAATGAATGGCTATCATAACTTAGATTCATCAATAGCTTACGATAAGGATGGTTGGTTAAAATCAGGAGACATTGGTAAACACACAGTTTTATATTTGAAATCTATTTTAATGTTCATCTTTTATTAGTAATATATGATGAAAATCAGTACTTTTACATAGTAGACCGTGTGAAAGAGATGTTAAAATATCAAGGATGGCACGTACCACCAGCTTATTTGGAGGGTATCCTTGAAAGTCATCCATTAATAAAGGAGGCTGTGGTTATTGGGATACCACATGAACACGATGGAGACCATCCAATGGCACTTATAACTTTATTCAATAAAGACTCATCTTTAAGTAAACATGATATTGAAACATTTCTAGAAGGAAAAATTTCAGACAAACAAAAATTACGAGGGGGGATTAAGTTTGTTGATGACATACCAAGGACGTCAGTGGGGAAAATAAAAAGATTACAAATAAAACAGATGGTTTTGAACAACGAAATTTAATGGGTATTACAAATGAATATAAGACTGTAGTCCTGAATCAGGTAAATAAAATACATATTTCGTAAGTTTAATATTTATATGCACTAGAAGTTTAAATCAAGGTACTCCTTGTAATAAATTTGTCTGTAAATTATTTGTTTTATTTATCAAGTGTTTGTTCAAGTCTTTGAAAAAGTTGAAGCCCTAACCATTCTTCCAAGAATGTTTCACAGATATGTTCTATTGGGTTAAGGTCTGGACTGCGAGCTGGTTGTAGGTGGTATATTAATTTCTTGGAACTGTATAATTAATATGGTAGATTATTCGATAGGTCAAAGTAATGTGTAATTTGTGTTTATTTGATTAATTTAAGAAATCTAAAACGTTCAAAATGTACCTCCATTTGCTGTTTTCAGTATGACTATAGAAGTGAAAACGTATCCTAATATCATGACTTGAATGAAGTTTAGATATGGATAATGAAGTAAATGAATTAAATTGTTTTATTGACAATGTATTTTATTCGTTTTTTTATTTTAAAGCATGTTATTGTTAAAGCAAATCATTAAACTTTATTATCATTATATTTATCATCACACCACTGAAACAATATTGTTCAAGTTTAAATATAAATGTCCAGTATTGATAAGTATTGTAAGTGGAAGCCCATATTGAACAAGAAACATTCGACACTTGAATAATGGATAAAGGTGAAATCAACAATATATTTCATTCTTAATAAATATTTATATTTTTGCAAATAGATATTTCAGACGAGTTTATAATAAAAACAGAAGAAACAGAATACGAACCTAACGAAAAAGGACTAGGTCATGAACTATTTCATTGCATGGTTAAGAATGGAAGAAAAATTGCCCAAGTAAGTAGACATATACAGTGGTGAAAATAAGGAATATTTTAAGACTATGATCTCAAACTTAACTGTCTTTGAATGGCCGTCTCAGCCCCCCGATCTAAATCCTATTGAGCACGTCTATTAGGAAACTATTAGACCGTCACTTTCGAACAAAAAACATGAAAAGCAAACAAGAACTTCTTCAAACCTTACAAGAGCAATGGCAACAAATTCCTTTTGACATATTGTAGAGTCCAGTAAATTCTATACCTAAAAGATGCCAAACAGTGATTAAGTTATTGTTCATTAGTTCAGTAACATTTGTAACAAGTAAATAAATATTCCAAAGTTGTTTCTATCACTGTAGGTTCATATAAAACACAAACGTCTTTGTTATTTACATGTATCAAATTTTTAGTACATAGAGGAAACTGAAGAAATTGATTTCTACGACTCCCTTCTACAAAGATGTATTAGAACTGCCATAACTTTACTAACAAAAGGAGTAACACAAGACGATATTATTACGATATGTAGTGAAAATCATGTTAATACATGTGTACCATTTATAGCTACACAATTCATCGGTGCTAAAGTGGCATCATTAGATGTTTCCCTGTCAAGTACAGAAATAGCACATTTACTTAAACAAGTAAATCCAAAAATAATATTTGTATCTGAAAAATCAATCAATTTAATTGAGAAAGCTTTGTATGAAACAAAAATTAACACTGAATTAGTCGTTTTTGGAGTTTCAAATAAATACTGTCAATTCACAGAATATTTAAAGAAGCAAAAGAATGAGAGTTACTTCAAACCAAGCCCAATAAAAAACAATAAACAAACTGCAATTATATTCTTCAGCAGTGGTACTACTGGATTACCTAAAGGAATTTGTATAAGTCATTACAGTAGAATGAAACAGGTGGTAAATCAAATAAAATTATGGAACTACGGAGATACATGTAATTTAAGTAATTACTATTTTAAACCACAAGTTGTATCGGATGGATGCTTATTAAATTATGCTGGTTTATACTGGATCTCTAGTGTGGGTGTCCTAATAAGAGCTGTATTTACTGGACAGGCTAGAATGGTTTGTGAAAATTTTGATGAAAATAAATTTTGGCATACTTTAGAGAAATATAAGGTAATAAATATTATAAAAATAGATTTTTAGTATTATATGGTGATGTTTAAGATTTCAAGCTTGTTTATAACCCCTGTTGATTTCAATAAACTGAGGATGATCAAAAAGCCTATAGTTGATCTTTCAAACTTGAAAGTTGTTCTAACAGGCAGTTGTCCCATTTCTGAAACGATGATGATAACATTGAAAGATTATTTTCCTAACACTGTTATAATTCATGCATACGGACAAACTGAATGTGGTGGTCTTTTAAGTTCTTTTGATGTGAATAATAAATTGGATCTACTAGGACAACTTAAACATCCTTTATCATGTGGAAAACCAGTTCCTGGAATTTGGTATAAAGTAAGACTTTTGATAAAGTAATGGAATTATGATAATATTTACCTTTGAGTTAGGTAGTAGACCTGGATACCGAAGAAACATTGGGTCCTAATCAAAAGGGTGAATTGAGGTACAAAACCAAGTATGCAATGAATGGCTATTACAACTTAGATTCATCATCAGCTTACGACAATAATGGTTGGTTGAAGTCGGGAGATATAGGTAAACAAATAAAGTTATATGTGTAACTAGTTTAAAATTATTTATCTACCAACAGTAATATACGACGAAAATCAGTACTTTTACGTAGTAGATCGGGTGAAAGAAATGCTAAAATATCAAGGATGGCATGTAGCACCAGCGTATTTGGAAGGCATTCTTGAAAGTCATCAACTAATAAGAGAAGCTGCGGTTATTGGGTTACCTCATGAGCACGACGGAGACCATCCAATGGCTCTTATCGTTTTAAAAAATAAAGACTCACTTTTAAGTGAACGTGATGTTGAAACATTTTTGGAAGGAAAAATTTCAGATAAGCAGAAATTACGAGGAGGTATTAAATTTATTAATGATATACCGAGAACTTCAGTGGGAAAAATAAGAAGATTACATTTGAAACAAATGGTACTAAACAATGAAATTTGATCAATATTATCAACACACAAAAGTTGTATAAGATAGATACAGTTGTATATACTTACAGTTCAACGTAATAAATTTTTTTCATAATTATACAGTATCATAAACTATTACTAGTTTTCTCGGTCTATTTCCTATGTCACTGAATATTTTTTAAAACTATTAGTTGTGCATATTTTCTGCACTGTTTAGAATAAAAAGGTATTCTTGATTAATTTTGTTTTTCACATACTGATTTAACATATTTCTGTGATAAAGTTTGAAAAAAATTAAGTGCCATACTGTACAAATAGGTATGAAATAATTTTTTTATGTTACTCCCTTCGTCGTTTGAATGGAGTATATTTAAGTGATGTTTATTTCAGTTCCTACCTTATGTGAATAGACTATAGAGTAAAATAAAATCGGGTGATTTCTAGTTTTGTTTTTAATTATATATTTATACCGGTATACTTACGTGTAATTAATTAACAACCAAAATAATAATAATAATAAAAATCGTCATTTCATGAATTTATCTAATGGGAATTCTGTTTACAGTGGGCCGCAAGGTGACAATTTGAATAAATGACATAACCACGAACTCTGTCAATTGTCAAATTATCTTGTTTACTTGTAATTTTTAAATTAGCATTAAGTGAAATTACTGCGTTTCTACCGTTTTTAATTGCAATCCGTTGAAAGAAATGGCTACTTTGGAAGATAAAATATTGGGGGAAAAGCTCCACAATTATTGTAGTAGCAGCGAAGAGAGTGATAATGATGAATCAGACTCTGAAGAATCTAATAAAAATCCACCTAAGGAGGAAAGTGCTCCTCCTCCGGAAGTAAATAAGTGGGAAGGTACCTCCACAAACACCGGTCCTAAAGGTACACTCGTTGAGATATTAATATGGGTATGTAAAACTAATTACGAATGTTTATTAGGAGTCATTAAAGACTGGCAAAGATACAAACAATTGGAGACTGAACGCAGGAAAGAAGATGAAAGGGAGAAAATTGAACTAATGAAAAAACTAACATTAACAGTTCAGACTGCACTAGATGAAGAACGTGAGAAAGCCGCTCTAGAAGATCCAGATTTGGCAGAACTTTTAGATGATGAATTCTTGGTTAGCTATCAGAAGCAGCGCATGCAAGAAATGTTACAACAAACTAACCATAATATTAAGTTTGGTAAGTTTCAATGTTTCAATACTTGATCAAATTATAATCAATAGAATTCCAGGTAAACTTATTATGTTACAAAATGGGCAAGAATTTCTCGATGCCATTGACAAAGAACATAAATCAGTCACAATTATTGTGCACATTTATGAGGACAACGTTGATGCATGTAGGGCGATGAATGTCTGTTTAACCACTCTGTGCAAGGTTTACGAAAATGTAAAGTTTTGTGCAATAGTAGGTTCTCGTGCCGGTATGAGCAAAAAGTTCAAACTGGATGGAGTACCAGCCTTGCTTATTTACAAGTCAGGTAATTTAGTGGGCAACTTCATTCGTCTTTCTGATGATTTAGGAAATGATTTTATGCCTGATGATGTACAAGGATATTTGGTGGAACATGGTATACTTGAAGATAAAAGCTGTACTCCTTTGATTATTAGAAACTCGGCTAATGATAGTGATAGCGATTAATACTTGTAACATAAGCTTAAACCATTGGTGCTGTTTCTTTATGTGTTCATGTACCGATGTGCTATGAAAGTATATTCATGTAAACTAGTTTCTTCTATGAACTACAAATATTTCATACTTTTTTAGTGCAATAATCGATTTTTTGGTTAATATGAACTAATTCATAAAAATTCTTTATTGAATGAACTAGATTGTTTACATGTAGAATAGACAAATACGTTTTACTAACAATTTTCTTAATTTCAACTTCCATCTATAAAACCATATTTGAAAACTTGAGGCTTTTCTAATTAAGTATTATAAAAATACATTTATGAAATAAGTAAATTATTTCATACAAAAATAGAATAAAAATGTTTTATTTTCATGTTATTTATTACTTATTTTTGTTGTACTTGAACTGAATTTATCAGTTCAGTCAGTCAATTTTTCACAGCATATTTTTGACACTTATTTTTAAACATCACAGATTTAGAACCTTAGAATACCCAATTTAGTTGTTTCTACAACTTCATCCTCAAGTCCATTTTCTTCTTATTTTAAATATATCAATAATTTTTAAATGATAGTTTTTTATTGGTATCTTGTCCACATATTACAAAAGTAGTAGTTTTAATCAAATAAAAAGTTAATAACATATAAAGTTATAAAAATTGTATAAAAATATTATTTTGGGGACTTGAAACATTAATGTAATAGTTAAAAATTTTATTAGCCATCATTCCATTCTCCAGGAGTACCATATGGACTGATATTTTGAAATCTTGAGTTTTTGTGTACAGAACAATTTTTAAAGACTTGACTGGATCATTAAACTCTTGAATGTTAACACAGAATTCTTTGAAATAAATGTACAAGTAATAAAGCTTCTTAGACAAATTTAGTTAGTTATTTATTTGTTTAATGTATTAATTTAGATTTATTTAATAACTCCCACAAATAAAACTTCTTTATGTAATTAGTCTCAAACATTTGGCGGACAGACAAATTCTTATAAATTTAAATGAAAACTTTGTTGTATTTCCATTATATAACGTATTCTTACAGCAATTATTGACCATCTTAAAATAAGTGTAGTAATTTACATGTCAAATTTTATTTTTGTTGTATTTAAGTTCTATATATTATATAAAGTAATATTATATTAGAAATATATTAGAAACATGATCATTAATTTTGACTTCTTACATTTTCATAAACTTTTTATATACCTATACAATTTTATACTATATAGTAGTTGTAATGTTGTCTATACAAAACTTAAATTTTTGAAAGACTCTGTGACTAATGAACAAATTAATATTTTTTAACAGAGCATTTAAAACATATTTATATAAAATGTAGTCATCGGTTTGTTCATTTTGTCATCTGTTTAAAACATATTGATCTCAGGTTGAGGCTCTATGATAATATGATTTATTTTTTATTAAACTGTATTAAATATAAAATCGAAAACCAAAGTACATTTGGGATCAGTATTATGTACTAATTGACTTCTTGTTTGTTATAATTTTAGTAAATAAATACATCTGAAGTAAACTGGTGTTTCAATAAATATTTTTATTCCTTATTATCTATAATTTATTAAATTTCGCACCACAGGAAGGTAACAATGATGATTGAAGTTCATTATCATACACGAAGATTTACTTATCAGTAATCGCAATAAATTCATTAGTAAAATCGATTTAATAAAACAACAGTGCAACTCTTAAGTCAATATTGAATTCAAACCAAATGTTTCTACTAAACAAAAGTAGACTGACAAGATGGAAAAGCTAGATCAAAATGTGATTACCAAACCAAAGAGTTTGTCCAAAAGTACAGGAAATGTCCTGAGTCTGTGAATACGGCAATCAAGTATAAAAAGAAGTGGAATGGAGTCATGTCTTAAGAAGAAATAAAAAACCCAAAGAGAAAACAGTAACTGAGGATAACTTAAAACAATCTTCAATCTGTCCTCTGAAGGTGGTTCCTAGGAAAGCTTACATCTATGTTTTAAGACTTGGTCTTGACACTAAGGCTGAATAAATCAAGATTTACTTGAAATGTGATTCTCCTGATGTAATTTGTGAAGTCACAGTTTCTAAATTTTCAGAATTTTATTCGTCATTAAAATCACTTTGAACTTACAGGCAGAAAGTAGAGCAGCTTTTTTAAAATTGATTATTATGTTAAAAAATATATATTGAAAATTAATTTCCCTTTATAAATCCAACAATTTCATAGTTAAACAATAAAAAAATAAAGATTTTAATTTTGCTTATGATTATTTGTTTTGGGCTGGCAAAAAGTACAGTGTTAATATTTTATTACTACAAATAATTTGTAATTAGTATTTTAATTAAATCTATATATAACATTAAAATTTAACGGAGGAAACATAGGTCTATAACTGATAATAAATAATAAAATATAAAATTATCTTATTAAAATCGTTTTCCATGAAATCTTTTTTCCCTATTCTGTTTGATAACATATCATATTTGTTCTGTATGATAAATTATTGTAAATAAGTATCTTAAACCAGTGTGGAAGCTACATTAGGGTCAAACCTCATATAAGGTCCATCATAATGGCATCAGATGGTGAGTTTCTTCGAATTATTCGATTTAAGAAGTTCATATTTATAAAATCACATACATGCTTAAGAGTGTATTCAATTAAGACAGGTACAGGCCTTCAAAAGTTCTTCCAGTTGCTCTAACGCTCTTAGTAACTGATTTCACAAAAATAATTGAAATTAGTTTACCCGAATGTGGCGTCAATTGCCTTAATTAATTATTTAATTGTCTCAATGTATGTTCCTGACTTCTTCGTATTTTTCAGCCAACGACATAACAAAACCATGCAATTTTATTCGACACTTGATACTTCTGCAATAAATATTACAGTAGACAGCCTCTTCTTCGACGTTGATACTCCGAATCCTTAGAATCTCTGCACCCTGAATGAATTTACTTATCCACTGTTCCATTATAATTCTTCTCTTAACCTTGTCAGCGTCTTTTTTGATCCCACATCACATCATCTCATTTCGTATGTCTAGTTATTCTGAACGGTTCTTTGAACACTTCACATCGACTTTAATCCAACTGTTTTATCTCCATGACTGACCACAGCCACTATAGGCACATGGTCTGTACTTTTTGTTCATTTTATCGTTGCCGGTGTTACGTCTGGAGCAATCTGTCGATGTAGGACATTATTCTCGTTGAGTTGTGATTATTTTACCTCGGTTGAATGTTGGACTTGTCGACTGCATCATCTGTTTAGACATTTTTATGTTCACAATATGGATGCTCCTTTCCGATTTTCTATCACAATGATAACCAATTATTTCTGTTCAAATCAAGAATGTAATCTTAACACCAACCTTAAAATGCAGTGGCAATTTGTAATATTTTAATAATATATTTCAAATATTATTTTGAAGTGTGCCTTTAACATTTTCATAATAAATTATTTATATTTATTAATAACATAGATTCACCGCTGAGAAAAAGCATTCACAACGAAACTCTACGATGAATTAGCAGTCTAAGTGCACTTTAAGATTATAACCATCTATCTTTGATAAAGTGTAATTTTGTTGTGTTCATTTCAGATAATAACCAATCCCTTCCGAAGGCTTTTCTAAAAGGTTGTCATTCTACCTGTTGTACTATATTTTGGAGATACTTATGTCCTTTCATATTTGTAATTTTGATCATAATATTCTGCAGCGTTTTAATCAATCTGCTTATCAAATCGAAAGAAACTGAACTAAAGGAAACAATTAATAATATGAACAAAGCAATTGCAAACGATCCACATATAAATATATATGAAAATTACGAAGGCGAGAATAATAATTTTGATGACCAATTTAATAAATTTATTTATTAACTCACATGGTTTTATTTTTTGTATTGATTGATATAAACACATCTTTGCTTGGAATAAACTGTTTTTTAGCATATATTCACAGAAAGAGAGAAAGAAACATAATGTGGTACATATAAATATAACTACAGTTTTAAAATAAACAATGATAATAATATATAATAAAAAATATTTATTTATTTATTTTATGGTAAAATTATTTGTAAATGTCCTTTAGTTTTCATACTTTCATATAAGTAAATTCTAAAAATTGATAAACCAATGTCTTTGTATAAACATTATTACAGATATCATATTACTCATTATGTTTGGACAATAAAATAAGAATAAACATTTATTTTATGTCTAGACTATGAAAAATAAAATTCAATTATAAAATTACTGGTAAATATTGAACATAGAATAATAGAATGACCTCTCAACGCAACTCTCAACCTCCTTAAAAATATTAAATGCAATTAGTTGGCTGAATTCGTTTTTTTGTCACCTTTCCAATGAGGGGTCACACGCCATAGGGTTGCTTTTGGAAAAAAAAGTTGGGAAGTAAACACATTTAAACGTTAACATGTTTCTGGAATTTTTTGAAAAATTTTTCAGTTCGAATTCATTCCACTTAAAGTCTCCACCCTGTACTTAGCAGATTTCCAATACCTAGGGTCCTGTATATACAATAGTAATTTCAATACACCTCATGCTCTGTGAAAACTTATACTGATTCAGTTTTTGAATGTTAGACAAAAAAATAGAAGAGGTATTGTATCATTATGGAAAGTTTAATACATTGAATTGTAGGTAAGTATTTTAGGATAATGCATTCCTACTTTAGATACAACTGAATTTTAATATAAGGGGCTACATTTTTTGTAAATTTGCTGTAAATTTTATTTAGACTTTCTTCATTATTGGATATGTTCTAGCTGGAAGAGGAAACATGGATATATAACTGATAATAAATAATAAAATATAAAATTATCTTATCCAAATCGTTTTCCAGGAAATCTTTTTTCCCTATTCTGTTTGATAACATATAAGGGGCTATATTTTCTGTAAATTTGGAGTAAATTTTATTTAGTATTTCTTCATTATTTGATATGTTCTAGCTGCTTCCAAATTTGTACCATCGACTTTAGAAACACCTTATATATATACACACAGCGTGTTTAGAAAGTAAATATCTTCAGAAAGTACTTCTTAAGAAAATAATTAGATTAGATTAGAGAAATATCTACGTGACTCATCACTCATACACATATGGCAACATTATTGACGGACTATTATGAAATCATTTTACATAAAGGGCGTTGAAAAGAATGTATTACATATAAGAGGTCAAAATTGCTCAGTGAATGAGAATTATAAAAATATTGGATTGAGGAAAACTAAATCCATTATTGGCAAATTAAGAAACGACAGTACGATGCTCATTGAGAGCCATGACAATCTATTTGACCGTGAAGTTGTTGGAGGAAAAGCTTTGATATGTTTAGTAGTAATGTTAGTCAGAGTTATCATCACACAACCATTTGAAAAAAAAAAACAAGGAATTTGTCTGCGATCATGTGTACATGTTTTTTGCAAGAATAATAAAATACTATTAATAATATTAATACAGAGACATGAATATTTGTTTCCAAGTACAATTCACAGATGAATCGAAATGTTTTCCAAAATTTTACTAAAAATATTAATTGATTTATAAAATATGCCTGTCTAAAGCAATATCCAAATTTAAATCAATTAATTCGAATCAAACAATTTGCAAATGAAAGGAGATAAATAGGAATCCAGAAATTTCTCAAAAACTATTCACTTATAAAGTAGGTCATTGATAAAGCTCTCCATGACAACGCCTAATAAGAGTTGCTATAACACGGATTTCAGTATGTCTGTTATTTGACATCAAATATACACATCTTATTCAACTAAATCGCCTTCTTTACGATGGTATCTGGAAAGGAATTCCGCAGCAGTTTGAGAAAGCCCATGCCGGGTACGAAGAAGCAAAAGAAATGCAGAATCGTGCCGGCATTTACAATTCAAGCAATGCAGAAAAACACATGTGTGTTGCCTCCAGCGAAGTGCATTTTCAAGGAGAAGCCAGTGACAAAATTTAAGTTTAGAGAAAACTACAAAAGAGGCAATTTACCAATCGCAAAACAAGCAGCCGGAATGGGACTAGTTTGGAAGGTAAAAATTATTTAATCACTGTTAACATGTGTCAAATTTTATGAATTTTCAAGTTAATATTTAAACGTGTGTCACATTTCAGGCGGACATCATGAAATTGGACTTCCATTACTATCTTCCCATGTTCTTTGAAGGCCTTGTGGAGACGGAAGACCCGTATAAGTTGTTCGCTCATCAAGCAATTCACGACATGTTGACACAAGGAGGGTCGAAGGTATTTCCGTGCATTCCACAACTGATTATTCCAATAAAAGGTATTTAGGTGTTCAAGTCCAATCATTTAGTAACAAAATACTTATTTTCAGACGCTTTGAATACAAGAAATAAAACCATTATGATTGCAACTCTTAAAGTTATTCAGCAACTGGTTAAATGCGGAGACATGATTGGAGAAGCTTTAGTTCCCTATTATCGACAATTATTGCCTTCTCTTAATATTTACAAGGACAGAAATGGTATGTGGTGATGCCCCACTTATTAATTTATTTCATTTATGCTTAATTTACAGTTAATTGCGGTGACACAATTGATTATAGCCAGGCAAGAGGTGACAATTTGGGTGACGTTGTCAATGAAACTTTGGAGACTTTAGAACGTACCGGTGGTGAAGATGCTTTCATAAATATTAAATATCTGATTCCTACCTATGAATCATGCATGTTGAACTAAGAAATTAATAAGTAATTATACAGCAAAATTTAGCAGATAATAAACTATTTTAAAAAGAAACAATTCTTTTATTCTACTTAGTACATTTATATTTACAATCTCATATATTAAAAATTAAATTATGTTCCTGTTCAGTACAAATATACAGCAAACACTGTTGTCAAACAAAACATTGTATCCTGTAACAAAAAATATTTTTTTTTGTAAATTATAAACAATATAACAATGGTGCACCTAAAAAACATGTGATTTTGGAATTTTTTAAAATAAAACTGCTGCATCAAATGTTTTAAACTTTGGAGAGTACATCCGTGTATAAATAATAAATATACAGTGAAATATTCAAATAAAAAAAATTAATTTTAAGCGGGTTATTTGAGATATTTATCTGAAATTTTAGTATGCTATTTATGAAGGTATAGACTTCTTCAAAATTGCACACTAGGTGTGCCCCTTAATTAGAATATTTGGTTTTAATTAGGATCCACTATAACATCAATGTTGTTAATTATAGGGATATAAAAACTTTACAATAAAGTCAATTATTGGAAAAAAACCTTTATTGTATGATGTAATGCAAATTTCTCAATGACAATGTTAGAACTTATTGAGACAATCAAAAATAATAATAATATTAAACATATACTTTGGAGACTCAATTAATTGTAAAAATAAATTGTTTTGTGGAATAAATCACATCACTTTAAAATTAATTATTTTAAATAAATGAGAATACTTACATTCATAAAAACTTCACTGGTATATGCATCACATTCACAGTCCCAAATACACCTAGCTCCTGTTCTGACACCTGCACCTTTCATTTCCCCAATGATTACTTGCACTATGTGCCGATATCTGGTCATTAGTAGACCTTAAATTATAAGTAAATTTATATTTATATGAAGGAATTAATAGTGAACATTTACAGACCTCTCACCCTTTCATTAACATCATTAGCTATTGTTATTGTCCACTTCTTCACCTTGTCAGCCTCATAATTCTTTCCAGCCAGTTGACCAGAGACTACATCACGAATAATTTCTTTCACAGGAATTTCCTTAAATCTATTGGAGACTAAATTAACAAACAATTTTAAAAAACAGCAAACTTACATACTTGTCTTCTAAACTAGGTTTTATTTGATATGCCTGTGGTCCAAATGATTCGTGGCTTTGAAACTTAAACTCTTGGTCCTGTTTTTGAAGGTCTATTTCACTGACACCCGTTCTTTGTTTGGGCCCCAGAGTCTCATCCATTGTATCCTCCTGTAGAGCAGCCATTTGTGACGGTAGACAAAAGTATCAGATAAAACCCTGTCAGTCAATGTTATTGAAACATGTTTTGTTAGGTTTACGTTGCTATTGGATACACAAAAACCATTTAATTTTCTTACAGTGCTACCAATCTTAAAACTGATTAGTAAACACTTTTCAGTAATTAATTATTTTTAGAATTTAATTTGTTAATTTGTGTGCCAATGTTTACCGAAACAAATTTATACACTTTACATACGTTTTAAAATATATAAATTATGCAACTGAGATTACACATCATGAACGTGGTTGCCTATAACTCAGTTATAATATAAAATAAATAATAAAAATTTATTTTTTCATTTAATCAAATTTAACATAATTAATAAAATTATAAAAAGTGCAAAAACAAATAAGTTCGTTGGAGATACTTCAAAGGACTACCCAGATTTGTTTTATGGGATTCACCCACCGTTTCTAGCACAGTATAGTTATATTATATAATTTCGAATATGAATATCAACATTTCTTTTTCAATTCAAGTACTACACACCTCATATTTTTAATATAGTTTAAAAAGTTGCTATTAATTATGACCACTACTATATAAATCAAACTTTTTATATATACTCCATTCAAACAAGGTACGGAGTAACAAAAATTTAATTGCGTAATAAACTCACATTATAATTCAATTTTTAGATAAAGAAAACTTTAATGTATTCTAAAGAATATTCGGTTTTTTTCTTGAGTGAGCGTCAGCAACGGACCTAAATTATTTTTTTCATAAAATCCATCATGCGCAGACGTTTTTATTGATTATCTTTTTAGCTGCATCTAATTAGAGTTATAAATAAAAAAGTTGCTGGAGTGTTTCTCCATTTAGGACAATAATAATGTATGTGACTAAAATTTTTAGGCAGTTTACATTTCATATTATTATTATACAAAAACAAATAAAATAATTTGATTGTTTTAATAATACACATACACTTGATTTTTGATTGTATTGTTGATTACTTTGAATTCTATGTCTTCTTTGATTATATCATTCTTAAGATCTTTATAAATTCCACTAATAATTTTATGATCATCTTCATTTAAGGCTTTTGGCAAGACATGGCAGTACTTCAAATCTAGAAATAAAATTTGTATTTATATTAATTTTTAAATTATGTATATTAATAGACAAAAATTTTATATAATCATTTTAGATATAATTAAATGATTTTAATAGTAGATTGTAGATGATTGTAGATACAACTTACTATTTTTTCCTCTTAATTGACACATACACAAGTCCCGTAAAAATTCAACGTTTGAAATAACTCCATGAAAATCTATGCTTTTTAAATTAGGGCATCGTTTTATCAAAGTTATTATTACATCGTCCAGTACTTCTTTGTTTTCTTTTAGTTGTAGATTTACAGTTTCTATAATAATTATAAAATATTATATTGTAATATTTTTAAAATTTCTCTTACCTAATGTGCGATGATATTGTCTAAATAACAAATATATTGTCCTCCTAAACTGTCTACTTCTTGATTGATCCCAAGTTTTACTATTATACATTGAGAATGAGAAAAGAGGTATGTTGGGCTTCAAAAAGAAATTTACTTCCTCAAAATGACATATATTTCCTAAAATATAGATTATTTGAACTTAATTAGAATAAAATACTCTAATTTAATCCGTAAATTATTCATAAAAAACAAAATATTATAAAAATCAATATATATTTTTGATTTGATAATATATAGGGTGTTCCAATACTATTCTAAGGCATCCAAGATATATTTCTCTTTACCATTTTTCATTTTTTTTAACCAAAATAAACTTTTTATCGTACAGTAAATGACTTCATCAAAAATAATGAATTTCAATGTGAGTATATGATATTTTTCTTTGTACTTTAAGCATATTGAAGTCTTAAGAAGAAATAACAACAGATTTTAACAGAGACAAACATTGTAAATACACGTTCAAAACAATATTAATATACTTCTTCTACATTCTCCACAACAAAACCATAAAATTGGTAAAAATTGACAAATGGATGCTCAGAAAATGACAGAATACTACATGAGTTAAAAGTATATTAAGAATAGATGGACAGCAAAACATTACATAATTATTTCAAATACTGCATGGAGTTGTACATTTTTTAAATGATTATATTATTATTATTATTTTAAAGAAAAATGTAAATTCTTAAAGGACGAAAAGGAATATTTAAGCAAAAATTGCTTATCAAACACAAAATCAAAAGTAAACTTAATTTAGATAAGATTATACAAACATAAACGTCCACTTTCATAGTATACAAACAGACGATTTAAATAAATATATCTGTGATTCAATGTAGTAGTATCATCTATACACTACTAGATGACGCCACACATTGGTGTTAAATTATCATTTTCTAAAAAAATAATTACCAGAATTCCCATCTAAAATTTTAAAATATATATTCTTAAATATTAATCTGTGTAAAATACCATATTCTATTTAATTATTTAATATTTGACTTAACTACCTGTTGCTCCTAGATGGCGTTTCTAAAATATTGAAATTGTAAAAATTATTTTCAAGCCAAATTTACAATAACAAAGTAAAAGGGTATACTAAGTTGGTATTACTTTTTTTTGACAACTTTAGACCACTGTAAGTTTCGTTTAGTTTTTGCCCAACTTTGTTAACATATCAAATAATATTTATAAATTAAAAAGTGCGGTATAATGCGGGAAATAGAGACTAGTACTTGTGAATATGGAAAACGTAAATGGAGAACAAATATTTAACCAATTAGAGAATCAAGGAAACTTCTAAGTAAGGTCAGGATTTATGTTCAAAAGTATTTCAAATTAAATTTAAATATTTACTATCATGACTGTGGTGATTAAATAATTAAACTACTGATTAAAAATATGAAAAAATTACTTAAGTGTACTAAAAAATATTCATTATATTTGATCGGGATCAAAAGAGTTCTTTGATTGGTTATTCAAAAACTCAAATATTTCAGTCATTTAAAAAAAATGTATTGGAGATGCCAAAGGAAAACATATCTTAGAACGTTCCTAAGAATTAAGAAGATATTTGATGGTGATTCTGGGATACCCTCTATAAATTGTTCAAATACATTATATTAAATCATGATTAAATTTACTTATTGGGAGTATACATAATAATATAGGAACTTACTGATAGTAATGGATACTTTTAACTCCGGACAGAATTTGCCTAATCGACTCCACTCATGTTCTGAAATAGGATTGCCGAAGGCATCTGTATCTCGAATGCTAATATCCAAGTTTTTCAAACACCTATTTCTGCTAGTAATTATAGCATCGATAACACCTCTTGAAAGTATAAAATAATCCAATTCTAATACGGTCAAGTTGCACAGCTGTTCCATGAAGCTAAGAAATTCCGGTGAGTCAAACGCCGACTGATAATAGTGATAACTGTGAATGATCAAGTAATTTATTGTCCTTTTTGAATTAAGACAGGCGGCGAGTAGTTTAAGACAGTCATTTTTGTGCAGATTGGCATTGTAAAATGTAACTTTTTTCAGGCTAGCCTGTCGCCTAAAAATTTAAGAAATATGATTTGTAGTTAATAAATGAATCTAATACAAACTTATAAATCTCCAACACCTTTAAGGGATGTCAAATTGAAAACATTTATCTTTAAGCAGTTCATGAATTACGTAAATGGTATCTCCATTGATTATATATTTTTTAACTTCCCCAATAATTTGTTAGGGTTTGTTTTCAGTCAAAACTAAGGTACAATTTGTCATTGTAAAAAGGTGGTTAGTTTGGTCAAATATTATTAATGTACGTGAATAATGTGATAGATTATATCTTAGTTTTAACTTCCCTATGATGCCATAAAATTAAAACTCCAAAAAGTAAAATGGAAATCCCTTTTGACTTTTGTTTCACTTTTGTGCGCAAAATTGTACGAGTTTTTTATTCTTAAGTTGACAAAGTAATTAATGTGGACATGAACCAATATAACCATTGCTAAAATTAAGAAAGTAAAGAGAAAAGAAACAATAATATATAAATATGCAATGGATTATTTCTTTATTGTATACACAATCATTTTTATGGAATAATATTGATTTGTCAATTAATTAGTTATAGTAGTGTCCATAAGTACAGCATCTTATTAAAATATATTAAAATATGAGCTGTACTACTTAAACTGGATATCAGTACCTAAAATGACAATCTAATTTAATTAATTTTGTAAAAAATGCAGTACATCTTTATTTTTCAATGGACAAAATTATCTCTCTATGAATTATTAACAGTCTTCAACTTATTATAATTATTTATATTATAGCTGACAATATTATGTATATTTAAATGTACACTTTTATTAAGATAACTGAAAATTTCTAAAGTTGTTCCACATATGAGTAACAGTGTATTTAACATTTTACAGAATAAGAATATAGTAGTTTATATAATACTAAATAAAAGAACAAAACTAAATTAGTATCATATTAAGACGTCAAATAAATAAAAGAGTTATGGCTAAAACATTTGACATTTTAAAAAGTTGCTATAAAAATGACCATCACTGTATTTCTATAATATACTACAGCATACCATGAATCATAATATTCTGATTTAGGAAAAAAATCATTAGAATAAAACTAATATTATTGCAGTATATTTTTGGAAACAATTTTGACACAATCATAAATAAAAAAAAACACTTATTGGTTTTTCAATTTTGCTTTCAATTGTAAAATTTTATTGGACTATTTGTACCTAAATAAAATTTGTATAGTAAACCGTCCATCATTGATTTTAATTATAAACTTCGAATATCAGAGGAATAATTGAATCTTGTGGTAGTAAAAACAACTTCGTAGTAATGTATATTAATTAAAATTATTGATTGAATAATACTGTATTTGATGAAACATTATTGGAATACTATAAACTAAGAGCAGATAAAATAGGAATTATTAATTATTAAAGACTAATCGTTAGTCTGAAGTTCATCATGACTGTGTATTCCTGTAAATGATCATGACTGTGTATTCCAGTAATTTTTTATATCTGTTTGATTAATATTTAATCCTTACCAAGCAAATTCATAAACTCAAGATATAAAATATAATTGGCAAAGTTCCAAATATTTTCTGGATGTTCGAATTTTATTCATAAACAATATTATAATTATTAACCCAATACTATCCTAGTCATAAAAATACTTACACTAAAAACCTTGTTAAATGGTAATTGATTTTCTTAAATCGGTCATACCAGTCAAATATTTTAATGGATTTAAGTTGCACAAGAGAATCATTTAAAATGCTGAATAATCTTACTGCTCTCTTCGTCAGTTCTTTATGCTTATATGGTAATCGAGGTACTGTGGACTTTTGAGGATATGACCATCCAATTTCCAAAGACTTGATATATTTGTTAAAATATCTAACTAAAAGCACCGTACTGGGTTCTGAAAATAACAACTGTATATTAGTATATTTAACTTTATTACACTAACTTATAATTTTCAAATTTGGAAATAAAAAATTAGTTCTTTTAGGGTTATTTGGGCACTTGAAATTTGGGCCATTCATATAGATAATGGTGTATTCCTGGATTTTTATTTTTGATTTTATTTAAATTAACTAGTGTGAAGAAGAGATAAATTATGTCTTATTAAATGCACCAAATTTAGTCTCATATTCTATACTGAGACTTACCCATTAAATCAGTATCTATGTGTACGATCAAAGTGTTCCATAATTTGAAGTAGTCCAATCCATCTTTCCATTGTGGACACACCATAGAACAAGCCAGCCTGTCTCTTCGTGGCAGATATTCGAATATGTGGGCAAGCACCTCCCATGGTAGATTCTGAGGGTCAACCATTATTGGAAATGTTATCTGCATTAAGTTACGGCCGGTTTCACGATTGTTAAACAATAATTTATCTTAGTTTGAAACCGGCCGTTAATTTCTACGTGGCAAGTCCAAAAGAAAATGACTTTAGTCATCAGTTAAACTATTGTATCTATGGAAATGGATTTTGGCAAGACATTTCAATATACAGGGATGCAGGATCACAAACTTTAAGGGGTTACAGTCGTCAAAAAAATAACAAAAAGACATTATGAACGTGGGTGTATCGAGGGTTTATTTCTTTTTGAGCCATTAGTGCACCATTCTTAACTGTTACAAAATAAATTTTAAACAAATTTATTATTATTTTGTTGTGTATTCACCTAAGGTATGGAGTGAAATAAAAATCAATAAACGGCATCCTTTTTGTCATTTAGATAAATAAAAAAATAATTAAAAATTTGCACAAAAATGTATTAATTATTCTCCATAATTTTGGAAAAAGTTACTTAGTGATAAGTCTATGTTCATTTGAATAAGAATATTTTCATAGTCCTCGTAATAACACTTTAGATTCCGCATACAATACAAAACTTTGAAACACGGTGAAGGAAAAGTTTTGGTCATGTTATGTTACTCCGTACTTAATATGAATGGAGTATAGGTCAGAATGTTCTTTCGACAAAATTATGAAATTTTTGAAGGTTTCTTAAGAAGTTTATATAAAATTTTAAAAGTTAAAAGAAATCGACAATTTATGATACTATTATTAGACATGTTAGTTGTATGTAATTAATTATTATTAAATAAATTCTAAGAATAAGTTGATTATATTAAAAGTAATTTATTTTATTCACTGTTAGATCCATTTTTAACAGGTACTATTTAAATTTTTTTGATTAATCAGTAAAGTAACGTTTAAAATACTATAAAAAATGTGATTTTGATGTTTAATAAATGTTTAAATATCGTGAATGTGCAAACAAATTGTATAATTACAACTACATCCAAAAGGCAGTTAATTTTATGTTTTCAATTATCTTATCCTGATTCATTTGAATATTTTAATTAAGTTTTTTGTTGCGCATCCACCATTTTTACAACTCTTGTTAAAAATGACGAATGCGCCATCAATCCAATAATTAATTTCTATTAAACAAATTCTAAGAATAAGTTGATTATATTATAAATAATTTATTTTATTCACTGTTAGATCAATTTTTAACAGGTACTGTTTTTTTTTAATTAATCCGTAAAGTAACCTTTAAAATACAATAAAAAATATGATTTTGACGTTTAATAAATGTTTAAACATCGAGAATGCACAAACAAATTGTATAATTACAACTACATCCAAAAGGCAATTGATTTTATGTTTTCAAATATATTATCCTAATTCATTTAAATATTTTAATTAAGTTTTTTGTTGCGCATCCACCATTTTTACTACTGTTGTTAAAAATGGCAAATGCGCAATCAATCCAATAATTAATTACTATTAAATAAATTCTAAGAATAAGATGATTATATTAAAAGTAATTTATTTTATCCACTGTTAGATCCATTTTTTACAGGTACTATTTCTTTTTTAATTAATCGGTAAAGTACCCTTTAAAATACTATAAAAAATATGATTTTGATGTTTAATAAATGTTTAAACATCGTGAATGTGCAAACAAATTGTATAATTACAACTACATCTAAAAGGCAATTAATTTTATGTTTTCAAATATCTTATCCTAAGAATAAATTGATTATATTAAAAGTAATTTATTTTATCCACTGTTAAATCCATTTTTTACAGGTACTATTTATTTTTTTTTAATTAATCAGTAAAGTAACCTTTAAAATACTATAAAAAATATGATTTTGATGTTTAATAATGTGCAAACAAATTGTGTAATTACAACTACATCCATAAGGCAATTAATTTTATTTTTTCAAATATCTTCTCCTAATTCTAAGAGGCACATTTCTAATGCTTCTGCTGAATATCAGACTGAATTGAAAGAGCTTCTAAAAACTGACAAGTAAGAAAAAATTACAAAATTCTTTAAACCATTGCCTAAGCCTGAAGATAATAATTAATCAATATGGTTAAAAACTATTTTTTATATATTTGTTCTTTATTTTATCACCTAGGAACGTATCCCCTATAATCCGACATCCTGTATAAAATAATATTAAATAAAATACTAAAATTAACATAAATTATAAAAATTAACAAAATTTTTAAAATCATTTATTGAAAATATAAATATTATATACAACATTGGTTTAATAATGAGCATTATGGAAGAATATTACAATTCATAATTTTGACACATTGTATATTATGTTTCCTAATTACTATTTATTTTTTAAATATTATATTATAAAACATTTTTTAAATATCAACAATAAACGTTGAATCATCAACAATGCAATAATTTTGGCAGATGAAAGGTCACTTTATTGTAAACATATTTAATTTCACTCACAAGTACTCGTTTAGTTAATAGTAAAATATACAGTGGTGGAATAAAAGTATAGAAAATTTTTCAAAATTGGATTTATATCCAAAATAAAAATGCCAAACAGAGGTAAAAGGCAAAGATTCCACTACAAAATATATTAATATTTAAGTTATTATTAAATTTTTATGAATATTAATGAAATATTCTATATAAAATTGACTTTTTATTAAAAAAAAGTAAAAACCTGTGAATATAATGAGCAAATTAGTTTTGTTCAGAATAATAACAGATAAGGAAAAACATTTGTAACAAGCAAATAAATATTTCATACATATCTGCATTAAGGTAAAAAATATACGTGTAAAATCTCTTCAAGGAACTGTCAGAAGATGCATTAAAACATTTAAACTCCTCCAGTACAATTTTTGCAATGCATGTTCAAGGCACCCCTCGACGTAAATCCGGCATTACAAATTTGGCAAATAAAAGGCCTTTCACCAGTGTGGCTGCGCACATGGATTCTTAAAGGTGCACCCTGGCTAAAACAACGCCCGCAAAACTCGCAACTGTAGGGTTTCTCGCCACTGTGGATTCTCTCGTGCATTACTAAGTAGTCCTTTTTGGTAAACGCTTTGGCACAGTAACTGCAGCTGTACGGTTTGTAGCCGGTGTGTGTCCTGTAGTGGACACGCAGCTTGTTCTTCTGCGCAAACCCTTTGCCACATGTGTCACACAGATGCTTCTTTTCGTGCGGTTTGTTCTTGAAGTGTCTGTCCGTCATGTGTTTTTCCAATGTGACTAACTTACTGAAAATTTTATGACAAAATGTACATTGATTGGGAAGCAACTCCCCATCTATCATAACCCTGTGGTTTCTAACTTGATGGGTGTGAAGATACCTTGAGTAAGCAAAGTCTTTGTTGCAAACAATGCAGACGAAAGGACGCAAACCTAAATGTTCATTATCGTGTTCCTTGAATAGGACAATGTCATTAAAACCTTTGCCACAAGTGTTACATACATAGTAAAATTTCCTTAGATGAACATAATTAATGTGAATTAATAAACCTGTCCTCTTGGTTGTTGAATAGCTGCAGTTTGGGCATCTGAAAGTTTTATCATCTGTATGAGTAACAATGTGAACGGCATAACTGTAAGCTTTCTGAAACTTCTCATGACAAATTTTACATTCGAAGTTTTCATTATGAATCTTAATATGCTTCTCAATTTCGTGCTTCTCCTGATACTCCGCCGAACACGTATTGCAAATATATAAATCCTGAATGTGATCAAATTTATACGTATGCTCCTCTTCATCGTTGGCCTTGTGCATCTTCCTGTGAGCCCGCAATTTTCTTAAAGTCGGAAACTCCTCCATACATTTTTTGCACGACCAAATTTTGTTCTGATCTTCGTCCTTTTTCGAGTCTTTCACATGTTTTCTTTCTTTTTTAGGTCTGACGGATTTCTTTTTGGTGTTTGGTGTGTAATCGTTATCGCTGTCGTTAGGTGAGTTTTGTTCCTTTGTTTCTTGATTTATTGTTCTGGAAGTTGTTGATCGCAAAAGCAGTCTTCTTAATTTCCTGAAATATAGTTAGTTAGTGCTTGTATTTACTGAGATACCGAAAAAAAAATAACAGTCACTGCAAATACACAATGTAAAAGTTATTTTAAGTTAAAATTTTGAATTGTGGAACTCAAAACTGGTACAACTGAGTTATAGAAATGAATTTTACACTGAATTCGGATAATGGGTTTTAATTAAAAGAAAAAAACAACATCAAGTGTTATAATAATTGTTTCTTATACGAAGAAATTTTTAGGTTTATCAAAAACTGAGTACAATCAAGTTTAAAGTGTAATAATCAAAAATAAAACACATTTATATATACATACCTTTTATGATGCACAGACTTAAGATGATTATTTCCTAATCACATTTTACAGATATTGATATTTTTAATTTCACCAATCAGCTTAATTAGAAATTATCTCTTAATATTAAATATACTCCACATCAATAATAATTGATTTTTATTCATATTTTCTGAAAATGAGAAAATTACACGTACATATTGTTTGTATATTTATTTAAAAATATGTTTTTATTTATAATTGTTACAAAAAATATTGATTTTCTAAAAAAATACAAATTAATGTTTATAAAAAATAAAAATTTGTACTTAATATGGGGAATTTCCACGTCTACTAATAAAAAAATTTTTGTCCAGATGGTATAAAACTATATTTCATATTACTTTAAACGCATATAAACTAGTTATAATAAAATGTGTATCAATGAAATGAATACAATAAAAAAGTCCTAAGAAAACAATTCCTTTTATTGACAGACAAATTGAAAACATCAATAAACGACATCCTTTTTTGACCTCTATATAAATAAAAAAATGGTGTTAGTTATGTTATGTTTCTCTGTACTAGTAGTATGAATGGAGTATAGGTCAGAATGTTCTTTAGAACAAAATTTTATGTATAATATACTCAAATGATTTATGATACTCTTATTTGACACCAATTTAAAGTCTTAAAAAAAAACAAAAAAATAAATGAATAATGAAAAATTCAATTGTAAAACTGTTTGGAATAAATACAACGTTAACGATTGGAAAAGTCTAAATAGTTTGAACATATTTTGTGCTTAATATAATAATATATATTTTGTGAAATTATTTATTCTTTAATATTAGATTTTGTTAACAATTTAGGGTAAGGTTGGAAGGATATAAATAATGATACAATCTATACATAATAGAAAAGTTTATCTGTTAATCATAATCTGCTTATTTATTTGATATTTACTTAATTGAATTGATACAGAAGTAAACTCACAATAAGGCACTTCTATATAATTAATGTAAAATATTGTGTGAAATTATTTTTTCTTTAATATTAGGTTGAACAATTTAGGGTAAGGTTGGAAGGATATAAATAATGATACAATCCATATATAATAGAAAAGTTTATTTGTATGTTAATCATAATCTGATTATTTATTTGATATTTACTTAATTGAATTGATACTCACAGAAGTAAACTCACAATAAAGCACCTCTATATAATTAATGTAAAATACCATAATTGAATTGTAAAACTGTTTGGAATAAATACGACGTCAACGATTGCAAAAGTCCAAATAGTTTGAACACATTTTGTGCTTAATATAGTAATATATATTTTGTGAAATTATTTATTCTTTAATAATAGGTTGAATAATTTAAGGTAAGGTTGGAAGGATCTAAATAATGATACAATCCATACACAATAGAAAAGTTTATTTGTATGTTAATCATAATCTGTTTATTTATTTGATATTTACTTAATTGAATTGATACAGAAGTAAACTCACAATAAGGCACTTCTATATAATTAATGTAAAATACCAGAATTGAATTGTAAAACTGTTTGGAATAAATTCGACGTCAACGATTGGAAAAGTCTAAATAATTTGAACATATTTTGTGCTTAATATAGTAATATATATTTTGTGAAATTATTTATTCTTTAATATTAGGCTGAACAATTTAGGGTAAGGTTGGAAGGATATAAATAATGATACAATCCATACATAATAGAAAAGTTTATTTGTATGTTAATCATAATTTGTTTATTTATTTGATATTTACTTAATTGAATTGATATTCACAGAAGTAAACTCACAATAAGGCATTTCTAGATAATTAATGTAAAATACCAGAATTGAATTGTAAAAATGTTTAGAATGAATACGACGTTATCGATTGGAAAAGTCTAAATAGTTTGAACGTATTTTGCGCTTAATATAGTAATATATATTTTGTGAAATTATTTATTCTTTAATATTAGGTTTTGTTAACGATTTAGGGTTAGGTTGGAAGGATATAAATAATGATACAATCTATACATAGTAGAAAAGTTTATCTGTTAATAATAATCTGCTATTTATTTGATATTTACTTAATTGAATTGATACAGAAGTAAACTCACAATAAGGCACTCTATATAATTAATGTAAAATATTTTGTAAAATTATTTATTCTTCAATATTAGGTTGAACAATTTAGGGTAAGGTTGGAAGGACATAAATAATGATACAATCCATACATAATAGAAAAGTTTATTTGTATGTTTATTTATTTGATATTTACTTAATTGAATTGATACTGAAGTAAACTCACATATTTACTTAATTGAATTGATACAGAATTGTTTAACTTAACAATTCAAGATAACCTTTTGAGGTTTTGCTGTACTGAACCAATTATTCGTATTAATTGTAATAGTAATTGAAACGTGTGAATTTATTGTAGAATTTAGTCAAAATGTTTCTGTGATTACTACTACTATACTATTCTGTGTGTTTCACGGTGATTAATCATATGATCTCTTCTGGCAAATCCCTTCGAACAAATATTGCAAACGTGTTTTCTGTTTTTCACAGTGTGTCGAAGTCTGTGCCGATCCAAATCATTCTTAAAATTATATTGTTTAGGACAATATTCGCATTTATACTTCTTATTTCCCGAATGCCTTCCTACGTGCCCTTTAAGCTCCGCCATTGTTGAAAATGCTTTGCCACATATATCACACTTAAAGTTGTATCCACTGTGGATTGCTTTGATGTGTTGTTTCAAGTAACAAGGCTTGGAAAACACCTTGTTGCACTCGATGCATTCGACGTCACTGATGTTTTCCAAATCGTCCTTGGTATAAACACTCTTTAACGGTTTGGATTTGAAGGGGCTGAAAACGGAAAATGGTGAGCTTGTTTGCAATGAATTGCGTTCCTTTATGAGTTTCTTCGGCTCAACATTCTCGCACATAATCACCTCGTCTATAGGTTCAATCGTTTGATAGTCTGTTTGGCTGGCAACTTCTGGTTCAACAGTTTCTTTGCCTTCCAGAGTAAAACTAACCATGTACTCTGATTCTTCTACCACTATTGGAGGTTTTTTGGAAGTCTCCACTTCTATGGTATAAATTTTACTTAACATTACGCCATCGGTGGTTTTGGAAAGGTCATCGAACCGGGACTCTATGATGCTCCATGGTTGAGCTTCAGGTTTTAGTTCCGTTAGTTCCGTGTATGTTGGTTCGTTATTCCACATAGAGGAATCGTTGCTCGAGTCACTGTAATACCACGACATTTTAAATTTATATTAAAGGGAAGGACTTTGTGACACTCGACACTTGGTTTTATAACAGACCACCTGTTACAGGTGGTATCGGCCTGATTTAATATGGGTACCTGATGTTGTTATTGCCATACTTTAATCCGACATACGTCATTTTACTATTTTTCAGTAATTTGTATTGTTATTGAATAAGTTTCAGGGAATTGATAATCTGTCATTTTTGTTATATTTTATTTACAAACACAAATATCTAGTATAAGATTTTACTTGTCACTATTTGAAGTGCATACACATCACAGAAGTTATTTCCAAAATTTTTTTAGTATTCACCTTTGAAAGATTCATTATATTCTATATAAATTATCACAAATACCGTCGATACACTTCACTTTTACATTTACATAACTCTGTTTCATACAAATACAATTTTTTTACTAAAAACTAGTTATAAATACATATAATAAAACTAGGTGTGCCTATTTACTGATCAACGCTTATATCTAAAAGTATTGCATATAAAATTTTTAAAATAGATTATCTAAGATTATATACTCATACATATAGATGTAGTTAACAGTATTACATGAATATAATAGCATATATTGTATATATTATTATAAATATATCTAACAATTGTTGATTTTTACAATAATTAATAGTACGTATTTGTAACTGTACATTTTTAAAAAATATATAGAAATTGAAACAATGAAAATGACTTGAAAGGATAATTTATTTATTAATGGTCATTTAATATTAATTAAAGACATAATTTATGAGTTTTAAAGCTTCTAAAAATCGTGTAAGTGTCGGTAAATTCGAATTAAACAAGTACATAAATTGAAAGCCAGTTTCAAAACCAATTTAATACAAATAAGAAATTTTTTACAAGTCTCATTTTTTATCTTGTACATTTCCGTATGCGGCGCCACTGCAAATTTTCATATGTATGTTAAGTGAGCCTCTAGAAATGTAACCAACATTACAAAACGGGCAAATGTACGGACGTTTCCCTGTATGACCACGAACGTGTATCCTTAAGGATGAAGCTTGGTTGAAGCATTTACCACAGTGTTCGCAAGTGTATGGCTTTTCTCCCGTGTGAACTCTTTCGAGCATAACAAGATAATCTTTTTTGGTGAAGCTCTTACCACAAAAGTTGCACGGGAATGGCTTATCACCGATGTGAACCCTGTAGTGAATCTTAAGTTTGTCTGAAGACCCGAAACCTTTGCCGCACATATCACATAGATGCTTACGCTGGTTTGGGTCTTCATTCGGATTATGCTTTGTTGTTATGTGCTTCAGCAAAGTGGCGACTTTGCTGAAAACTTTCAGACAAATACTATATTGGGTTTTATGTAATATGCCTTCTATGTGAACTGTGTGGTGTCTTACTTGATGGACTAGAAGGTATCGAGAGAAAACAAACTCTTTGTTGCATACAACACACACAAAGGGTTTAATACCAAAATGCTCACTGCTGTGTTCTCTGTACAAAACTCCGTCATTAAAACCTTTTCCACAATCTTTGCAATAGTAATAGAATTTACGATAGTGAACCTTATTAATATGGGTTGACAGCCCTTGTCGGCGGATGCAAGAATAGCTACACAATGGGCAAGCATACGAATCCTCACAACTATGCGTTTTTAAATGCAACGCAAAATTGTACATGCTGCTACAAACTTCGTTACAAGTATCACATACAAACTTCTCATCGTGAACTTTCCCAATATGCAACTCGACTTTCTTCTGAGGAGGAAACTCTTCGGTGCAAGTGTTGCAAATGTAGGCATCCAATTCTTGGTCACAACGAAACGGGTCCTTTGCATCTTCACTTTTCTGTGATTGATGTGTGACCTTATTGAGTAACTTTCAGGAAATTAAAAATCTAGTATTTTTGTTATATTTTATTTACAAACACAATAATCTAGTATAAGACTTTACTTGTCACTATTTGAAGTGCATACACATCACAGAAGTTATTTCCAAAATTTTTTTAGTATTCACCTTTGAAAGATTCATTATATTCTATATAAATTATCACAAATACCGTCGATACACTTCACTTTTACATTTACATAACTTTGTTTCATACAAATACAATTTTTTTACTAAAAACTAGTTATAAATACATATAATTAAACTAGGTGTGCCTATTTACTGATCAACGCTTATACCTAAAAGTATTGCATATAAAATTTATAAAATAGATTATCTAAGACTATATACTCATACATATAGATGTAGTTAACAGTATTACATGAATATAATAGCATATATTGTAATATATTATTATAAATATATCTAACAATTGTTGGTTTTTACAATAATTAATAGTACGTATTTGTAACTGTACATTTTTAAAAAATATATAGAAATTGAAACAATGAAAATGACTTGAAAGAATAATTTATTTATTAATGCCCATTTAATATTAATTAAAGACATAATTTATGAGTTTTAAAGCTTCTAAAAATCGTGTAAGTGTCGGTAAATTCGAATTAAACAAGTACATAAATTGAAAGCCAGTTTCAAAACCAATTTAATACAAATAAGAAATTTTTTACAAGTCTCATTTTTTATCTTGTACATTTCCGTATGCGGCGCCACTACAAATTTTCATATGTATGTTAAGTGAGCCTCTAGAAATGTAACCAACATTACAAAACGGGCAAATGTACGGACGTTCCCCTGTATGACCACGAACGTGTATCCTTAAGGATGAAGCTTGGTTGAAGCATTTACCACAGTGTTCGCAAGTGTATGGCTTTTCTCCCGTGTGAACTCTTTCGTGCATAACAAGATAATCTTTTTTGGTGAAGCTCTTACCACAAAAGTTGCACGAGAATGGCTTATCACCGGTGTGAACCCTGTAGTGAATCTTAAGTTTGTCTGAAGACCCGAAACCTTTACCACACATATCACATAGATGCTTACGCTGGTTTGGGTCTTCATTCGGATTATGCTTCGTTGTTATGTGCTTCAGCAAAGTGGCGACTTTGCTGAAAACTTTCAGACAAATACTACATTGGGTTTTATGTAATATGCCTTCTATGTGAACTGTGTGGTATCTTACTTGATGGACTAGAAGGTATCGAGAGAAAACAAACTCTTTTTTGCATACAACACACACAAAGGGTTTAATACCAAGATGCTCATTGCTATGTTCTCTGTACAAAACTCCGTCGTTAAAACCTTTTCCACAATCTTTGCAATAATAATAGAATTTATGATAGTGAACCCTATTAATATGGGTTGACAACCCTTGTCGACGAATGCAAGAATAGCTACACAAAGGGCAAGCATACGAATCTTCACAACTATGCGTTTTTAAATGCAACGCAAAATTATACACGCTGCTACAAACTTCGTTACAAGTATCACATACAAACTTCTCATCGTGAACTTTCCCAATATGCAACTCGACTTTCTCCTGAGAAGGAAACTCTTCGGTACAAGTGTTGCAAATGTAGGCATCCAATTCTTGGTCACAACGAAACGGGTCCTTTGCATCTTCACTTTTCTGTGATTGATGTGTGACCTTATTGAGTAACTTTCAGGAAATTAAAAATCTAGTATTTTTGTTATATTTTATTTACAAACACAATAATCTAGTATAAGACTTTACTTGTCACTATTTGAAGTGCATACACATCACAGAAGTTATTTCCAAAATTTTTTTAGTATTCACCTTTGAAAGATTCATTATATTCTATATAAATTATCACAAATACCGTCGATACACTTCACTTTTACATTTACATAACTCTGTTTCATACAAATACAATTTTTTTACTAAAAACTAGTTATAAATACATATAATTAAACTAGGTGTGCCTATTTACTGATCAACGCTTATAGCTAAAAGTATTGCATATAAAATTTATAAAATAGATTATCTAAGACTATATACTCATACATATAGATGTAGTTAACAGTATTACATGAATATAATAGCATATATTGTATATATTATTATAAATATATCTAACAATTGTTGGTTTTTACAATAATTAATAGTACGTATTTGTAATTGTACATTTTTAAAAAATATATAGAAATTGAAACAATGAAAATGATTTGAAAGGATAATTTATTTATTAATGCCCATTTAATATTAATTAAAGACATAATTTATGAGTTTTAAAGCTTTTAAAAATCGTGTAAGTGTCGGTAAATTCGAATTAAACAAGTACATAAATTGAAAGCCAGTTTCAAAACCAATTTAATACAAAGAAGAAATTTTTTACAAGTCTCATTTTTTATCTTGTACATTTCCGTATGCGGCGCCACTGCAAATTTTCATATGTATGTTAAGTGAGCCTCTAGAAATGTAACCAACATTACAAAACGGGCAAATGTACGGACGTTCCCCTGTATGACCACGAACGTGTATCCTTAAGGATGAAGCTTGGTTGAAGCATTTACCACAGTGTTCGCAAGTGTATGGCTTTTCTCCCGTGTGAACTCTTTCGTGCATAACAAGATAATCTTTTTTGGTGAAGCTCTTACCACAAAAGTTGCACGAGAATGGCTTATCACCGGTGTGAACCCTGTAGTGAATCTTAAGTTTGTCTGAAGACCCGAAACCTTTGCCACACATATCACATAGATGCTTACGCTGGTTTGGGTCTTCATTCGGGTTATGCTTCGTTGTTATGTGCTTCAGCAAAGTGGCGACTTTGCTGAAAACTTTCAGACAAATACTACATTGGGTTTTATGTAATATGCCTTCTATGTGAACTGTGTGGTATCTTACTTGATGGACTAGAAGGTATCGAGAGAAAACAAACTCTTTGTTGCATACAACACACACAAAGGGTTTAATACCAAGATGCTCATTGCTATGTTCTCTGTACAAAACTCCGTCGTTAAAACCTTTTCCACAATCTTTGCAATAATAATAGAATTTATGATAGTGAACCCTATTAATATGGGTTGACAACCCTTGTCGACGAATGCAAGAATAGCTACACAAAGGGCAAGCATACGAATCTTCACAACTATGCGTTTTTAAATGCAACGCAAAATTATACACGCTGCTACAAACTTCGTTACAAGTATCACATACAAACTTCTCATCGTGAACTTTCCCAATATGCAACTCGACTTTCTCCTGAGAAGGAAACTCTTCGGTACAAGTGTTGCAAATGTAGGCATCCAATTCTTGGTCATAACGAAACGTGTGCTTTGCATCTTCACTTTTATCAGACTGATGAGTCTTAGCATGATCATACAATTCTTTCCTACTGCCGAATTCCTCCATGCATTTCCTGCACGTTAATCGTTTCTCGGGAGAATCTCCAGTCTTCTCTTTCTTTTGGGGTTTTTGAACAGTCTTTCTTGGCAGTCGCTTTTTAAGCTTGTATTTCCCTTTAGGGTCATATTCGTCATCGTCACCAATGTTCTTTTTTAACTTGCTAGCTCTTTCTCTTCTGAGTTTTGACGTAACTGACGGCAGTGGTTCGTCGTATCCATACTTCAGTTCCACTTCTCCCTCTTCAATTTTTATTTCAACCTCCAGATTATTTAGAAACCTAAAATGATTTATTTTAGTAATATGGAGGTTAGTTTACTTACTCTTTTCGACCGTATTATCTCTTTTAATTAGCACAAATTTCACACTCCATAGACCGCAATGATAAATTACATATAGAAGCATATAGTTACATGTATTGGGTTAGTGGTATTTAAAACAATAAATCATAAAAGCTAAAGGCAAAATACAAATTGGTTAGCTTCATCATGTAGGTTACAAATCTAAAAATTAAAAACACCAACAATTTTTTAAAAAACACATTTGTGAATAGGAGAGGTGAAATAAATGATATTTTAGGCAGACATTTTCAATTTAAGTTTCAATTTATTTTATTTTTAATTGAAAAAACTACATCTTACTGAAAAATACCTTTATTAAACTCAAATTTGCTAAATACGCAATACAAAAAAGTCTTATACCTAATTTATAAAAAATCATAAACAGCTTAAAACATAATAAACAATTGAGTTAGCTACTGATAAAATTCTAATATAAAGTGTTTGAATAAAACTATGTACTGTAGAATGTAATAATTTGGATTTTAACCTATATTTGATTTAATGCTGTTTAGCTGGTAATATTATTTATTATTTTATATTTACCGGCTATAACGTAAATATGTGTATATATGAAATAAATTCTAAGTGTAAATTAAAAATGTGATTTATATATACATACTTAATTGTTTTAAAATAATTTAACAACATCAAAATAATGCAGAAATCGTTGTATATTATTTTTGGTTAAATTTTAATAATAAAATATAGCTTATTGTATCGTCAAATAAATATTAGTTCTCACTAATTCATTTATATATTGTAGTATAGTGTCAATACAATACCACAATTTATAAAAAATATTTCCAGTTTAGTTACTGGACGTTATTAACCATAACACAACTTTTTATGGTACTAGAAAACACTAGGTGCAGACTCTAGTCAGGTTGAGAAGGAAGGGTTGGTAAAGAAATGAATAATTAATCAACAGTTTCTTCAGTTGCACATAGTGCCAACATCAGTCATCAAAAAGGTTCTTTTCAGTGTATGAATACTCCTTCGCACTTTTGTTTTCTGACACCAAAACAGGCTCTTTATGCAATCAGGGTTCATCTAGTTCTCACTAGTTCATTTATATATTGTAATATAGTTCTATCACAACACCATAACGTTAGTTAGTAACAAAACAGTTTAGTTTAAACAGAACAAATACAGCTTTTTATATGTGCATTTAAAGCCCCCCTAGAAATGCACCCCACACTACAATAAGGACAAATATACGGCCTTTCACCAGTGTGGCTTCTAACGTGGATTCTAAGAGGCGCCCCTTGGTTGAAGCATTTCCCACAAAACTCACAACTGTAAGGCTTCTCCCCACTGTGCACTCTTTCATGCATAATCATGTAGTCCTTCTTAATAAAACCTTTCCCGCAGTAAGAGCACGAAAACGGCTTTTCTCCGCTGTGCTTCCTGTAGTGAATCTTCAACTTGTCCTTCCGGGAGAATCCCTGCCCACAGACGTCGCACAAGTGCTTCTTATCGTAGGGCCCCTTGTTGGTTTTGTGCTTGAGAATGTGATTTTCTAAAGTTTCCTCCTTGGCGAAGACCTTGCCGCAGTATTTGCACTGCGTTTTGGAGTTCTGGTCGAACACTCTGACGTTGTGCAACCTGGTCTGGTGAGAGGTTAAGTACCTCGAGTAAACGAACCCCTTGTTACACACCACGCACACAAAGGGTCGCAGGCCAAGATGCACGTTGTCGTGCTCCTTGAAAGACAAGGCGTCGTTGAAACATTTACCACATTGGGTACATTGAAAGTCGTGCTTGTTCAGGTGCATTCTATTAATATGGACGAGCATAGTCGTTTTCCTGTTCGTGAAGTAGGTGCAACATGGGCAAGGAAACATCAGATCTTCTCGGTGTTTTTGTACGTGAACCGAATAAATGTAGGCTCCATTAACTGTCGTCTTGCAGTACTCGCACGTGTACTTCTCCACGTGAGTCTCCACGTGCTTTTGGACCTCCTTTTCGTCTTGAAACTCTGCGGAGCAGTTCGAACATATGTAAACTTCTTGGTCGGCGTCGTATTCGTACTGTACTTCTATAACGGGTTCCTTTTTTATGTCAGCATGTTCCAGGTTCTTGTGGTCAACTAGCTCCTTCTTTTTGTCGAACTCAGCCAGGCATATTTTGCAGATCCATATTTTCATCCGGCTTTGAGTGGCTATTTGCTTCGTTTTAGACATTTTGGTTCCCCTTTTTTTGTTTGTGCTGGCGTTGTTCAATGAGTTGAAGTCAATGTTGGACTCCTTCAGTTTGCATTCTAAAAAATTTGGAAGAAAGTCATAATCATCATCATCCTGCTCTTTAATGATTCGTTGCTCCCTAAGACCGCTTTTTCTTCTTGGCCTAAAAAAAATTTTGTTATAGAAACTGACAGATAAGCATACAGTGTTAAATTATATTTTTTATTTTAAAAATGGGGGACTTTTATTAGTTTTATCAGGAAACCAAATTCACGTTTATTTTTGGAAACTTCTCACTTTTACAAGGTTCAGAACATCACCCTGTACGACAACTTACCTTTTCAACAACTCAAAATATACCTAAGCAAATTAAATCTATAATTTAATTTATGAGGGATGAGGAAATCATAACTATTAATATTTTTACATTTAATTCGTATTAATAAAACAAATATATTATAAATACATTCATATATATTTAAAATATTTGTGTGGAAATTGATGCAGCAAGAACACCTGGATAATAAAATATAAAACAATTTATAGATGACCTACAGTTGCTACAAAATTAAAAAAAATAATTCCAAAAGTAACTAAACTAAACAACCATCAGTTAATGAGCAACAGATTTTATTATTCTGATTTCCAGTGAATTTTCATCGTTAACATTGTCGTGATGTCTGGCGTTGTGCTTTTTGTAATACTTATATTCACTGAAAGCCTTTCCACACAGATGACAAACAAACTGTTTCTCCCCTGTGTGGATCCGCATATGTATCTTCAAGTTGTAATTATTGGCTATGACCTTCTGACACACCGGACACTGAACCATTCTGGATTTGCCGATGCCATGGATCGAGCTTCGATGCCTCATCAAGCTTTTCTCGAAGGTAAACGTTCTTTGGCACACCTCACACTGGTATATTTCGCTGAAGCCGAAAAGCTCCTTCTTGTGGTTCAGCTTCTTGTGGTCTTCCAAGTATCTTTTGACGGTAAACTTTTTGTCACAGAATTCACAGACGTGCTTGTTTATGCCTGCGTGCATATCCATGTGCTCATCCAGCACTGCCCTGCTCAAAAAACCCCTACTACAAATATTACAAACGTAGTCGAATTTCCCTTCGTGCCTCTTTGAGTGGCAGATAAAGGAGTTACGGCCTTGCGTGCTGAAGTTACACAAAGGACATTGATATGCTTTAACATGTCGGTAATTATGCAAAGCAAAGGTGACGGGTTTTTCGAAATTAATATCACATATGTTACAGGAATAAATTGATATTATCTCGTAATGTGAGAGTTCTTTGTGTAATACCAACTCATTTTCTGACTCAAACTGAATTTGACAAATATAACATATAGAATTGTCGTCGCAGAAGTGCTCATCTAAGTGGTTAGTTAGTTGTTCAGGCTTCATGATTAAACCACATACATAACAAAGAGATTCATCGTTAGTTGGCACGATGCTGGGGTTGTCCTCTTCGACACACTGGATGCGAATTGTTTCTAAAGTCATGTCTTCATCAGTTTGTCCGTCTGGAAGATGGTTGCTTTCTACTATGTTTATCAAAAAGTCTTCGATTGCCTGGTCTGCCTCCAACACACTAAGTAACCTAAAAATAACCTTGGTTATTCACAAGTCAAATACTATTAACTACTTTTAGACCAATCATTATTTTACCCACACTTATTATTTATTATATTATTAATATTTGTTACCTTAAGTTTTAAATAATGAATTACTAAACAACACACAACACACTTTTATGTGACTAAACGTAAAAATATTCTAAATACTCTCATTGACATAATTTTCTGACATTAGTTTTTTGACAATAATGAACTCGAAAATGTCCAAAGTAGAGTGCTAAGATGAATTTATATTAATTTTTTTTTCATGTTTAACTTACCTGAAAACTTCCAATAGATATTTAAAATTGTAAAACTACTTCACTAATATATTGTCACCAAATCTAAATAATCCTTCCTTATTATCTAGGTAAATAATAATAATTTAACAATAATATTTTAAAATATGACATAATAAATAACAAAATGCAATAAATTAAAGGTTTTAATAAATACACGTTTATGTATTATAACATAAAAACTGACATTTAAATATAAAATATATATTTTATAACTTAAAATAAAATTAATATTAAAAATTTAAATTGTTTTTATAAATACACATAATTGCAATTTACTTTTTATTTTAAAAAATTGTCTATAATAAAATAATTACTGATAAAAAATACACTTTTAGTTTCAAATTTTATTAAAAAATAATTAAAAATTTACATATGGGGATAATTGCAAATAATATAACATTTTGCACTGATTAAATAAAAAATATAGGAATGGATATATACTAATTTGCAATAATATACTATGTGGCCCATTTATGATGGAAACACTCATGTAATAATTTTGATAATATATAAAAAATTTACTACGAAAACTTATTTTTGATACCACTAAACACCAATATTATTTTTTTAAAGTCAATTATATATCAATTTTCATAGAAAATAATACATATTAATATGTTTATGACAGAATTTTTTAGAAGTTATATCTATAATCAACTGAATAATATAAATTATAAGGTAAAATGTGAAAAATATCTGGAAATATTATTATTATTATTACTTTATAATTTTTTAAAGTCAAAAAATGAGAAAAATTAATTGGAGTTAATAAATTAAACTCCCCAATAACTTATATATCAATTTTTATAAAAATATTATATGTTAGTGTTTGTGACGAGAAATTATATTATGGAATAAAATGGGAAAATACCTGTAAATATTATTATTATGATCATTTTATATTTATCAAAAAAGGAAAAAGTTGATTGGAATTAATAAAATAAAGTAAAAAAATGGGAAAATTAATTGGAGCTGATAAAATAAATTCCCCAATTGAATTATATATCAATTTTAATAACAAGATTACATATTCAAATATTTGTGACAGAATTTTTAAAATGTAGTTGTATTTATAAATAACTAAAGAAACTAAATTATGGAATAAAATATGAAAAATATCTGGAAATATTATTATTATTATTTTATATTTATCTTTTAAAGTCAAAAAAGGAGAAAAGTTGATTGGAATTAATAAAATAAATTTCCCAATTGAATTATATATCAAGTTTCATAAAAATATTGCATGTTAATGTTTGTGATAGAATTTTTCTAATGCAGTTATATCTATAATCAACTAAATAAACTAAATTATGGAATAAACTATGAAAAATATCTGGAAATATTATTTTATATTTATTTTTTAAGTCAAAAAACTATAAAAATTGATTGAAGTTAATAAAATAAATTTCCCACTTAAATTATATATTGTTTATCAATTTTCTTAAAAAATATTACATATTAATATGTTTGTGACAGAATTTTTCCAATGAGGTTATATCTATAATTAACTGAAGAAACTAAATTATGGAATAAAATGTAATAATGTAATAATTAAAGGATTAAACTAATTCTGAGAATTAATTCATTAAGTCACTATTTGATACTATGAGATATTTGTCTATGGTTCCATATTTTTATTAATTACCATATTTTTTGAATGTGTGAATTAAATGGATTTTTCATAAAAGAATGTTTCTCATTTTTTGACTATAAAAATATTATAAAAGACATTTTTATGGCATCCATGTAATTTTGTATTGGCTAACTAATATTGATTAATAAATAAAATAGTTACGGGGGTGTTTCCACCTTAAATGTATTGTAAATACGGAAATACAATTTTACAACTACAAATATATAATTTGAGATGTTTTTCTTTAAAACAAACTTTTTCCATACAATAGTTCAATAATCTGAAATTGTTCTAAAATTTTATAAATCTTATATAAAAGGAAAAAGGCATTCAATTCATTTGGAATACAAATTTACCTTATTCCACATGTCAATGTAAATGAGTTTTTTTACTAAAATTAAGTTATTTATGCGTGCTTGTGGAATAATAGTTATTATAAAAATAACTTTAAATTGTTTGTATTAATTTAAAATACATTATTGACACAATTAATTAGCTAGATGAATATCTTTGGTAACAAATACATTAATTAAATATAATTAGAGTGTTTTGATCACTCTAAAATTGTGGTATTCTCACTATAAAACGAAAAATTGTACAAAAAACTGTATATTAACTAAGTAATAGAAATAATTCATTTAAATTATATCACTAAATCACATAACCTACATTGAGAGATCAAGGCATATGTTATCTTGAAAGTGTTTATATGAATTCCCAGAACTCGAGATAAATTTTACAAGCGTGCTAATTTTAAAATGTATACAACAAAAACCAATACGTTTATCAAGAACCGAAAAATCAATTTCGAGTCGTATTGGTTAATGTTCGTCAATCCGATTCAAAAGGAATCCTGCCTTTGCAAGACTTCATATGTATATTTAACATAGCTTTGGCAACGAAACCTTTTCCACATAATTCACAGACGTAAGGCCTTTCACCCGTATGACTTCGTATGTGAATTACTAGACTAGACCTTTGGGAGAAGGCCTTATTGCAGTGCTCGCACACATAAGGCCTCTCACCGGTGTGGATTCGGACGTGCTCCACCAAAATTGGCTTCTTGGTGAAACACTTTCCGCAATAGGAGCAACTGAACGGCTTATAACCTGTGTGGGTTCTTAGGTGGAATTTCAGTTTTTCCTTGCTGGAAAGGATTTTACCACAAATATCACAAATTGAATAATTTCCTGTATGAGAGTTCATGTGGAGTTTAAGACTGTTTTTGTGCTGGTACTCCTTTTTACATATAACACATATGTGCAGATTTGGACCCACCGAAATTTCATCTTTGTGCATGTTGAATTTGTGTGCTTGCAAAAACCTTGTGTACATAAAACTTTTACCACAAATGTCACAGTCAAAAGGTTTCAGTCCAGTGTGGAAGTTGTCGTGTTCCTGATACCAAGATTCTAAATGGAAACCTTTTTTGCACGAACTACAGTAATATTTGTAGTCTTCAACATCCGTGTGTTTTGAATGGACATGTTCGGTGATTGAGTTGATGTCTTCGGTGGTTATTTCACACACCAGGCACCTAAACACTCCTTCCTCTGAGTGAGTACGCAAATGTACGATATAATCAGCCAATTTTTTATAAGAATTATTGCAGTTATCACAATGAAAATACATATTGTGGGTTTCTATGTGGTCCTTGACACCAGCAAGGCTTTTAAACGTTTTACCACATATGTCACAGGGATGCAATTCGTTTGAAAATTTAGACGCCCTCAATCGTTTTCCTTTGTGCTCATCTTTGTAATGTAGTTTTAATTTAGACAAAGTTCTTTCCTCTTCGTCTTTGCATATGGGGCACTTAAATAGGCGGGTGTCTTCCTCCTCCAGGTGTTCAATGACTTCCACAAACTCAGGTTTAATATCGTATTCTATTCCGTTTTGTCTACTTGACTCACGTACGGGCTTTACATTAATATCTTTCGCCATTTCTTTCAGCTTCACTTTTAACTCAGCTATTGATATATTAGGCAAATTGATTTGTGGCATTTTTGTTCTTTTAACTTTACGTTTTTCTGCTTTTAATGTTTCTATTGGGTGTGCATTTGTATCTTTCTTTGGGCGTCCTCTTTTCTTAGGTATGTTAAGTACTTTGTTTTGTTTTTTTGACTTGGATAGGTTGCTATTTGTCATTCCATCTTCTGAAACTTCTTCAATGGAAATTTCTGGCATAAATAACGACATTATGTCCCTAAAATTAAAATTAGTTAGTAAGCATAGTCTATTCACCTAAAGTATTTTCAAAATTACAGCAGTACTGTACCAATAAAAGAATTTGCACTATTTTTTATTAAAAATATTTCAAAAATGGTTAAATTAAGATGGATAACTATCTATTATTATCCCAAAATATGTGGGCAATGTCACAGATTATTATAGGTGAGAAATATTTCTTTTAGGAATTATTTTATGGGAACTTCTCATGTTCTAAGATGTTGCATACATATTGTGAGACACCTCATACATTATTATTACATTATAAAGTCAGGAATGGTTCGACAATTTCATTGTTAATATAGTTTTGAGACTGTTTTTGTCCTAAATATTATTAATTTAATTTATAGTTTACTCCATCATCATCTTAGTGGATTGATGATTCCTTACAAAATTTTTAACTTTGTCAAGAATTAATATAGTTCTGTGTTAAATTAATCTTTCTTTCCTAAAAAATTGTCAAATTTGGTCAGACAATATAGAAAATATCGAGTATTTCATAAACTCCTTAACTCAGAATTAAAAATTATCAATCTATATACAGGGTGTCTTTCTCATTATTATATAAATTAGAATATCAATCTCCTAGAAGGACTATTTTAGGCAAAAACTTAAATTTTGGCCTATTTTGAGGTCAAGAATATGTGGTTAATTTTTGTGCACTCAATTTGGGGACACCCTGTATATTTATAAGAACGAACTCCTTAAACAAATCAGCTAATTTGATAATTTTTACTATATACCTCATTAAAAATGTTTACTTCCAACTAATTTTCTCATATTTAAAACATTTTAATTATTAACAATTGATCTACAGGTTTGAATCTAAAGAGAGATATCATGCACGACAGAGACAGTAAACGTCTCTCATTTCGGGGCCAACTTGCAGACATTTACTGTCTCTGTCGTGCATGTAGTAGGGTATATAGGATTATGTCAAACATTAACTAAAATAATTTGTAACATTTTATTATTTCATTAAAAATACAAAAATATTATTATTATACACAAGTCTTCATATGATTATCCCTTGCACCCTTAGAAATGTATCCCTTTCCACACACATTACATTTATAAGGCCTTTCTCCTGTGTGCATTCTCATGTGGACCATCAAGGGACTCCTTTGGCTAAAGCCTCGACCACAAGTCGTACAGACGTACGGTTTCTCACCACTGTGTACCCTTTCGTGCTCTGTGAGGAGTTGTTTTGCCGTAAAGCTCTTACCACAACTCTTGCAGGAGTACGGCTTTACCCCCGTATGAGTCCTCATATGAAAAGCAAAGCTTTTTACATTAACTTCTTTCCCACAAGTCTCGCACAGGAAATTTAATACCGACGGTTTGTCTAGGTCTGTATGGGGGCACTTGTTGTTTGTCAACAAATTTTGATTCTTGCACATTAGGCAGTATTTAGACCTTTCACAAACTTGCTTAAAATGCCTGACCAGTTCCTCATTCGTCAAGAATCCTTTGCCACATACGGTGCAGTCGTAGGGGGTCGAGTGAATTTTTACGTGCCTGTTTAGGTTACTCTTATGTGAGTACCTTCGGCCACAAATGTGACACTCGTACCGCCTACCTTCACCGGTGTGTCCTGCTTCGTGGTCCAAGAGGGCTGTTCGACGAGGAAAACTTTTACCACATATCTCACACAGAAACCGTCTAGTGTTTTTTGTAGTACTTGTGTCGGTACTCATGAGTGTTACCGGTTCAGGTTTGATTTCTTCTTTAGATACAACTGGAAATTCTATTTGGGTTGTTTCCAACTCACGGTGGTATAAATCTATGTTTTTTGTTAGATTATTCAAATCTAATGAGCTTTCGTCTATATTGACCTCAATTTTTATATCTAAAATATCACCCCTGAAAATAACTTTATTTAGTATAATGCATATTTAATACGTAGTGAAAAAATATGACCTCAAATCTATGTGCTACGTGAAAATATTAGAAATAAAACGAAATAAGGGGTTAAAGATGTACAAACTTACTCTGTTAATGGAATTTAAAAAAGAAATGCTTAATTTACTTATAATGTGATCATAATTTTAAAAATAAAATTCTAATTAGTTTTATTTTGATGTAATTTACTCAATATATTTTATTTAATACCATAATAATAGTTACCATACATATTAGTTAGGTCAGAGGTCAGCTTTTGGAGAAGTATTCTGTTGACTTGTTAACGATGGCAATGTCAGTTTGACAACTTAAGATTAAGACAATTTCTCAGTTAAAAAAAAAAATAGATTATAACATACCTACACTCAGAGATATAGAAACTAGATAGTTTCAGTGGTCAGATTTGATTGATTTTTGGTGTACTGGATGAGATGTAGTTAGACCTTCACGTTAATCTTGACCCTCATTCACTCACTTAGGCACTGATCTAATAAGTTGATCAATTTCGTCATAAGGTATCAATTGATGTCATCTCTAAGTCCTACACAGTACCTGTAGTTCACATCCCAAGTTCGATGTCAAATTGGAGATAGTGGGACGACATTCTCCATTCTTTGATGAACTTTCTGCCTTCAGGGCCGACTGTACACACTAAATTTTGTTAAGATTTGATCAGAGGATCAATGAGCTAACAGAGTCTGAATTGACAAACAATTATAATAACTTACGTATATTTTTTCAACTAAAATATTTTTACAGGTTTTATTATCAGTAAGGCCATCAAATTTTAATAATAAACATTTAAAATAAATCATTATGAATTTATTTTAAACAAGTCTTTATGTGACTATTTATCGCAGCCTTCGAAATAAACCCCCTTCGACACTTGGCACATTTATAAGGTGTTTCCCCTGTGTGAGTTCTGATGTGGACGTCCAAAGTTGCTTTTATAGTAAAGCCACGACCACACGTCGTACATACGTATGGCTTCTCTCCGGTGTGAACCCTTTGGTGGACTTTGAGGAGATGCTTCGTAGTAAAGCTCTTGTCACAACTTTTACAGGAGTAAGGTTTTATTCCTAAGTGACATCTCATATGAAGAGGAAACTGTTTTTGCTTCATTACTTTGCCACATGTCTCGCACAACATTGGCAGTTCTTCGGGGTCATGAGTGCACCTTTTGTTCACGTAGGTGTCCGGTGAGGAATTTTGATTTTTGCATATTACACAGAACTTAGATCTTTCGCAATGTGTGTTGAAGTGATTGTGCAAATTCTTCTTTGTTGCGAATAATTTACCACAAGTTTTGCAGTCGTAGGACTTTGAGTGAATATTTAAATGATTTTTTAGGTATTGTTTATACAAGTATCTGTTCCCACATATGTGACAGTGATACGGACCCTCTTGACCAAAATGACTTAGTCTGTGGTCTGAGAGATATATTCGACGACAAAAGCCTTTACCACATATATCACATATGAATCGTTTCGTACCTTTAGCAGTACGCTTAATTATCAGCGATTTAAAGTTAATTTCTTTAATTTCCTCCGGTTTGGATAAGTCCGGGCATTCTGTTTTGATTGTCTCCAATTCATTGTTTAATTGTACTTCATCGGTTACATCTGCGTTGGATATAGATGGACATTCTGTTTTGATTGTCTTCAATTCATAGTTTAATTGTATTTCATCGGTTACTTCTGCGTTGGATATAGATGGACATTCTGTTTTGATTGCCTCCAATTCATACTTTAATTGTATTTCGTCAATTTCCTCCTGTTTGATTATATCTGGAAACTCTGTTTTGATTGTTTCCAGTTTATGCTCCATTGATGTGTTGTTACTTGGATTATTTACTTCTAATGGGTGTTCATCGTCATTAACTTCGATTTTTATTTCTAAAATTTTACCCCTAAAACAACTTTATTTAGTCTTAGTTCTAAAATGTAAATTAGTATGGAGCTAGGAATACAAAAATCAAATATTTCATTTTCTTACGTTTTCTAAAATTTTACTAATTACTGTGATCTACAAAATGAAGTAGATTAAAGCTGATTCTGCTGCTTTACATTATTAATTGTTTATATAATTATATATTTAATAGATACTTTACTGCTAAATTCACTTTATTTAGAATATCTCCAAAAATTTGGGCAATAATGTACATACAGTGGTGGAAAAAATATAAAAATAATCTAATTTTTTCTAATCTTGCGACTGTTTTTATAAGGACGTTCTGGCTTAGGTCGATTTTCAACACCATCTTTTGTGCAAAATTTACACATAATCTTCAAAACACCACTCTGAGTAATATTTAATACTTTTGCCACGTCACATTCCCTAAATTGAAATGAAAAGTATATGTATTTAGGCACTACAATGCTGAAACTGACTGAAAATGTCAAGAACATAAGTGTCAGCAAATAAAATAATATTTCTTATTTTTTTTCCAACTTAAAAAACGTATCCGATAGAAAGACCTAAACAAAAAATGGTGAGCGACAATACAATACACAAACTAGTCAATTTGTTTAACACCATTACAGTAGAAATATCATATTTTTAAAAATATTTCATACTTTTTTCCACCACTATACATTTTTATAAGTTAAATAATCCACTACTTATAATATATACCACGTATAAATGAAACATCAAAAAATAAACAGGAAAATCTATAATAAATAAATATATAATTAACATAATAATGTTATAAATAAAATTAAGTAATTCAATATTATTTTATATGCAATATAAAAATATACAAATATATTTTTGTAACAAAATACAATATTAATACACAATATTTTTTCATTTATATATATATATATATATATATATATGTATGTATACAATTAAGTCATTATAAATAATAATAATAATTACACTTTATTTTTATTTAATTTTTAATTATTTTTGTACACATTCAGAATACATACTTAAAAATTAAACTATCAATAAAAATAGTTAAAATTTAATAAATAATTAGTAAGTTTATTATTATTAGACATATATACATATATATATATATATATATATATAATTTTTTTATTATTTATTAGATTTTGTATATACAATTTATAAAATTTGTCTTATTTATTTAGTAATTTAAATGTGTGGTAAAATGAGTTAATAAATCAAAGGATAATAATAAAAAATGCTGAAAAAATTGTTAGTTTTTATTAGTTTTGCGCATCCACCAAAATTGTAATACTATTCACGTCTATAAAACATTAATACTTCAATTTTTTTAAATTACTATGACAGATTTATTTTTAATACATAGGGTTATTAATTTATTTATAACATATATAATTATAACAATATAATTAAGTCAATATAAATAATAATAATTGCACTATATTTTTATTCAATTTTTGATTATTTTACTAAACACACAATACATACTTAAAAATTAATTATAGTTTTAAGAAAAACATTAATAAACTATCAATAAAAATGGTTAAAATTTAACAATTTATTATTATAAGATTTTGTAAATACAATTTATATATATATATATATATATATATATATATATATATATATATATATATTATTATTTATTAATTTTGTATATACAATTTATAAAATTGTATATATTATAGTTTTAAGAAAAACATTAATAACTATCAATAAAAATGGTTAAAATTTAATAAATTATTAAACGTTTATTATTATAAGATTTTGAAAATACATTTTATAATTTTTTTTTATTATTTATTAGATTTTGTATATACAATTTATAAAATTTGTCTTACATATTTAGTAATTTAAATTTATGGTAAAATGAGTTAATAAATAAAAGGATAATAATAAAAAAATTACTGAAAAAGTTGTTCATTTTTAGGATGTTTTGCGCATCCACCAAAATTGTCTATAAAATATTAATCAATTATTTTTAATTTCTATGACAGATTCATTTTTAATCCATAGAGTTATTAATTTCATATAATTGTGCGACTATTTCATTGGTTAATCATACTTGCAGCGTGAAAAAAGCAAAACTTTTTTCCTGTGTAAAATAACTTGTCACGTACACTAAAAACTAACCACCATTAAAATGTTTAACTTTCATTAATAAAAATTCCTTAATAACGTATTTATGTTGTATAAAATCGTTACTGCAAATAATTTATTATAAATTCTTTTTACAGAAACCAGAAAAACCTAATATATAAAAAAGTTTGTAACCAACTTTTTTATATTTTATTTATATTTCAATAAAATTAAAGTAAAAATATTAAATTTTGTAAGTCGTCAATAATTTATAATACTTTTCAAAATATATGTATAGAAAATATCAGTTTACATGAAAAATTTTTATAAAAAAAGCCTTCAACAAAAACAAATTTCATAATATGAGTAAATTGAATTGTACAATTATTTCTAAAGTAATTTAGTAATTGTTTTAACGGTTAAAATTTATTATTTTTTTGAACATAAATCAGTAAATTAATAAGAAATTATTTAAGGTTTTAATAAAACATAACAACAAATAAAACTACATTATTTTCGATATTATTCTTTATTTTTTTTTATTATTTTTTGAACAACTCTTCATGTGATTATCTTTTGCAGCCTTCGATATAAATCCTTTTCTGCATAAGTCACACGGATACGGCCTTTCTCCGGTGTGAGTCCTTATGTGGAGTTTCAAGGGAGCCCTTTGAGTAAAGCCCCTACCACAAGTAGTACACACGTACGGCCTCTCACCAGAGTGCACTCTCTCGTGCTCTTTGAGACGTTGGCTCATAGTAAAGCCTTTGTTGCAAGTCTTGCAGATGTACGGCTTCTCCCCTTTATGAGCCCTCAGATGAGCACGGAACATACTTTCTTTATATGTTTTACCACACGTGTCACAAAGATATAGTCTAATTTCCCGTTTTGGCTTATGATTACACTTTCCGTCTATTTTCGTGTCGTTGTCTTCTTTGCATTGTACACAATATTTACTTTTTTCACAACTACTTTTCAGATGGGCAAGCAATGCCTCGTTGGTTAAGAATCTTCTATTACAAACGTGGCAGCTAAAAGGCCTCGCATGGATTTTTAGATGCCCCCTTAAATTTGATTGTTGGGCGAACTTTTTTTTACATAACTCGCAGGTATGGCGCTTCTCCTCGCCGGTGTGAATCACTCGGTGGTCAAAAAGCAACGACTGGCAACGAAAACTTTTACCACATGTCTCGCATAAGTGATCTTTTGGACGATTTTTCTTGTCTTTGTGCATCTTATTAATGTGCACCTTCAGCCTAAAGATGTTGGAAAATCTGGCATCACACATATCACAGAAAATGTTCATGTACTTATTAGCTATGTCAGTACCACTTTGCTCTGCCTCACCATTGTGTTCAACCGGCTCAGTATTAAAAATGAAATTTGTTATAGTTGGCTCTAATTCTTGAAATTCATGTTCTAACTTTATGTTGTTAGTTAGATCCTTAAATTCTAATGAGTCTTCGTCTGTGGTCATCTCAGTTTTTATCTTTATGTTGTTAGCTAGATCTTTCAATTCTGATGAGTCTTCATCTATGGTTATTTCAGTTTTTATCTGTAAAATGTCGATCCTAAAAATAACTTTATTTAGTAAAAAATATATACCGATTAATTATTCAAAAAATTACTTGTGACTGAGTGTCATGCCTTTCAATTGTTTTACTAAATTGAATATCTCTATTTAACTACACGATTATATTTAAATTTATAATTAGTTTAAAAGTTGTTTGGAGTTAATAAAATAAATTCGTAAATTGAATTATATATCTATTTTCATAAGAATTATATGTTTATTTTTTCTAATAAAGTTTATTATTATTCTAATATTTAGAAATATCAGAATAATAATAATTAAATAAAAAAAATGATTGATGTTAATAAAATAAATTCCCCACTTGAATTATATATTACATCAATTTTCATAAAAATATTACATATTAATAGTTTGTGACAGAATTTTTCTAATAAAGTTATATATATAATAAACTAAAGAAACTAAATTATGGTATAAAATTTTTTATATTACACAAAGGATAAAATTAATTCAGAATTAATTAAAGTCATCAAAAATAATTAAATTTTATATCAATTTTAATAAAAATATTATATATTCAAATGTTTGTGACAGAATTTTTAAAATGAAGTTATATCTATAATAAACTAAAGAAATTAAATTATGGAATAAAATGTGAAAAATATCTGAAAATATCATTATTATTATTATTTTATATTTATTTTTAATGTCAAAAAAGGAGAAAAGTTGATTGGAATTAATAAAATAAATTCCCCACTTGAATTATATATTATATATAAATTTTCCTAAAAAATAGTATTTTATAATGAAGTTATATCTATAAGAACTAAAGAAACAAAATTATGGAATAAAATGTAAAAAATATCTGGAAAAATTAGTTTTCACAAAAAATTTAATTTGTTAAAGTATTTTTATAATAACCAAAGGATTAAACTAATTCTGAGAATTAATTTATTAGGTCACTATTTGATATTTGTCTACAATTTGATTAAAAATAATACACAAATTTTTCCATATTTTTATTAATTACAATATTTTTTGAGTGTGTGAATATGATGAATTTTTCATAATAGTATTTTTCTCATTTGTTGACTATAAAAATATTATAAAAGACATTTTTATGGCATCCATAAAATATTGTATAGGTTAACTAATATTGATTAATAAATAAAACAGTTACGGGGGTGTTTCTACCTTAAATGTACTGTAAATATGGAAATACAATTTTACAACTACAAATATATAATTTGATATGTTTTTCTTTACAACAAACTTTTTCAAACAATTTTTCGGTAATCTGAAATTGTTCTAAAATTTTATAAATCTTATTTAAAAGGAAAAAGGCATTCAATTCATTTGGAATACAAATTTACCTTATTCTAAATGTCAATGTAAATGAGTTTTTTTATTAAAATTAAGTTATTTATGCATTCTTGTGGAATAACAGTTATTATAAAAATTAACAATTTAAATTGTCTGTATAAATTTAAAATAAATCATTGACACAGTTAATTAGCTAGATGAATATCTTTGGTAACAAATACATTAAATAAATATAATTAAGAGTGTTTTGATCACTCTAAAATTATGGTATTCTCAATATAAAACGAAAAATTGTACAAAAAAACTATATATTAACTATGTAAAAGAAATAATTCATCAAAATTATATCACTAAATCACATAACGTACATTGAGAGATTAAGGGTTGTGTTATCTTGAAAGTGTTTATATGGAATCTCAGGACTCGAGATAAATTTTACAAGCGTGCTAATTTTAAAATGTATATAACAAAAACCAATACGTTTATCAAGAACCGAAAAATCAATTTCGAGTCGTATTGGTGAATGTTCGTCAATCCGATTCAAAAGGAATCCTGCCTTTGCAAGACTTCATGTGTATATTTAACATAGCTTTGACAACGAAACCTTTTCCACATAATTCACAGACGTAAGGCCTTTCACCCGTATGACTTCGTATGTGAATTACTGGACTAGACCTTTGGGAGAAGGCCTTATTGCAGTGTTCGCACACATAAGGCCTCTCACCAGTGTGGATTCGGACGTGCTCCACCAAAATTGGCTTCTTGGCGAAACACTTTCCACAATAGGAGCAACTGAACGGCTTATAACATGTGTGAGTTCTTAGGTGGAATTTCAGTTTTTCCTTGCTGAAAAGGATTTTACCACAAATATCACAAATGGAGTAATTTCCTGTATGAGAGTTAATGTGGAGTTTAAGACTGTTTCTGTGCTGGTACTCCTTTTTACATATAACACAAATGTGCAGATTTGGACCCACCGAAATTTCGTCTTTGTGCATGTTGAATTTGTGTGCTTGCAAAAACCTTGTGTACATAAAACAAATGGTTTCAGTCCAGTGTGGAAGTTGTCGTGTTCCTGATACCAAGATTCTAAATGGAAACCTTTTTTGCACGAACTACAGTAATATTTGTAGTCTTCAACATCCGTGTGTTTGGAATGGACATGTTCAGTAATTGAGTTGATGTCTTTGTTGGTTATTTCGCACACCAGGAACCTAAACACACCTTCCTCCGAGTGAGTACGCAAATGTACGATATAATTAGCCAATGTTTTATAAGAATTATTGCAGTTATCACAATGAAAATGCTTATTATGGGTTTCTATGTGGTCCTTGACACCAGCAAGGCTTTTAAACGTTTTACCACATATGTCACAGGGATGAAATCCGTTTGAAAATTTAGACGGCCTCAATACAATGTAGTTTTAGTTTAGGCAAAGTTTTTTTATTTTTGTCTTTGTATAATAGGACACTTAAATAGGTGGGTGTCTTTCTCCTCTAGATGTTCTAACTTTATGTTGTTAGGTAGATCTTTCAATTCTAATGAGTCTCCATCTAGGGTTATCTCAGTTTTTATCTGTAAAATGTCGATCCTAAAAATAACTATTTAGTAAAAAAATATATATCGATCAATTAATCAAAAAATTACTTGTGACTCAGTGTGGTGCCTTTCAATTATTTTACTAAATTAAATATATTTATTTAACACTATTATACCTATTTATTATTATTTTATACAAGATTAACTTTAACACTAATTGAAATCAACCAATTATTATTATTTTTGACTTTGATGACTTAATTTTATAATTAATAATTAGTAATTTAAATAAATTATTAGTAACGATTATCTTCTGAAAATTTAAAATATATTTTTTAATAATTAATTTATCCAAGACTATTTCAATAGTTCTTAAAAAATATAATCATATACAACAATTAATTAAAACTGTTTCAGTACACACTGTATATATTGTACAATTTTCTTAATGTACTATATACGTTAATGTATACTATCAGAGTGATCATTTTGATCACTTTGGTTTTTAGTTTATTGAATTTTTTAAAATTAATTTATTTTATTTTTATTCAGTTCCAATCTTACATTAGGCAGTAAGTACAATAAGTTGTTATTTTATAATATTAATCGTATAAATATGTATTTAATAGATTCTTAGATTAGTTAGTTGCTAAAAACAATTTATTTAGAATATATCCAAAAATTAAAAAGTTCATAACATTTTGGCCAATACTGTATATATATTTTTAAAATATATTTTTGAAAAGAAAAAAAACATTATAAATATATAACATTTGTCCCTGATGATTCTTTTTCCAAAATATGAGCAATGTAATTAAATAGAATAGTTTATTTTATATTTAATATTTGATTATTTTATTAAACATCCAATATATATACTTACTGATTTATTTTTATTTTTAATGAATCTTCGTTATCACTTTGTTTCCTGTATAAAAGCACTTGCCACATACACAAAATATTTCTTCTTAATCTGTTAATTAAATTACTGATATTTTCTAATACCGTATCTTCTAAATGTTTTTCAAATTATAATTTAAGTTTTACACATTTATTTAACTATACGCTACCTAAAAACATTTAATATAAGAAAAACGCCATATTGTGTATTTTTTTATAACATAGTTGTCCTGTAAAAAATTATATTACTGAATAAAAACCTCATACTTTGTTTTAATATGGAGTTTCAAAAGATAAAATTTAGCAGCACTATTAAGTGTTTTCGAAGATACCTCTTACAAAAATTAGGTTTGAATCACAATTTATAAAATGGGTTTGTATTTTTCAGTTTTTCATCTAATTAAATAATTATATAATGTAGTCTATTTAAGATGGAAGTACAAAAATCTTAATAGTTAATAGTGTCAAATTGCCATATGTCAACTTTATTGTAAAAAAGGGTTGATATCTTGTTTCTTTCAAAAGTTATCGGGGATAATTTTGTACGACATCACTGAATATTTAAGAATTTAATATATATAACGACATAAATCTTTAAATATATAATTTGGACAACAAATTTTTATGTGAACGTCCAATAAATTATACCCTACATGAACAAAGTTGATTTTTTTATCCAGACAGTTTTTTGTCACATATATTAATGTGGTAATTATTCTTGTTTCATTATACGCATCTTAATTTATAATGTTTTATGCCTGTAACTGAATTATATAGGCTATTCAGTTCTGGCGAGTGTTCTTCGACTGTAACCACCCTTTTATTTGGAAAATTTGTCTCCTAAAAATAATCATATTTAATAAACATATTTTTTTACAAAATGGAAATTTACCTGTTCCAATTAATCATTTTATTGATTTAAGTTTGTCGTTATTATTAATAATAATAACACATCATTTTCCTTGACATGTTTATTACACATCTTTAAAGATTTTATGTGCCTGAAAGATTTCCCCCTAATAGTGCAAAAAAGGGTAGTCTAATTAAATAATAAATACATATATTGTATCTCTTTATTGAAATATGTATACTATCGTATTTACAATCAATTTTGTGTGAACTGCAAACCTATCACTAATGAGGTATAAGTTCCACATACTGCTTAAGCTATTTAGGATTTGGTATAATATAAAATTTGTACAGAAATTTTTACAAAACAGAACATTTTATGAACAAAGAAGTATACAAAGAAAATATCCATTAATTTTTATTATACATTTTTGTCTTATATTTAAGGTATCTACAGTAACAAACTTTGTGGACTATTTAGGTCATTCTGGTTTTATTATAAAAATAAAATATAATTATATAATAAAACAGTCTTTTAAAATAAAACAATATTTATAAGCGAGGGCACTCATTTTTATCAACAAATATTTTTCAACTCATATTTTTAATCCAGGTTTATTGGAATTTCGTTGTTATATTAGGCATATGACAAACGATTTATAATAATTAGGTTTTGTAACCAATAAATGAGTTTAGCCAGTGTGTAAAAAGGTGATATAAAAGTTGTGACAGAATGTACTGCACCAATCAAAAGTAACATGTACAAAAAACTTGAATTTTTGTTAAATATGGTGGAGGAGCCCTTCTGGTCTTCAAACACCAAAGTATCCAGAGAATAGTTCAAATTATTTCCAAATATGACTTGCAAAAGGAAATAATTAATGTTATGGGAATATAGTAAATGGGAGCTTTACCAGTTATTAATAAAGGAATACTGAACACAAAGAGAAGATTTTATTTTAATTTTAAAATAAATTAGATGCCTGTACGAGGCTAAATACAATTTAGGGATTAAAAATAAAAAAGTTGCCTTACTTTCTGTCACAACGGAATCTACAACATGAGATTTGTGATGATGATGATATAAAAAACAATTAGATTTAGTTTATTTCTACTTATTATGTCTTAAATTTGCTGAATAATAAATTAAAATAAGTAAATTAACTTAGTTTGCGATAGTCAACGAGTTCATTAGTAGTACGGTACAACACTATCGTGATTTAATGTAGCTTAGCTATTCAGAACCAACTCGAAATATTTATCGTAAACTATGCCATTATTTTTTGAATTATTTGTTGAATTTTTTTATAACTTTACTCTTGGCAGTATCAAGTAATTGTTAACATTCTATAGTTTGTATTTTCATAACATTTTTATTGAAAAAGTTACTTTTACCAAACGTATTTTATGTTTAAAAATACTTTCTTTTATCACAAGATAATAAAAATTTATTTACATACATCTATTTAAATTTATATTTCGTAAATTAATATCAATAAAACAGGCACATTGCAAATAATTATAACAGTATGTAAATAATAAGTACAATTGATATTAACTGAGAATTTGACATGTAAAACATGTATTATAGTTTTATTTAAGTAATTAGAATAGACTTTTGTTTTGAAACCATAAGGTTTAAATAAATAAATTGAGTAATGTAAAAATCTATTATTAACACTTAATAATATTTTAATCATAAATGAAACATAGTTAACACAATATTTTAATTAAACAAATTTCTTGTAAACTTTAAATACATTTTAATATAATGTAAAACTTAAACGCCAAAAATACATATCACTCTCAATTAATGATAACCAAACTTTGTTTATTAATAAGTATGAAAGTACTAATCATAATTGTCCCCAGAACTGGCATTGTATTGAACGGCAGAACAACTCTTCATATGCGTGTCCATCACACCCTTCGAAATAAAGCCTTTCCCGCAAATCATACAGACATAAGGCCTTTCGCCCGTGTGCGTCCTCTCATGTATCCTCAGAGGACTCCTTTGGGTGAACCCTCTCCCGCAAAACTTGCAGATAAACGGCTTCTCACCTGTGTGCACCCTTTCGTGTTCTTTAAGCTGTTCCTTCCGCGAAAAGCTTTTGCTGCAAGTTTCGCAGGAGTACGGCTTGTACCCCGTGTGAATTCTTCTGTGAAACTTGAGCTTCTCTTTGCTGGACAGTCTTTTGCCGCACACGTCGCACAGTACCGACATATCCGTTCCTGCTTCGTTGTGTTTGCTTAGGTTGTGCCGTTTCAAGCCCGTGGATGATGTGTAGTGCTTGTTGCATATTAAACAGTCGTACTTAACTAATGGGCTGCCGGTCATAATTTCCCAGTGTTGCGTCCGACGATGGGAGGTTAAAAACCACGAAAACATGAAGTGTTTCCCGCATATTTCGCATTGAAAAGGCTTTTCGCCCGTATGAAAGAACTTGTGCTCGATGGCGTGAGTACTAACCGTGAACGCCTTTCCACAAACTTCACACTTGTACTTGGTGGTACCTTCGTGGGCACGAACGTGCATCTCTATGTGGTACTTCGAGGTGTTTCTATAATCACACAAATGACATGAATATTTTCCGTCTTCACTATGGTTTATTGAATGTAAAGCAAAAGCGACATTATTTTTGTATGTTTCAGTGCATATATCACAATGTATTGGTTCATCCAACTCAACTGGCTCAGGATGTACCACTTTTTCAGTTTTCGTCCTTTTAGTCCGTTTCCTTTTGGGCTTATTCGACGACTCAACTTCTTCCTCCTCCTTTTTAATTTGCTGCTTTAGATCTGGGTACTCTTCATTAATGTTTGTCTCAGGTTCCAACATTTGAGCCATCATACTCGTGTCGTAACCGTTGTATTGACTGAACTGGGTGTCATCCACTGGAGATTCTTGTGGTTCTTGTTTTATGGGGGTTATCGATATACCTGGGCCGTAGATTAAATTTTTAAGTATTGACGGATCGAAATACCTAAAACAGAACCATACGTGAGTACATGCAATTAAGTCAAACACACTTTTTCTATCTAAAATAAATAATTGCTGAGTAAATTAAAAATACTTACTAATATTACATAGACCTTAAGTAAAACTGTTAATAATAGGAACACTTTTCTGTCTAAAGGCCTATGCAAGTGTGCAGTCATTTACTCAGTCAGAAGTAAAAACTGGCACCCTGTGGGCCCTTTTTCTGTATTATATATGTGTCGATTTTTGTACTAGTAGATAATAAAAATAGGTAGTAACTAAATAAAGATATATTTTTATAAAAAAGTACAAAAATAATTCGTTTTTTCTATTTTTGAAACAACTAGAGGCTATAATAGAATATGAAAAATAACAACAAGTATATACCAATAGAGCATATACAAAAAATAAATTAATATCCTTAACATAGAAAATAAATATTGTCATCCTATAAATAAATCCGGAATTCTAATAACAATAAAAATCAACAAATCATCCTGAGCACTCATTAATGAGGTCTAGTTGAGGCTGTCATTGAAATGGCAATTTTTCATGTGCGAATCAAGAACACTCTTACAAATGCACCCCTTCCCGCAAATTATACATTTGTACGGTCTCTCCCCCGTGTGAGTCCTCGAGTGGATCTTCAGAGGTCCCCGTTGTGTGAAGCCCTTGTTACAATATTGACAAACAAACGGCTTTTCGCCGCTGTGTATTCTAAAATGCTCCTTCAGTTGCTCCTTCTTAGTAAAACTCTTCGGACACAACGAACAAGAGTGAGGTTTGTAACCTATGTGAGCCCTTTTGTGAAACTTTAGGGAGTCGCCGTTTGCGAGACATTTACCACAGGTGTCACACAAGTAGGTACGTACTTGGGTGTTGTGGATCCTCAAATTGTGCCTCCTTAAACCTTGACTGGTTTTGTAGTCTAAATTGCATTGAGCACAACGAAATTCGGTCACCTTAGGTTTCCTTGGCATTATGACGCTGTGGATAACTCGTAGGTGTGACCTCAGGAGCCACGAAAAGGTAAAGCTTTTGTTACAGTACTGACAAGTGTGTGGGAACTGTTGTAAATGGAAAAACTTGTGCTCAACAGCTTGGAACTCCTCCTTGAAAAGGAGTCTGCAAATTTCACACTGAAACTGACGTTGTTTACCATCGTGACGTCGAATATGCTTTCTAATATTGTTTTCGAACACAGTCTTGTACGGACAAAAGTGACAGTAATAGAACTTTTTGTCGGCAGACTCCGATAGTACCTCCGAATGTTCTTTCGAGTGCAAGGCGAATGTAAGATTAGAATAAAACGCCTCGTTGCAAACTTCGCATTGCAAGCAAAAGGCCTCGAAATCGTTTTCTTGTTTGCCTAAAATTTCCTCTTTGATTTGCAGAATGTCTGTGCCCAAATTTGCTACTACTTCAGTTTTGATATACATTTCATCCCTGCAAAATAATGACTGTAATAACTTGAAACCCCAATTTAAAGGACGCTTTACAAGGACGAAACATACATTTAAACGAATACGACCCAGTGGTGGACACAGACAACAGAAGCAAGTTAGGCTTTCCATTCCTTACTCACTTTTAAAATAAAAAAAACTGAAAATTGATAACTGAAAAGAATGCTCCTTCTAAAAATTTGTAACGAAATGAGTATTCATGTAAAGGGTTGTGAACATGAATAAATAGACTCTTCCTTTGAATAATATATTTACCACAACTCCATAACAATAATGTGATTTTATAGTGAATGACACACTAATACAACTGTGACATTGTGGAACCAGTTACAAATAAAATTTGACATAAAACAGAGTGATTTTAAGATGATTTCTCAAAACATTACCCTGTGTAACAAATGTACAAACCCAATGTGCCCAAATTCTAATTCTAATAAAATAAATAATAATCGTATATTTTATTAGAATTGCTCCATTATCATTTATTTTTATGTGGATAAATTACATTTTCAAGTTTTCCAAATAATTGTCTCAAAGATAATTATAAAAATACAAGTTGTTACAACATAAACATTTAAAAAATATTTTGGAATAAAATAACATTTTAAACATTATAATATAACATTTTATTTTCAGGCAGAAACATACACAAAAAATAATCAAAAAAATTATCAAATTCCTACAACTCTTATCTATTTCAGCATTATAGCATGAAAAAAGAACAATTTGTGATTTAATATTTCAAAAATTCAAAATTAATTAACTCTTGTTGTATGATAAGTTATTTTTTTATTACGTTAATCAAGTGTAGTTGATTAATCTTCTGAAATTTGAAAATACATAGATATACAGTGTGGCTCATTTAAATTAAAATTTGTATTTTTTGTCCAATTTTTCTTTCAATAATAAAGCATGAAAATATATACTTATGCACAAAATATTACTTTTGATCGTAAATTAAAACTTACAGGGTAATTTTTTAGTCATGACAATTGAAGAAATTATATTTATATTTTTTTATAGAAAATCTAAGTATACCATTTTAAATTTCATAAAAATTAAGAATAATTATAATTTATTTTATAATCAAGTAGTCTGTGGAATAAATTGTTAAAAATGGAACAAATTATCTTATTTTTCAAGAATATTGGAATATTATAGTATAAATACTATACTTAAGAGTATTAGTACAAGTATAGTATAATTAGTATTAATAGTATAATACTCCAATATTATTGAAAAATGAGATAATTTCTGCTATTTTTAATAGTTTATTCAACATTTAATTAAAAAATAAATTCATAAAAAGAGTATGATTTTTATTTATTTTTTTTTTTCTCACAGAATTATGAATTATCTCTTCTGAATATGCATATTTTTTATCACAAATGTCATATTTTTTGGACTATAACTAAAACTTACAGGGTAATATTTTAGGCAAGAAATCATCTTAGCAATTTTTTTATAGAATATTTAATAGTATATACTAAATTTCATAAAAATATGCTTATTCATAATTCTGTGAAAATTTAAAAATCATCATTTTTTGAATTAAGTAGTTTTTTATAGAATATCTAAGTATACCATTTTCAATAATATTTAATTTTTTCATAAAAATTAAGAATAATTATATAATTATAATTTATTTTATAATCAAGTAGTCTGTCGAATAAATTGTTAAAAATAGTACAAATTATGTTATTTTTCAAGAATATTGAAATATTATGATATAAACACCATACTTAAGAGTATTAGTATAAGAATAGTATAATTAGTATATTATTAATTGTATAATACTCCAATATTATTGAAAAATGAGATAATTTCTACTATTTTTAACAGTTTATTCGACATTTAATTAAAAAATAAATTGGTAAAAAGAATTATGAATTATCTCATTTTTCAAAAATATTAGAATATTATAGTATAAATACTATACTTAAAGAGTATTATACTATACTTAAGAGTATTAATATAAGTAGTATAAGTATAATATAATTAGTATAGTATTATTAGTATAATACTCCAATATTATTTTAAAAAATAAGATATATTCATAATTCTGTGAAAATTTATGAATTTATTTTTTTAATTAAATAGTATCTCGAATAAACTGTCAAAAATACCACAAATTATCTTATTTTTCAAGAATATTGGAATATTATAGTATAAATACTATACTATAATATAAGTATAGTATAATTAGTATAGTATTAATAGTATAATATTTCAATATTATTGAAAAATAAGATAATTTCTGTTATTTTTAATAGTTTATTCGACACTTATTTAAAAATAAATTCATAGAGTATTATTTTTATTTTTTTTTTCTCACAGAATTATGACAAATGTCATATTTTTTGGACCATAATTAAAACTTACAGGATAATTTTTAGACAAGAAATCATGTAAGCCTGAAATGAATATATATATATAATTTCATAAAAAATGTGCATATTCATAATTGTGTATAAATTTCAAAATCATTATTTTTATTAATTTATTTTTTAAATTAAGTAGTATGTCGAATAAACTGTCAAAATACCACAGATTATTATTTTTCAAGAATATTGGAATATTATAATATCATAATAATTATTTTTATAATAATACTTTAAGTATTGTAATAATATACTGTACTACTATAATATTCTAATATTCTTGAAAAATGAAACAATTTGTGCCATTTTTAACAGTTTATTAGACAGAAAACTTAATTAAAAAAATAAATTCATAAAAAGAATATGAATTTTAATTTTTTACAGAATTATGAATATGCACATTTTTATGAAATTTGCTATATACCTTAATCCAGAGGTTTACTTAGATTTCCCATTTTCACAATTTAGAACTGAAAAAAGTTTGTTAAAATCGGACAAAAAACACAAATTTTATGAGTGTGCTTTCAAGTAGGCCACACTGTATAATATTTCTGGGGGGATCTCTAAAAAGCTTATTTAGTTGATTACAAGTTCAAAATATAAGTGTAAATGGTTTATTTTTATTAATTTTATATTTACAGCCATTTTCTAATCTAGATATACAAACTATTCTAATAATACATAGTAAGATTTTATTAATTTTAACATGTAATGACTGAAGGTTAAATTGCAAAAAAAAATGTTCAAGAAAACCTAGTTTCTGAAAATATTTTTAATTGCTGATTTAATTTTAAAAGTACTTCATCAGTTACTTGTTAAAATTAACATCTTCGAAATCACCATATATTTAAATAAAAAATTGCTCTTGTATTTGTGGACCATAACATTGCAGTAACAAAATCTAAATAACCTTGTTTCCTTACTTTGAGTTGTTGAATAGTCTCAATCAATTCAAGATATATAATATAAAAATCACAATTTCCCGTGCTTATTCTTTTGATGCAGCGACAAGGCCCCTTTGCTTACGAAGCCAGTACTACAAATATCACACATGTAAGGACGCTCTCCAGTGTGGTACCTCATGTGGACGTTCAGCGGCGTCTTTTGCGTAAAGCATCGTCCACAAATGTTGCACGAGTAAGGCCTGTCGCCAGTGTGCGTCCTCATGTGCAACTTCAACGTCGTCCTGAGTGCAAAACGTCGCCCACACTCCTTGCACTGTATAGGCTTGGACCCTTCGTGTATCAGCAAGTGATCACGCAAACTACGCTTCGAATTGACCTTTTTCCCACAAAGATCGCACACGAATCGTTGACCGCCGTTTTTGTGTATCCGCATGAAATGATGCTTGAGGTATTTCTCTTGTAAAAACGTCTTGTTGCATATTTCGCACTTAATGCTCTGGTTGTTCTCGTAGTTTTCGGCGTGTCTGGCCATGTGGCCCTGTAAAGCCGCCTTGTCGTAGCAACCCCGGCCGCAAATGTCGCATACGTGGGCGCTCTGTCCGTGTTTCGACCCCATGTGATTGTTGTACTCCTGGTTGGTCACAAATCCGGCGCCGCAAACCTCGCATTTGGCCACGTACTCCTTTAAATGGCGCTTACGATGGATCACGTACGACCCTTTGGACTTCAACTTCTTCGAACAGTAATCGCACTCGTACGTCTCGTGGTTGCCGTGAATTTTTTTGTGGACCGATACTTCGTACTTTCTCTTGAACGACTTATCACACATATCACATTTATAGGGTCGATCATCGCTGTGAGAGTACATATGTTTGTTTAGTCGTCTGTTATCCTTGAACTGTTTCGAACATACGGGACAATATTTCATTTTTGAGTTTTTCATGTCCTCGTCTATTTCCACTTTTACCAACGACTCAGGTAAGTCTTTGTCGTCGTTCCTAAAATGAAATAAAATTAGTACAATTGGTAATAAATTGCTCCCTGTTTGTAGATGTGTACGTACCATTTAATATCATACATGAAAGATTAGATATTTTATTATTATATATCACAGTTTTGTTTGTGTTCTTATAATAGAAGATATAAATATGTTTTTGTTAATTATCCATTTATGGGGTCATTTTTATGTTTTTTGTATACTGATTAATCATTTAATGGGCCTGAATTTTGAAAGAAACATCATGCACGACAAAGATAGTAAGTCTTCAGTTTGCCCAAGGGGAGGAGCCTTCACTCTCTCTCTCTCTCTCTCTATCTGACGTACATGATGTCTCTCTCTAGATTCGGACAGATTAAACGTTTTTCAATGAAATTACTTTTTGTTTATTTAATTATAAAATTTGAAATAGTCATTAAAGTAAATAAAACAAACATATTCAGTGTAAATATTTTATTGGAATTTTTTAAAAAATATATTACAGTCTAGCTGCGTTTTAAGTACTCCCATACATTCACTTTTTAACAAATATTATTTTACCACATAGATTGTTTGATTTATTTTACAATTTGTTATTAAAATATGAGGATTATATGGAAAAACCATTTCAGATTATAAAAATAATGTTACAATAATTTAAGTAACTAACATTTATTTATACAGTATTTACAATTAAAATGATTTTGGGATAAAAACAATAAATATATTCGAATTTTTATATAAAATATGTTATACAGGAATAACATGGGATAACAAAACGATTTTTTTTGCTGCAGAGCAGAAAAATAAATAACTTATCTTGGATATTTTCTATGTACTGATTTCAAAAAGACTTCAGCTCTAGTTTTAAAGATAAAAGATAATTCCAGTTTCTTCTGTTACAGGACAAAAAGAGAGATTGTCATTTTACATAATAATAACAAATGTGACACAATTTTCATTGGTCATTTCACCAACATCAAAGAGGAATATAAAACAATTAAATATGAACAAAGGTGAGTAATTTGGATTACTTCTTCGTAAAATATCTTTATTATTTATCTTAAAGGACATCAAATTAAAAATCAGCATTAGGTTAGCCTTTAAGAATGGTCATGATTCAATGAAAATAAAATGAAATTAATGGACTGTTGGTTCTGAAAAAAAAAAAATTCTACACACTCCATTATAAACCTATACAGTAGAAAAAGCGTTTGACCCGTCTAAATTTAGAGAGAGACATCATACATGACAGAGACAGTAGAAGTCTGTCCCATAGTGGGAGACTTGCTGTCTCTATTGTACACGATGTCTCTTTCAGGACTCAGATGGATCAAACTCTTTTCGTATTTCGTTTTAACCGTAAATGTTTCCATTACTTGAAATATAAATTTCATGGAATCCTTAAGCAACTCATCAAAGATTACTAATTTAAGTACCAAAGAAATCAGTACTCAGATGAAATATCAGCACAAAAAATCACCAACTTTTCAACCACGTAGATTGACTACATTGAAGAAAATGGAAGAAAGATCCATCAGGACATTAAATATATGGAAAAACGATATCAAGGGAGCAATGGATATACATATTGTGTGTCAGAGGAGCCAACTGAGATAGTAAAATAATGTGAAAGGTACTTAATTAGTCTCAAAAATTATATATGATGGATGAAACCTAATGGCTCATTTAAAATTGCACAAGAACAGTTGAAAAATCAAAATTAAGACCAAAATAGCTGTTGACTCATTATAAAATAAGGGGCCAAACTCCATATATTCTTATTGATAAAATGCTACATTTTAACCATATTTACAATAGACATAAATGTAACATGAAACATACATGGATAAATTCTATAATTTTAATTTCTTTATGTAGTTAAATTTAGTATTTTTTTAATGACATTAAATTTAAATATGTACTAAGTAGGACTGGCTAGTGAGGGTTTACTTTACCACTGCCTTGCCAAGCCTTAAAATGCAGCTGGTTAAAAATACTAAAGTACCTAACTGGTTAATGAATATAATTAGAAAATGGCAGTAGTAAAACTAAACCACTGTACTATTAAGCAATTAAATTCAAAACTATCTAAATTACTGATACTTTTAGATAGTAACTTAGTAAAAAAGCAGAAAAATATATATACATTAATATGCTGTATCTTGATTTGTTGTAAGAGGTTGATGGTCCATTTTATAAGGACTACCCTGTGTATATTATATACATTTTAAAATGAAATAACTCCAAGTACTCTTTTTTTAACAAATATAAGATTATTGTAGAAAATTTTGTCATCGTTTTGTTATGTCATTTGATCAATAACACCCTTAAAATTAACCGCATATGTTTTCTTTAGGTGAATTCATATATTTATTTAAAGAAAAAGTGGGAAAGACTTTTTTCACAACCACATATAAAATAAATTATTAATAATATATTATTTAATATATGTATACAATGATATTGTTAGATAAATCTGTAACCTGAACGAAATATCTTTAATTATTTATGATTTTAATACTTCGACGACACAATACCATGCTTCTTCTTGATATGTAAGTTCATGCTGCTGCGCGAGAAGAAGGCCTCATCGCATATCCGACAAACGAAAGGCTTCTCCCCCGAGTGTTGCCTCAAATGAATTTTGTGGGCGCTACTTTGAGAGAACGCTTTGCCACACACGTTGCAAACGTACGGTTTTTGGCCGGTGTGTGTTCGTAGATGCAGCGTCAGGGTGGTTTTGTTAGCGAATCCCCTGTCGCAAAACTGGCATATGTTGGGCTTCAATCCTTTGTGCACTATGATATGATTGTTGAGGCTGGTTTTGGAACACAACTTTTTACCACATATATCACAAATGTGACTTTCATCACTGTTTCCGCTGTGGATCTTCTTCTTATGTACGTCCAGTGACCGTTCAGTAAGGAACCATTTATCACAAATTTTGCACTGTACTTTGGGGATTTTGTAATTGTCGTTGTGCCTCATTTTGTGCCGTTCCAGGGTGGTTTTGTCGTAGCATGTTCTATTGCATACATCACAAACATAATCACTCCCTTTATGTTTAGACCCTAAGTGAAGTTGGTACTCGCTTTTCGAATAAAATCCTGCCTTACAATATTCGCATTTTATGGTGAAGTCCTTTAAGTGCCTCTTAGTGTGGACCTTCAAAGACCCTCTGGACGCCAACACTTTATTACATAAGTCACATTTGAACATAGTCCTGTTGCCATTATGTACCTTTTTATGACTTATAAGTTCGTATCTTCTTTTGAAGTTCCTCTGACATATTTCACACGTGTGTCTTCTTGTTGGGATATGCGATATACAGTGATTTCGTAGGTAACTCTTTTTTCTAAAACTTTTTGGGCACACAGTACAACAATATTTGTTTTTTCCATCTTCTATATTAATTTTGTAACTGAATTTTACTCCACTCGTCGAGAAAACCAACCTGAAAGGCAAAACTTTTTAGATAGTGGTCAATGGGGTCAAGTTAAAGGGACATTCAATTTCCTACCTGGTACCTACTAATAACAACAACTTGCTGATCTAAAAATGACAATGATCATTCGTATGATTGTTAAATAATATTTTTAACAATAAGTCAGTCTAGATCTAACTTGATTGATGGGTTGTTCTGTACTTCATCACATATTGTTGCAGGAAAAATCCAATTAAGGGAAAATTTGTTATTTGAATATATACTTTAAGAAGATAATAATAAATATTTGAAGTCTGTAGTGAGCATTTAATATATTCTTTAAAGATAATTAGGTGGTTAAAATATTTACACAAACAGCAATCAGAAATAATTAATTTAAAGTATTTTAAGAGGCTCAATTTTTTCCACAGTAAAATACCAAAATTAATATTTGTTTTATCTTTTTTATATAAAATTTTTGTGATTATTAATAATTTAAATTGGACGGCATTGCACAGTTTTAGAAATTGTTTTTTTTCACTTTTAATATCTTCAAAATTATTAAGACCTTGAATAAGTTCTCGCTGTTTCTTTCAGAAAATGAAAGCTGTATTTAAAATATAAGAAATAAACATATTTCACCCAAAATTTTGCAAATCACATTCAAAATTCTATGCACTAAGTGGTGGTACTGCCATTTTTAAAGAAACAAGAACTTCTTCAATTCATTTAAGGTCCTAACTTTTTTCTACTAAATTTTTTAATTGTAATATATTTATAATTGTATTACTCAGATAAGTAAAATAAAATCGACCCAAAATGGATTATTTTTTAGACACAACTCTGGATAATCTTATCAAACAACTATTTAGACACTTAAGGAGTAATAAAAGATGTTCTGTAACAAAATGATAATTCTTTATTTTAAACATAACTTTGAATTTTCTATATATTACTGACAACTCAATAACGAATAAATTCCCCAAATTATAAACTTACATTTATATCAAATATCTTTAAGTACCATATAAATGTAATTAATAATTTTTAACACGTGTTAAATAAATATAGATCATAAACTCAGTGTCAAAATAAAAATAAAAAAATATTTCTATAACAATTGAAAACCTAACAGTGAATTTGTATATAAATTAAACAATTTCAAATGAAAAAATAAATTAAATAGTTTAATTCTTTGACTTTAATATCCTTTAATTAAGATTTAAGAGAGGCAGGAATAATTTTATGTTTATGCTTGGAATGCATATTGAGGACACTATTTGAAACAAACCTCTTGTCGCAAATTTGACACTGGAATGGCGCAGGCCCTATGTGTTTTTTATAATGAATATTATAAGCACTTCTTTGAGAAAATGATCTATTACAAATATCACATGTATAAGGTTTCTCCCCAGTGTGGGTTCTCAGATGAAGTTTCAAAGTGTTTCGACTAGTGAACTCCGCCTCGCAATATGAACATTGATGTGGCTTAATGCCTTTATGGATCAAAACATGTGTGTTATAATACCCCTTGCTGGATAAAGCTTTGCCACAGATATCACAAATAAATCGCTTTGGCTCGTAATCTGAATGGGCAACTTGTTTATGCCTCCTGTATGACTTCCTCATTACAAATTTGCTGTCGCACAACTCACATTGATAACTGGGCCCATTACTGTCATGCAGCAACATGTGTTGCTGCAATATGTACTTGTCGTAAAAGGTTTTGTTACATATATCGCATACATTATCGTTTTTTCCATGCTTCGCATTAAAATGCAAAGTGTACTCAGCTTTTGTGATGAATCCAGCATCACACACCTCACACTTCACCGCATAATCTTTGCTGTGCCTTCTCAAGTGGGTTAAGAATGAGAGTTTCGTTTTTAAAACCTTATCACAACTACTGCATTTGTAAATGTGGGTTGGAATATGTACTACATTTATGTGGGCCTTTTTCGAATGTTTCGTTTTAAAGCTTTTATCACAGAAGTCGCATGGAAATGATTTGACCGTTATGTGCTGAACGAAATGCTTCCTAAGTGGTTTCTTGTCAAGGAACGTGCGAGGGCACAGCACACACTGAAAAATCGTTCGATCATGAGAGTCTCTCGTCATGGTGTACTCGAAACGAATGCCGTTTGAAATCATAAAGAGCCTAAAAAGAATTTATTTTACATTACTGTGAATTTCAGTCTAACGCCACCAAAACATTGAGCCCAACTTGAGGAACCACCAGAAAATGTAACTCTTCTACGTCTCCAAATAAAAGATCACAACATCAACCCAAGATAAACCCAACAATAATTAAATAAACTTAAAATCAATTCTCACACCACAGTTTAAAATGGGGAAACAAAAAACAACGTATTTATAAATATTATATTTTAGTTAATTAATATATAAATTATAAATAATCAATCAAAAGTACAATAGGTGATTATATCATCAAACTGGAACTTGCATCCATGATAATGTTATGCTTATTCTTAACATGGATTTTTAGACTGGTTTTCGTTACAAAAGAGTCCTCACATATTTGACAAGGATAATTGTTCTCTCCTCGATGCTTCCTTAGGTGTATCTTATGGGCACTGCTCTGTGAAAACGTTTTACCACAAATCTGGCACGTGTACGGCTTTTGTCCGGTGTGGGTCCTTTGATGCACCCTCAAAGTGGTCTTGTTGGCAAATGATCTTCCACAAGTCGCACACATGAAAGGTTTTAAACCTTGATGGACGATTATGTGGTTCTTCAAACTCGTATTGGAGCTAAGTTTCTTGCCACAAATGTAACAAATGTGTCTTGGATCTGTGTTTGAATGGTACCTCTTTTGGTGTATCTTAAGTAACTTATCTGAAAGGAACCACTTTTTGCACTCCTCACATTTAGCCTTGGGTAATTTATAGCCTTCTTCGTGTGTTAGCTTGTGTTGTTGTAAATAATTTTTGTCGTAGAATGATTTGTTACATATATCACATACAAAATCACTTTGTCCATGCTTAGCACCAACATGGAGGGCATACTCGTGGTTCGAGTAAAATCCAGCATCACAGTAGTCGCATTTAATGCTATATTCCTTCCAGTGCCTCTTTAAATGGGTCTTGAGGCAACCCTTCGATGACAAATATTTATCACAGACATCACAGTGGAATTTTTCTCTATCACTTTCATGTACTTTTAAATGGTTTTTTAGCTCCCTGTTCGTTTTGAACTTTTTATTACAGGTGTCACACTTAAAAGATTTTAATAAAGTATGTATATAATTATGTTGTCTTAGATGTCTCATAGTTTGGAATGATTTTGAGCACTTCTTGCATTTGTATATGGTATTACCAGTCTTAGGGTCGGAAGTTGTCTCGTATTCCATTTTAATTTGATGGAGAAAACGCTTCCTAAAACGGGTAATTATGTTAGCCAAAGTAATACATGTATTTTCTTGATGAAGAGTAAAATGATGATAATCTTACCTCTGAAATATACTGACAAAGTTAAATATAACACCACTAATGCAGATACTAATGAAACTACAATTTATTCAGTCAATATAATAATTTATTCAAAAATGCAGACATACATTTATATAATGAAGATTACACAATTTCATCTAATCAACGCAGACAGAATACCATAATATAAAATTCACCATTATGATAACAAATGGTTGATAAAATATGAAGTGTGTAAAAGCTTCCTAGTAAAAAACATTTAACATTAAAAAGTTTAAAATGCTACTTTATCACAGAAGATTGAAACGAGAACAATTTAGTGAAGGGAGTGAGTAATATACTCTATGTCAACTCCTCCAATGTCGTGCGTCTTGTAATGACTCATCAGGTGACTCTTCGTAGTAAATTCTTTACCACACTCACACTTATAAGGTTTATGACCCGTGTGGAATCTCAAATGGACTGTCAGGGATGTTTTCTGAGTGAACCTCTTCCCACAAATGGTGCACTCAAAAGGTTTTTCCCCAATATGGATTCGCTGATGCACCGTAAGATACTCTTTGGAAGCGAAGTTTTTGTCGCAATACTCACAACGTAAGTCTTTGACTCCCGTATGCATTTTAATATGGGTTTCCAAGATATTTTTGCTACTGACAGATTTGCCACAAATACGGCATATATAAGGTCTGATTTTGTGGTGCACTTTCATGTGGCTTTTGAGGTTTCTTGAAGTTAAATAGCTCTTTCCGCACACCTCACAAACGTGACTCCTATTTTTCCCATAATCCGGCTCGTGGGTCATTTTATGCTCCTTAAGGGCCGAAAGGGTGCTCAGCTTTGAACCACAAATGTCACATATTAATTGTAGATTATCATGGTGTACATTCCGGTGTGTTTTATAAGAAGTCTGTGTGACAAACCCCATCTGACAGTCATTACAAAAGGCCACGTATTCACCGAGGTGTTTGCGCCTATGGGTGTTCAAGTGGGACTTATGGACGAACATTTTAGAGCAGATATCACATTGGAAAGTTGGCTTATTGTGACTCCTTAAGTGGGCTGTAACCTCATACTTCTGTCTGAAGGTTTTGCCACATATTTCACAGGAATACTTTTTTTCTTGAGTGTGAATGAGGAAGTGCTTCTTTAGTAACTTCTTCGTCTTACAAATTCGGTTACACTGATCGCATTTAAAGCACTGCTCAGGTGCTGGGTAAGTTACGTTGGATGCCACTGGCACCTCGCAGGATTTATTGACGTAGGGGTCCATTTGGACATCATGCACAAAGCTAGTGTCGTTGTTTATTAGTTGCTGAAATTGTTCGTTGGTGGCTATATTTTGTAAAATGGCCGAACAATCATCTTCAGCAGTGAGTAAATTCAACAGTTCTGCGTCTGATTCGTTTAAGTGATCCACAACATTTGATTCTAACATATTGTCATTCATAGAGTTTTGTTTGCAGTCGTTGACAATATCCATAAAGTATTTGCATTGCATTAAGTTATTTGTGTTTATGGAATCGATGTTGAAGGTGTCATTGTATAAGTTCTCTTGAAATATGGCTCTGAAAATATATTAATTTTAGTCCACAATGAACAAATTTGTAAGCATAAAATACATTTACTTACGAAGTACCGTGCTAATATCGTCAAACCCCAACGTCAAAATTAATTAAAGTAAAACCAACTCATGTCAATAATTCGTTTATTAAAAAGTCACTTACAAATATTTTAAGTCTTATGACTAGAAAACCTAGGAATTTAAAAAATTATGAACAACTTCCGTACGAAAACTATTTACAAAATAATACGTTAACAAACAAGTCCAATACTACATTAACACACAAATTATTCAGACCCGGAATCAATAACTTGAGTAACTCCGGGATTGGCAACCTGTGCAACATTTGAAACAGTCCTACCGTTTGACTTAAGCTTCCTACAATTTTTTCTATGCGACGCTAAGTCGGAGACGTATCTCTGGCAATAGCTGCACTTATGATAATCAAGCATATGTTGGAGGTGGGCCGATTGTTGGTTTGTTTTAAAGTCGCATTTAAAACAGCAGTGGATTTTATGAACTTTTTCATAATGTAATTTTAGGAGGACGGGCTTGCAAGACATGTAAGTACAATTTTCTATCGTACATTTCTTCTTGGACTCGTTATGCTTGCGCCAAGATCTGTATCGTCTCAGGATTGTTCCACACTCACACTGAATTGGGAAGTTCCACTTCTTCTTTTTCTCCTTGTCCTTATCCTCTTCTTGAGCAACTTCCTGTGTGTTTTTAGTACTTCCTTTGCTGGTGCTTGGAATAGGATCCGCTGTTGATAGTTTTTCTTGTGAGTTCCCTCCAGTAAAGTCTAATTGTTTTGGTTTAATTAATTCGTCTATATTCCTAAGCTTAATAAACGGTCTAACCGTCTCAACTTCTCGTTCGTCAATTACTAAATCATCATCACTTTCATCAGCAGTTAGCTTCAAGTCGGGGACAGTCAATAAATCTTTCTCAGATTTATTACCATCCACAGTAGTCTTATCTGGTTCGCTGCTAACATTAGTAATTATAGGTACCGTCATTGACTCAGTGGGATCCGATTCCTTTTCAGTGTTGCAGTCAAAATTCTCCACACTTGGGACGGTCTGTACATCATCGGATGGTTTTCCTCTATTTAATACTGGGCGAGACATAGGGGGAGGTGAACGTCTTCGTGATTGTGAAGGAGCCCCGCTGGGACCACAGTCAACCTGTACATACAATGAAGATGCTGCTTTTGGAGGTAACATTTCACCTGTTGGCACAATCTGAATTCTAGGTCGTAATCCTCTATCAACGTGGGACGAAGTCGAAGGTGCCTGGTTAGGCAGCAAATTTGTGCTTTGTAGGTTAAAGGTGGTTGTCGGTAAGAGTGGGTTAAATGCTGACGTCGATGGTTGGGGAATAACTGAAGGTTGCTGAGGTATAAGCGTTGACGTTGTCTGCTGGGGAATATATGTTGGTTGCTGGGAAGTAAACGTTGACGTTGATTGTTGGGGAATAAAGGCTGAAGTAAACAGTTGAGGATTAAACGCAGACGTCGATGGTTGCGATATAAATGCGGTCGTTAGAGGCTGAGTAATAAACGTCGACGACGTTGGTTGAGGGTTGATTGTAGACCCTAATTGCTGAGGTATAAATGTGAATGGAACTGTATTGGTGACAATAGGGTTGGTGATTAAATTTGATGGTGCAGAAATAGCATTACTCTGTGTTGTTTGTTGTAAAACACTTGGAATTACTTTAACAACCTTAAAACTACTCGATGTGGTAGGCAAAGAAATCAAATTTTGCGATGAGAACACTGAGGTTGGAGTTGAGAATAAACTATTCAAAATAATTGGTTCTGGATTATTCACTTCTTTTGGCGCCTCAGGGCGCTGTGATGTTGAAGGAGCATTGCTTCCTGTGGGTACTTCCTGTTGAAATGTTTTATACGACTCATCATTAATTCTTTTGGTTAATAAATTAAAAAGTTGAGAAGAAACAGTTGTTGAAGTGCAATTAGCCTCTGATTTCTTCGCAGACGTCCGTAATATATTTATACGTCGCGTATGTTTAACCTGTGGTTGAGGTTCAATTAGTTTAGTTTTTCGTTGTTTACTGGTTACAGCAACTTTTTGTTTTCTTTTTTGTTTTAAACCTGAAGAAGCAACCTTCGATTTGTCTTCCACAGGTTGCACCTCTGGAGGTTTTGGTTTTGATAAAATGTATCTGAGTTTTGGGGAGTTATTCTTAAAATCTAACGTGCGAACCACACACTTTGGAGTCAATGTCTTTTTGGGCTCAGGTGGTTTGCTTCCAGAAGTCAATTCCTTATGGATGTCAAGGTGCTTATTGTACTTTGTCAAATCAGTAAATTCATCATAGCACATGTCACAAGTATATGCTGCTTTTTTGGCCCTTTTTCCTGTATCCTTATTAGTACTTTGTACGTTTTTATGTACCCTTTTCAAATGGCGACTTAAGCTTGACATTTGTAAATATTTATTTGGACAATGGACACAAGCATATCTAGTGTCAGAACTGTTACTGCAATTACTTTCATTGTCACTACCATTTGACAACTCTTCAGACGGCTCATCCACAGACGATTCCTCCTCCTCCTCCTCCTCCTCAGAACTGGAATCCTCCTTATTCTCATCTGAGTGTAGAGCCTTATGTACAGCCAAATCTTCCTCATTTTTAAAGTTTTGAGAGCAAACATAACACAAATACTTTCGTCTTCGTACTCCATTATTATGTGTCTCTTTATGCGAAATAAGTAAACTTTTATCACTAAAAAATTTGGGGCACTTATCACAGGCGTAATTAACTACTGACTCTACTTTAATCCGTGGTATGGAAACTTTCAGTTCACTAAGTTGTACTGTTTTATTTAATGCTGACGTAGTTCCATCATCATCATCATCTTCATCATCAATATCAATTATCTCACTATTTGTTGCATATACTTCCACATCCTTGACAACATTGGGAACTAGATTATTATTCTCACATGTTGTTGTAGTTTTGAGTATTGATTTATTGTTGCTTGGTGGATCATTCAGGTTGGCTGGATTTGACATAAGGGTTCCTTCATTTCGTTGGAGCCTAAAAATAACATTTATTAACATACAAAAAAAAACAATAATAATAAAACCAAATCCAAGGACATACATACACTTAATTAAAGGACAATTAATAGATGTTAGGAACAGGAATAAGGATAATTAATTTTTAAATAAATTTATTCATTTTAATTACAGTACTACACAAACAGTATTTATTAAATTATAAAGCACGACTCATGCTTTTTTTTTGACTGGAAGATTAGAAAATTCATCCATGGTACATCATCATAATGTTGGAAACTTACCTGGGTCCAAAATTAATTTAGTTAAAATACCATACATGGTAAATATTATCTGTACATATTAATATGTACCACAATTCTGTAAGAAAACACTTTGTTTAGTAGTACTAAAAATTTTTTTAGACGTTTGAAGTTCACAGTCAGCAATGAACAACGTCCTTTTGATGTAAATGAAGGAGTATTGTTCCCTGAAGGTAACTCCTTTTAAAATGTTTTACATGAGACAACAACAACAAAATTAAAATACAGACAATCCTGAAAATAAATGTGGTAGTGTTAGTATAATAAAATATATAAACGTGTACTCAAAATATGTTTATTCAAAAAATGAATACAGTAAAACCATATAACTAATTAAATAAAACTGGTTAAATACCCGATTCTTATTTCATAATAATAAAAATACAAACGTTTTTCGTAAAAAATGTACAGATATATACAAGTATATTGCATAAATGTATTTTAAACAAAATGCTACAACTCATAGCTTACCTTTGAAATAATCTGCTAATATTATTAGCATCAAATGTGCTAACTGTGCAGCAAAATGCATCTTTATTTTTATGACAACGAATTACAGTCTTATAAGATGTATGTTTCAAATATTAAAGTGTCCAAGAAGGTGCATTGTATGTTTTGTGTAAAGTCTCGTATTTGTGTTTACCACTATAAATATTTAGTTTAGTAATTATGTCGGTTAACTATAAATTAAATATCTACAGTATGGTCATCTTTGATAATTGGTAGCTTACAAAACGAACATGCAACTTACGTTTAAAAGGATAAATCAGTGGTATCAGGAGTAGTACTAAGTCGTTGTCAAAAAACATGATTTAGACCTTATTAAAGTAGGATTACTAGTTTAAATGGAAACGACAAATAATTCATTAATAAAATTTTAAAGCACCACATCGGTCCTTGTTTACAACAAACTCGAAAGAATCAATTGTCTGATAATTTTGCAAGGCAACTATTTATCTTATTTTTTTAATAATTGATCAAGTACTTATGCTGATATTGATGCAAACCTTTACGTAACTTCCTAAAATGTCTTATCTTATCAAAAAATTAAATGTGTATGTTATTTATACACTCATATGTTATCAGACAATAATTCCCTCATTTCTAAACTAACAATTCATTTGAAGCAAAGGGTAATATTGTTAACTTTAGCATGTGTCGCAATGTGTCGCTTAAAATAGTACTCGTCCGCAAAAGTGCGAGTACAAATTTCACATTTGTGTCTAATCCCCATGTGTCGATTCTTGTAATGGTTCCTATATTCCCTAACGGTATAAAAGCCTTTGTTACATTTCTCACAACGATGCCTAAACTGATCCAAATGCCTCAGCATGTGCTCCTTAACATTCTTTTCATACATAAAAGTTCTAAAGCAAAAGTTGCATATGGCACGATCGGTATGCTGCGAAACGTAGTGCAAATAGAAGTCACTGTTTTTGGTAAAAGTTTCACTACACACATCACAATTGTTTATGTAACATTTGCCCTTCTCTATGTGTCTAAAGAAAACTATTTTATTAATAAACAATTGTTCGCATCTCAGACACTTGTAGTGCGGTACATCCACCTCCTCATTTGCGTTTATATAGTCGTAGTTACTGGCTGAAAAGTCAGGCACTTCGTGGCGACGCTTTGGCTGAGGTGCCCTAGGCTTTGGTGTGACAATTTTTTTGCTGGTGGAAGGTTGCAACTTCGTTATCAGGGGCATCTCATCGTTGTTCACCAGAACCTGTTCCTGAAACTCCTCGAGCTGCTCCTCAGACTCATCAAGCGCCTCAGGTGCAATCATGTAGCCATGCTCCAAATTCACAATGGCCACGTTATCGTTTCGCTTTTCAATTACTTGATTGTCTTCGTCTTGAATCACCACTTCGTTGACACACTGAGAGTCTTCAAGGATGTACAGAAGCTCACTGGTGTCACTTATTGCGGTGGGCTGGACAATTATCTCCTCGTTGTCGTAGTTGAGGACTTCTATGACCTCTTCATCGGACGACATGGGGTATTGTATGATTGTTTGGTCCTGCTCTTTGTGTAATTCGTGGTGTTGCTGCAGCTCTCCGGATGTTGCAAATTGTTCCTCGCATCTACAGCAAGTATACTGATCATCTTGGTACAAGTTCACGTTATGTTCCAGAATCATTTCCTTGGTGTCAAATAAATCAGAACAAATTCCACATTGATATTTGGTTTCACCTGATTTGTCGGCCAAGATATAGTAGTGCCATCTGAAAATGATTTCGTTAATAAAAACAAAAAATAACATTTTATATCAACGGATTACGGAAAATATAAATTTTGAAATAACGTTTATGTGATCAAAATATACTTATACTTAAAGTAAATCTTCATTGATTAAATTTATTCGTTTATTCATGCCATGAAGTATATTTACTTTATTTATCTCTGAAAAAGTGATTGATGAGACACTGATAAATGAAACAAATTCGCTTCTAATAAATAAATATTTATTATTAAATACATTTGTGTGATTTAATCATGGACTTACAGGTGAACCTTTTACTACAAATTGTACATTGAAACGGTTTTTCACCTGTATGGTATCTGCTGTGGATCGTAAGGGAGCCCTTTTGGGAGAAGCTTTTGCCACACACTGTGCACACATAGGGTCTGCTATTGGTGTGAGTTCGATTGTGAACACTTAAAGCTTTTGAGGTGGTAAACTTTTTACTACACAAACCGCAGCTGTACGGTCTTTCACCACTGTGTATTCTCATATGATTAGTCAGACTGAACAAACTAGTAACTGAGGTACCACAAATATCACAGATGTGCAACGACACTTTCCCTGTGTGTACATTAATGTGCCTTTTATAAGATTTAATGTGGGTGAAACTTTTCTTGCACTCATCACACTCATAAACTGGTTTTACATAATCGTCTTGATGGATTTTAGAATGTTCCAAAAGGTAATGTTTTGATTTGAACGACTTGTCGCAGTTTTCGCATTTAAACATCGTGCCCATGTGGACTTTCTCCTCGTGCCTTGCCAACTCTGATGGGTGAAAAAACCCCTGACCACACACACCACAAGTCAATTTATAGTCTTGTACGTGCCTTGCCAGGTGTTCCTTAAGACTTGTCTTAGATTTCAACCCTTTGGAACACAAGTGGCACTCATACAACTTGTTTAAGTGAACATTTTCAAAGTGAGCCTTTAATTGATAAGCAAATCTAAATTTTTTAACGCATTTGCTGCAGTCGAATGTTTTTTGAAAGTGGACTCTGTAATGCTTATTTAGTTTGTCCCTTGATGTGAATTCTTTCCAACAGGATAAACACTTATGTCCATCATAAATTGTGGTCCTTACAGTGATACACCTAAAATTATTGATTTGAATGTTAGTGTCCAGATATTCATGTAATTTACATTGTTGCTTACCAAAAATACTCAAGAAATTTAATTCAAAAATAAAACTAAGTGGATGATTTTACTTGACTCAAATTTATTTCCCTATTTCATTGCAAGAACCACTGTGAGAGTCCCTGGAGCGTTTACTGGAGAACGTCCTGGCACAAATACTGCAAGCAAAGGGCTTTATTCCTGCGTGTGATCGTTCGTGTACTTTCAGGTGGTCACCCCTTTTGAAACCCTTATGGCACACGTCGCACTTGTATTTCGCCTCGTCTCCGTGGCCAAGCTCGTGCTTCTTCAACGACTGCCTGTACTTAAAGGTCATGCCACATTGGGCACACTTAAAGCCTTTCTCCGTCGAGTGTCTGAGCTGGTGATACTTCAAGTAACGTTGCTTCACCGCCACACCACAAAGCTCACAAACTTCGGATAAGTTTCCGTGCGTGTGCTTCTTGTGGTTGTACAAAGACTTTTTGGTTTTGTAATTTTGATTACATAAGTTACAATTAAAGGACAGGTTTGTGTCGTGTGTTTCTAAGTGTAGCTGGTAGTAATTTTTTGTGACTGTTTTGCCACATATCTCGCACACTCTGGTCAAATGGCTCGTCTTTGTGTGGTGTCTAAAGTCCTTCCTTCTTGCGAACTGCACTTTACAAATTTCGCATTCAATAAGTATGTGATTAATACTAGAAAAAATTAAGAAAATCATATTAAAACAATAAAAATTCGTAAACTATAAAGGTAAAACGAAGGTGAGATTCACCAAATCTTGTTTATTTCTGCCAATTTTAGGTCCATTAAAATAAATATGACATAAAAATAACAATTTATTAAAATACCATATTTTACAACAAAATAATAATATATTAATTGTTAAGCAGGGTGCGTAGTCATATGTTTGTCCCTCCACTGTTTGGTGGTAAAAGTTTTCGTACAAACATCACAAGTGAAAGGCTTAATTGACTCGTGTGACCGTTTGTGAACAGTCAAATTATAAGAACGCTTAAAAGCTTTATTACAAACGTCACAAACATGTTTAGCAATGCCCTCATGAACCACCCTGTGCTTCGTTAAGCCTTTAGACTGCTTGAAAGCTTTGTGGCACTTATCACATTTATAGTTTGAAGAATTGTTGTGTATTAGTTGATGTTGCTTTAGGTAAACCTTTTTGACTTCCAGACCACAAATTTCACAAACCTCAGAGGTGGACTTGTGGACGTTTATGATGTGGCTTCCTAAATGATTGGGTGTTTTGTAGCAAGCCCCACATTCTTCACACTTAAACTTTTTCAAGTTTTGATGTAGGAGTTTGTGGTTTTTGTATGAACCCCTTTTTAAAACTTTTCCACATATTTCACAGCACGTCATAAAGTGCGTCTTGACGTTGTGCTTAAACAGGTCAAGAGTGGAAGTGAACTCCATGTTACATACGTTACAGATTTCAAGAAAATAGGAACATTTAATGTGTTCAGTTAGAGATTCCTCTTTGTCGAACTTCAAATTACAAAATGAACAAGTGAAATCAGAGTTTGTGTGAGTTGCCAGATGTTTTTCTAAGTAATTTTTGTCCACGAACGAAAAATGGCATTTACTACAACGATACTCTGATTCAGACTTTGAATAATTGTTTTTTTTCAAGTGACTTTCTTCGTGCTTCAGTTTGATTGAATATTCAATTTTACAACAACTACAATACTTTATATTTTCCTCGTGACTGTTTTCTATGTGGTCCTTAAATATTTCCTCATTAAAAAACCAGTCATCACAGTTGGGGCATACTTTTCGGTCACTAAATTTTTTTCGCAATGAATTCTCGTGTAAACAAGGGTGTTCCAAGTAAATTTTCTGCGGCAAAATAAGTTTACAAACTGTACACGAAATTATTAAATCCGAATGTCTAAAATCGAAACTGGTTTTCTCGCATAATCTACAAAACACTTTTAAAAATGCTTTTAAGGATCGTAGGTGATTCAGCAGCTCCTCTTTACTATCGAATTTCCAACTACAAACTTTGCAAATTAAAGAATCGAAATTGGCTTCTGCTAATTTGGCCCTGTAAAATTAAAAATTTAATATGTTTGGTTGGCTGGTTGGGGAGGACACACAAAAGCTTAAGCATGGTACAAATATACCAATAATGGGGGATGAATGAACAACAAAAATTATCAATAGAATTCAAATTATTTAGTACAAATTTAACTGACTTTATGAAGTTTCTGGCTCTAAGACCTAAATTTATAAAAAGGGAAATTACAGTCTTAACAATTATTAATATCAATATTCCTTTGGTGGGATAGTTATGTTCATCATCCATGAACTGACGATAACTTTTTTTTGATAGCATTTCAGTCACTTGCTGAAAATTAACTGAAAGAAATAATAGATCACACTTTAAAGTGCCACGTGTTTCTTCTGTTAAAACAACTATTTTTATTAGGAACTTGTTCCCCCCGATTACAGATGATTTTTGTCTGTTAATAATAACATAAATATACGTTGATAATATTAGAAATAAGAAGCAACCAGTTTATAATACAAATTTTATTGAAATAACTAAAATACATGGCACAAAGAGTTTCTATGAACACTCAACAAAATACGTCAAATACCCTGACTTTACAAAATTATTTATTTACGAGCAAAATCCACCCTACAAAAACAAAAGCTTCATTTTTAATTTTAAACATGAACAAAACATTTTTGATACAACTTTCTGATGACAACACATTAATTCGATTAATGAAAATATAAAGTAAATAATTATTCTGACATTTAGAAACTAAATCAAAAAGTATCCGACAATATTATAAAAAAATTGTATGCTAGTGAAGGTAAATTTACCTATTAACTAACTAAGCTAGTATTTGGTCAATGTGTACGTTTGTGTTGTGCTAACAAATAACGTTTTATAAACGCCTTGTTGCAAATATCACATGTAAACTTATCATTTGTACTATTTCGAGTTCGTAACACTCGTTTATTTGCATCAGTGCTTTCTACAATTGTTTTATTTTTATTCTCACTTATTTTATTTTTAACTGCTGCCCTGGTTCTAGTTTTCAACTCTGCAGGTTTCACATTGTGGACAATGGACTTTTTATTCTTTTGTACTTTGGATAATACTGAAGCCTTTCTCTTCTGATTGTTTTTCTTACGTTTTACACCCCTTGTAGCTGCATCATTGTTTTCTTCCAGCTTGGGCTTTTTATTTGCGTGACGCTCATTCTGCGGTGGATTTGTTAATACTGCTGCATTTTTATAATGCCCATCCAAGTGCACGTTGTATATATCAAAACTGTTAAAAGTTAATTTGCAACACTTGCAGTGGTACTCGGTTGGCTCAACATTGCTGTGCTTCTCTTTCAAATGATTACTCAAATCCGAGTCTGAAAAAAATAGTTTGTCGCACAGCTCACACTCCTGCTTGAGCTCAAGAGCCAACAGCTGGTTCCTCATTTGGTGCAGACAATCGTGTTCCAAGAAGGTGCCGTTCGGAAGGATGCGTTTACAAATCGAACAGGAGTAGGTGATTTGGAGATGGAAAATCGACTCATCGAATCGGACGAAGCTGAGACAATGTTTGCAATAGACTTTCAAGAACGCCTCGAGATTTTCCAGGTGCACCCCTAGCTCGTCTCCGTTATCGAAAATTTGCCCACAAATATAACATTGATTGATTTCGTCCTCGTTCGATGAAGATGTTGCGTAATCGACCCTGAAAAATTTTAATTAATACCAACGTAGCATACACAAAACACAATAAATAATAACTTATTAATGGGCCAACTAAAAAATTACAGCATTAGTCAAAGTAAACTCCACAATGAAGCAATCTAAATTGATTTACACAAAATAAAACTAAATGTTCATCGGTTTACTAAATAACATAACAGAAAATATAAATAGAATTGCTACAAACAATAAAATAACACATTTTAACAAGGAAACAAAATCAAAAAACTTGCTTTGTATAAATATATACACATATAAAATGCAATTTTATATTTATAATACCTAATTTTAGAATTTCCATTCGACCCATTCCATTTTATAATTAAATTGGGTCGAGACTCGACATCTTCGTTTTTGTCACAAATCTTTTCCTCTTGCCCAGTCTTTTTCTTTCGAAAGTGGTAATGTATTGATTTTTTGTAGTGCTTACAAAGTTTATGTTTATCATGTAATTGTACGTTGGGAAATGTCATTTTACAACATTTACACCCTATTTTAACATTAAGGTGGTGTTCATTAATGTGTTTTTCCAAAATGAATTCAGAAAAAAATATTTTTTTGCAAGTCTCACATTCTCGTTTAAGAGAATTGGCCAAAGATTTGTTAGAGTGCAAACAATCGTGAGCCAGATAAGTGTCAGGCTTTAGCATCAGTTTGCACATTGAACAAAAGTACGACATGTCTTGGTGGAACATTGACTCTTCCAAAGTGATAAAGGAATTGCATTTCTTGCAGTATATTTTCAGAAAGGCTTCGATATTCTCAATGTGTCCCCTTAAGTCTTCCTCGTTGTTGAACTGTTCTCCACAAATATAACACATGAGCTCTACCGAAGAATTGGTCCTAAAAATTTAATTTCAATCAAAATCATACAATGAAATCCCTGAACGTCAGAGGCGTTAATAAAATCTAAATAACATTCATTCGTTGTTCATAAATATTAACAGTTAAGCCAATAATTTAGCATAGCAATATACTGTCATTTAATTTTTTTAGTGTAGTGTCTATGTTTATGCCCGTTTAACTTTTTACTGTCACTAAAACTTCTCGCACAAATATCACACGAAAACGGCCTTTCGTGCCTCTTAAAATGCTCCTCTAGTCGGCTTTGAGACACGTACGTTTTGGCACAAATTAGACAAACAAATTTCCTAAGGCTATGTTCGATTGTGATGTGCCGATTCAGCAACCCCAAACTCTTGTAAAACTTCCCACACTGGTCGCAGCAAAGCTTCGACGCTGGAACGCCCTCGCAACTCTTTTTGTGGGACATCAAAGAGTGTTTTAAATTAAACAGCCTACCGCAGGAGTCGCAAACGAATTTCTGGCCCAGGTGTTCAGCTTCGATGTGGGCTTTCAGACTCCGGAGTTGGACGTAAGATTTACCACATTTTTCACACTCAAGCTTTTTAACTTCGCCTTTGTGTTTTCTTTGGTGGATATTTAAGTTGTCTCTTTGATTAAACGACTTTCCACACGTTTCACACATGTATTTGAAATGTTTGTGAATGTTTTTTGTATGTCTGTAGAAGCTACTTGGGAAACGGAAATTTAAGTTACACTTACTGCAATATAAATTTTTTGGCGACGCTTTTGAAGTTGGTTTTTGATTTTTAACTTTTGGAGACTGTTTTTCGTTGGGTCTACTTGAAGTAATTATACAGTTTAAAACGTTAACTTTATAAATCACTTTAGATCCATTTAAGTAAAGTTTGGTTTTTTGGGTGTGTGAAAAGGAACTTAAAATTGTTCCCTCTGTGCAACTTTTTATCCCTGATTTGCCACTTAAACTTTCTTTGTTTGTGTGGAATCTACTGTGCCTTAGAATATTGAAATAATTATAATAAATTCTCTTACAATAACCACAAATATAGAGGAATTTGTCTTCATTTTTACATGTTAATTGGGGACGTATTAGTTTTCTTTTAAATTTATAATATTTTCTCCGAACACCACTTAAAATATTTAAATTGTTTTTGAACATAACATGATTTTTTCTCACATGAGTTAAGGCAAATGAATATTTTAAAAACTTAGTGCCACATAATTTACAAAAATACATATCAGATGTATGGTTCAATTGATGTTTCGACAATTTTAAGTACGATATAAAACATTCCCCGCAAAATTTACAGACAAATATGTAACTGAAATTCCTGTCCTGTAGACTCCTGTAAAAAAATATGTTTTTATTAACTGAATGTCTGTTTTTTAAATTATAGTATTAATTAATAGTACTTAGAATAGAAATCCAAGTTTTAGGTTTTCCTTACTAATTGCGAATTTTATTTATCTACTGTTCAATAAATATAATTAGAAAGGATTTAATTGAAATTAAAATACTGAAAATAGCTTCAATAATTTTATTCGAAGTGTCTGTATTAAAAAAGTGTACGTACATTTATTTACATAAAAAATCACTTAAACACATTCAGAGACTATGGACTACAGTATATAGGGTGTCCCTAAATTGAGTGCACAAATTTTTGACCTCAAAATAGGCCCATGTATCTTTCTTAATAGCAAGGCTAATTTTGAGGTCAAAAATATGTGGTTAATTTTTGTGCAGTCATTTTAGGGACACCCTGCATAGACTATAAGGTCAGATCAGCTCTACTTTCAATCAAACACAATTAACAAACCTCACATTTTATCACAACAATTAAAGCGACTCTAACTGCTTGAATTTACAACACGTCTTCAGGTGTTGGTTCAAAATACTTTGCAAAACAAAACCTCTTTTACATGAAAGACACTGAAAGGGGGTGGATCCCAAATGGACCCTTCTAAAGTGAATGGACAGCGACGTCCTCTGAGTGAAAACCTTGTGACACTCTTTACACTCAAAAGTCTTTTGTTTTGTGTGAATCCGTTCGTGGACCAGCAAGTTCTTGGTCCTCGTGAACCTTTTCCCACAGAAGGTGCATTGAAAAGGCTTGACGTTGTTGTGGGCATCTATGTGTTGACGTAAAGTGGTTTTACTGCTGACACTCTTCCCACAGATATCACAGACGTGGCATTTACCGCCGTCATGAACGGTTTTCATGTGCAGCTTAAACTTCACCACACCCTCAATCTTATCCTGACATTCACCACATTGTATTATGCGTGGCAAGACTTTGTCTATGTGTATCTGTAAATGGGCTGCGAATCTTTCTTTGCTTTTGTACACTCGATAACAAATATCACACCTCATAGAGCTGATGTGCTTGTTCCTCATGTGGTAACTTAACCCGCTTTTGGTGTGAAAAAAGTCCCCACATTCAGGGCAACAAATATCTGTGTCCACATACTTCTGTAGGTGACTTTGAAGCTCGTCCTCCGTGCCGAATGTTTTGTGACAACAGTCGCACTGAATTTTGCCGCAGTGCTTGAAGTTTTTGTGCCTCCTCATGCACCTATCTGAGGGGAAGGCTTTGCCACAAATGTCGCACATCACCGACACCTTTTCTTTGCCAGCATCGCTTCCATAGCCCTCGTGTTGACGGATGTGGTGCTTAATCGACAGCAGATTGGTGAAGTTTTCGTTACATTCTCTGCAGGAGAATGTGTCTGATGAGTGGGACAATTCGTGGGCCACCAACAGTTCGATGTTGGCAAAATGTTCATTGCATAATAGACATCGAAACTTCCCAATGTCTGAGCACACCACACCTAGGTGGTATCCTTTACATTTTTGACTTTTTGCTGTCTGGAATAATTGAATGATCCATAATCTACAAAGTAAATAATATTAATTTTTGGTCGCAATTGATTTCTGTAAAGAAAGTAATATTTTAAAGACTTACTATTAATTAATTAAACTCTATGGCACTAGAGTTTGGTACAGAACTAGGTTGAGATATGTCACACAGATACATTTGTTGAATAAATTTTGAAGCAGTCATGAGTAAGTTGGTCCTTATATTTATTAGAGGAGTTTAATAATGAATTATTTAGAAGTAGACATTACTTTCCGGTCCCCCAAATAGAAAGGCCTGACCAGCCACCTCCATTTCCAACACAGAGTCAATGCTTCCAATAATTTAAGTAAAACAGGCACATTATAAAAATAAAACATTTATTCACCAACGTACAATTACAATAACACCGGTTTTGTGATTCGATTATGGGCGTGTTTCAAATGGGTATTCAACAGACCTCGTATCACGAAACCTTTGTCACAAATTGAACACTTAAAGGGCCTATCTGTTGAATGCACCGACTTCACATGCACAGTCAACGAGCTCCTCTGCGTGAACGTCTTTTGGCATACGCAGCACTTGTGTGGCTTTTCTTTTGTGTGAATCCTTTCGTGAATCACTAAAGCAGTCTTTTTAACAAACTTTTTCCCACAATAATTACAAACGAACGTCTTTACATCGTTGTGGATGTTGATGTGAGTTTGCAAAGACGAAGAACTGGTGAATTCTTTGCCACAAATGTCACAAAAATATCTTTCACCTTCATGTTGAATACGATAGTGTAATCTATATGACTGAATATACGAGTACGACTTTCCACATAAATCACAGTCTAATTTGCGAGGTACAAAACCGTCTGCATGAGTTTTAACGTGGCGTTTGTAGTAGTTTAGATTCGTAAAAGTCTTTGGGCACTTATCACATTTATAGTTTGATTGATGCATTAACTTCGTATGTTTATCCAACAGAGTATAGTTCACAAATAGTTCATCACACTGAGTGCAAGTTAACATTTTGACGAATCTACACTTGTGTTTTTTGTGATGTCGTTTTAAAGTTCTCAATTCCGTAAACACTTTGGCACAGAGTCTGCATTCGTACTGACTCGAACTATGAATTGTTTCGTGGTCAGACAACAGTTTTGAACTGAAAAAAATTTGATCACAAAGTATGCACGGGTAATATTCGTTGTCTGCAGATAAAGTTCCATCAGATTCTGGCCAAAGACAAGGTTCTTCATCCTTTAGTTCTTCCTTGATTATCCTGCAAAGAAGAACGGATAAAATAACAAAAGAGAGTCTCTGTGAATTCTTAGAAGCTTTCTAACAAAACACTTTCATTAAAAGAAAGTAAAATTAAATCTGGGTAAAAAGCAATGTATTAATATTATTATTAATTCAATTCAGTTTTAGCCAATTTTATTTAAAAAAATATTATTTTAGGTCACTTAAATGATTTAGAAATTATCGTAGTCTGTTTAATAAATGATATAAGTAAGAGATTTGTTGGAATCACTTACCTTTCTTTATGCAATTATAATATTGTATATATGGGAAAACAAAAACCCTAATTCATATTACAATTTATTAATAATAAATAAAATATAATTTTTTAAAATAAAATATGAACTATTAAAAAATAAAATATTTTTATAAACAATATATTTCATTTTTTAATAAATAAAACAAAAGGAAGGACACATATAATAACCACATTGAATTGTTCAGTTAAAACAACTACTTAATTTTAAAATTGATGATGTTAAGGCAGACTGTGGCTTCGTAAAACTCGAATTTTAAAGAAATATGCATAGAATTGGGGCCATATTAATAAAATACTTTGACTTTTTTAGCTACTCATTGGTGGTTTCTTCGGCGATCATTATAAAATGGATCTGTTTTAAATGAGCATTCAGTACGCTTTGTTGTACAAAACTTTTATAACAAAAGTGGCACTGGTAAGGTCTTTCTTTGGAATGAACGTTCTTTATATGGAGTTGCAAGGGGGACCTCTGCGAGTACGATTTACCACATATTGAACACTTGTGAGGTTTCTCCTTCGTGTGCACCCTCTCGTGCAGTCGCAAATTCTGCTTTTTAACGAAACTCTTGCCGCAAACCTCACACATGAACTCCTTTACATTGTTGTGGATGTTAATGTGCGTCTCCAAGTAGGAACTTGACGAGAAGTCTTTGCCACATATGTGGCATACGTGCCTCTTTCCTTCATGCTGCACTTCCATGTGGGATTTATGACCATGTCTAGACCCAAACACTTTACCACACAACTCACACTCGATGGAGACTGGAACGTACCCCTCCTCGTGTTTCCTTTTGTGATTTTTAAGGTCTTTAAAGTGAACGAAAATTTTGCCGCATTCCTCACACCTGTGCACAATGCCTCTGTGCTTGCTCCGCTTGTGAACGAACAAACCCATTTGGGTGGTGAAGTGTTTGTCGCATTCGTCACAGCTGAAATTCCTCACCCCGAACTGATGCGACTTCTTGTGCTTGCCCAGCTCCCTAACACTCTCGAACGCTTTATCACAGAGATCACACTTAAAAGCTCCGTGCTGAGTTTTATTGTGACGTTTTAGCTTAGCAGGCGAGTTAAATGTCAGGTCGCACTTCAGGCATTGCGGCGGACGCTTTGAATTACCCACATAATGCGATTTGAAATGCAGATAATCGAACAAAATCTCTTTGCAAATGTTGCACGACTCCTTATCGTCGTCGTGACTCTCGTGAACTTTGTCCAAGATCAATTTGGTACCGCAACGTTCATTTAATTCTTCTAAGTGTATTTCGATATGATTATTTGTTGGCTCCTCGAAATCATTTTCTTGGGACCTGCAAAAACGTTAAAATTCAAAGGAATATCGTTCCAGTTTGGAAATGTTTTACATCACTTCAAAATAGCACAATAAAACTATTTTAAGAAGGTATTAAAATGTCCGTGTCTTGATGACAATGTTCTCAACAAAGAATATGTAATTTTTTAGGCATGTGTCATTTTAACTGTTGCTCAGTTACAGGAAACAAAATCCAAAAAATTGAGAATTACGAAAATTACAGACTTTTAAAGAAACTACTTAAATATCCTTCCAATTAAATTATTTAGTTGTTAGACAATGAAATATAAAGGGCTTTAGTTACATTTTATATCGATAGTTATAGATGTACTGTAATGTTTGGACAGAAAAGTAAATTATTAATACGTAGTGAGGCCAATATTGAAATAAAAAGCAAGAAAATTAAGAAACAGAAGAGTACCACCCTCTTTTATCCTTTATAATTTACAGCTTCAAAGTGCCAAAGTTCTATTCAATTCTATTGACGTCTATTAAAAGTATATTTATTCAGTAAAATACTTTGAAATATATATTAACTAATTTAGATGCATACATACCTTTCGATTACATATTGTTGTAACCTAAGATGTCAATAAAACAAGATGACAGTCATACTATGTTTAATTAATTTGTACATATTTACAATTTATTGATAACATCAGTTAACACAAATTCTTTTCTCTAAGTCAAACAAATGATTGGTCTTCCTATGCCTTCTCTTTCTCTTCTTTCTCAAGGAAGGTCGTTGAAGAAATACTACATTTATAAAGTTTCTCTTTTGTATGAACCCTTTCATGATAATACAATGTATTTATTTTTTTTGTCACAGAAACGACATTAAATATATTTCATATTAAGAGGACTTCTCATTGCTCTTCTTATCCATTCCAGAATTTATTTCCACATTATCACAATCATGATTTTCAGGCACGTATTCGGCTAAATGAGTTTTCAAGTGTGTATTCAAATAATTGAGATCATTATATTTTATATAGCAAATTATACATTTATGATGTATGATAATTAATTCATAATATAAGTGAAACTTTCTTGAATATATTTCACACTTTCTTTGTACGTAAACTTGAAATGAGAAGCCATTGTTTTCAGATTTGTAAAATATTTTCTATTTAAAACAGTAAAAATTTAACATGTTTTCTACGCATTGAATACAAGAAATAATTTATTTGAATCAATTTTCATCTGATGTATTCAGATTTATCCTTAGAAAATGTAGAATTCCGGGTTTAAACGCGTTTTGATTTTTGATGCCAAGTTCTATCAGTTTAGTTAATTTATCAAACACTATTCTGTAAAAATTATTTGCTTCAGTATTTAGTTTATTACGAAATAAACTCTTTAACTTGCAAAAATTAATTTCCTAGATACTTCAATTATATAATTTTTGTCAATCTAAGCACCGTTTACTGCTTTTGGAGGTAGCTTACCAATTTTATAAAACTGTTTTCAAAATTAGAACCGTGTGGAGGGAAATGACTAAAAAATCATTTAATTTTCATATTCAAAATAAAAACAATAAATCACTGATATTTAATTGAAATCATAGTCTCTGACCTCGAATTTTACATAATTTAGTTTGCAGAAAATTACAGTAAAGGCACAGAAAATATTAAATATATTACCACATTTTGTCACAGTTATGGGAACTAAAACAACTGTCAATTAGGAATTAGTATATTACATACATTGTTTTATAATGTAAAAACCTATTTAACAATAAAATAAATATATTTACAGTCTACCAACTCTCTGTTATTTCTTCCTTAACTTTTGGAACTTCTTCGCGGCCTAATTCTCGACAAATTTGCAATATTTTCTCAATATCTATGTTGGACTCAAACTCTTTCCTCTTCTGCAAGATTAGATCTACATTTTCATCGTACAATCTTATGAATTTCATATTTTCAAGAATGTCTGACTCCTCATGACGAAATGGAATGTGCAAAGTGACCATTTCTCTTCTATATTCGTTGAAATCAGCAGCCATATCATAATTGCGATAACGTATCACTCTCGGTTCATCTCGTTTGACATACTCTCCTTTATTATTTCTGTAGTACTTAGAAACGAATTGGGCGAGAGAAACATGTTCTAAGTCTTCAGATCTTTTTTCATATTTGTCGAACCAATCTTCTTTCCATATGTCTGCGCAGTCGTCGTCTAATTCACTCAACTCCTTCATAGTTTTTTGCATCCTAAGTCTTTCGATGGGCCATACAGTTGGTATATAGACAATAAGGGTCGAACTTTTTGACATGGGCTCCCTCAACAAATACCAAGCAGCTTCTTGGCTCGTTATCTCAGTGTGATTTAAAACATGGATACTAATATTTTTGGTGATATCAAATAAATCAAATTCTGGGTGTTCATCCATAACTTCAATTATTTTTCTTTGCAAATCGCCAACACTTTTATCAGTTTTGTTGACGTACTCTTCGACGTAAGACGCACAGGAATACTCTTCCGTTATAAATTGAAAGTCTGTATTAGATTTGACAACGTTTAATATAAATGGATTGAAAGGATCGTGCCATGTTTCATAAGGTTGACGCTTTGGAAACACTTTAGGTCGATTGATTCCAGCACGAATAATATCAACGTACTCCTGATCTGAACTTATATTATTATTTTCATAAAATGTTTGGAAATCATTGTATTCATAATTCTCCAAATTTTTCCTAAGATTATTATACTTTGCTTGATACACTTTGAATCCATCTTCGGTGTCTTTCATCGGTGTCAGGATCATTGTTGTCTTAATTGGCATAAAAGGAGCTTCAAACCGACATTTTTGCTTTGGTTTTGATGATACGCCTTTGTAACATGTAGAAGTGTGCTTGTGTCTTAGTAATTTGATATTACCTGATGCCTCTGCTGCAGATACCGATATTAGAAAATCTATAAGATTGACTGCTTTACTGTAATCTTTTTCCAGTGCGTCTTCAGGAGCATTGTCGAGCCAAGCTAAAATGTGGGCATGTGGACTACCTCCATGTTGAAATTCGATTCTTTTGAAGTAATACAAAACCCTATATTTCTTGAAAGGGGTAAATCTTTTCAACTGCAATATTTTCATTAGGACATTGACCAACTTATTGAAATATATGGCACAAGTAACTGCGTCTTCACTAATAAGAGTACTCTTTTCTATAAAATTTAATTCTGCAGCATCTTCAACCGATATCTGAGAATTATTTTTTAAATTATGTAATAATTGTAGCAGTTTTGGCCATCCTATTTCGTTAGCACTAATTGTAAAAAAAACTGTTGGCTTACCATATTGCCTAATCATTGCAAATAGGTCCTTTTTTCTTTCTGCCCAATAATATGCTGAATTGGGGATGGTGCGTAGAAAAGCCAAACTACTTTCAATACAACTTAGTAGGTAATCTTGTGACTCTATTTGCTCTCTAGTGACCGTGGTACCTTTTCCAACATGTTTCAAAGCAATAGAAAGCGAATCTCGTATTCTTATCTTCATTATTTTCATGGCCAAATCTAATAAATACTGAGGGGTAACTGCCCGTCTGTCAGACCGTCTAAGTTCACTCGTTGCCATCATAAAAGGTGTGAGGCCATCACGACAAGTCCCATTATGTACCGAAAGTGGAGGAACACGATTCTTATTAATTGCTGTTAAGCAATTTGAGCAAATTCTTATCTCAGCTAAATCAGCGTTTTCGACCAACGTTCTTATAAATTTAATATTGGGAGTCCTGTCGTTATTGACAAAAATTTTCAAATCCTTTTTAAACCACAGCCTATCGCAGATGTCACAAACATGCCCAAAATCATTTTCAAGGAAAACTTTTTGAAATTCTCGATGGGCACTAGAATTTTGCTGGAAAGAAGAGTACGCAATTGTTTTTGAGGGTTGATCTCTCTGTAAATTAATCAAATTAGCTGCTCTTTTCTTATCTCTATACCGTTTACTTTTTTCTTTGTCTTGTTCTCTACGACGTTTAATTATTATTAGCTCTTCAGCTGTTATAGCTTGATGTTGGGAAATTGACGAATTAATTGTTATATCACGTTTTTTCTTATCTCTATATCGCTGACACCTAATTTTATTTTGGAGTCTTCTTCTTTCGATTTCATCACATTTTTCCCCTCGATTTTTATCATTATCCGAGGAAACTGCTCCTACCAATTCTTCTTCATCTTCTTCTTCTTCTTTTTTCAGGATCTTCAGGAACAAGGATCTAAACAAATATGAAAAAGGGATATTTAAAATAACCCAAGTTTCATGACATGATTTTTTCGTAATTTTCTACTAATAAAATCGAATGATATAAAATTATACATAATCATCTTGCAAAAAATAGCAAGCACATATTTTATTTTTGACAATTTAAATTAATAAATAATAATTTCTAAATATTAAATTTTTAAATAAAATAAAATATTTAAGTCGAAGCTGTTTTCATTATTTTAAACTAAAGATTTTAATGATATAATAACCAATTTTAAAATTCAACACATTAATCTTGAATTATTATTAAGATTTATAAATTTTTTAATTTCAAAATCCACGATAAAAATATGATTGAACAACTAAAAGTCTGTTTTACCACGATAGTAAGAAAACGTCTAACCCACTGTGAACTACTAATCCGGATTGCTTGATGCATTGCAGAGGTTAAATATTAGAAAATAAATAATACAAATTATAAAATAAATATGAAGATTTAAAATAACTTTAAATAATATAAAATTTTCAAACCCCAAAATAAATTCGAGTATTTAAAATAATTTTCTGTTATTTATTTCTCATAAAAATATTAGTATATTTATTTAGTATTCACTATTGTACTGTACAATTAAATGATTCAATAATAATCAAACAAAAACACTATTTCAACAATGCACAGTATATACACATTGAACTTTTCACTAAATCCATTCAATTTCACTTATAAGATATACACATCACTATGTCAGCTGTATAGCTACAGATATAGTGCTATAAGCATGTCGGTGACGCAGTCATGAGTATGTCGGTGACGCGAACCCATAAGATTTTCCACTACCAAAAAAAAGTGCCCAACGGGACTTAAAAACTCTATTGGCCACCTCCTAGTGCCACTGTATCTACTCCACAATTAATTTGACTGACATGTATAAAATACTTTTAGATCACAGAGAATATATATTGACGAATAATGCTTCTATTTTCCCGTCTACGGTAAAGTATTTAAAAATTTTCCAAAAAGTATCAAAAATATTTCAAATCGGTGCTTTAGTCTTGTTCATACGTCATTTTATAAATGTATTAAAATGTTATAACTAAATCGAATGAAGGAACTAAAAACCAAATTCAGTGTCTTAAACTGTTTATCATCTGAATCTTCTGAGGTCACTGTCATGGTCTTTTATATTTTATTTATAACACGAAGTTAATACTGTTGCACCACGTTCTTTCAGAATGCCTGAAGATTTAGGATTCTGTAACTTGTTCAAGTACAAAGACTGGTCTGAAATAGTCCTTTAAGTTGGTTGTTGTTTCTTTAGGCGGAATAGCTTCTTATTTAGAACTTCTCAATATAATTCTATTTAAATACCAATCCTGAGACATAACACTTTGTGTACTTTTAACTGAGATCAGCAAAATTTCAACAATAGTCCATATAATTATCCTCTGATAAACATGAATGCAAACTTAAATGTACAAACAGTACATGATGTGTTTATTTGATGAGCACTATAATAATTTAATTAATTAAAATACTGTAAGCAAAGATATTCCTTTACATCCTTATAAATCATTTAGTCACCTCTTATTCATTGACTTTACTTTTGTATAATTTTTAAATCATCAAATGAAAGCAAAAAAGATTTTGAAAACATTTCTCAGTTGAAAGGTAAAACGACTAAACCCTTTTTGAAATTCATTAAAAAAACTTGGTTAAAATAGAGACAAAAGAAGCGGCGATCTTTGTGGGCCCCTAACTTTGCAAACTGTATATGGAATAACAGTTAATTTATAAAAAGAATATTTTATTATGTGGCGATCTTTGTGGGCCCCTATATTTTTTGTGATAATAGTACCTATTTAAAATTTTATTCCATGAAAGAACAACTTAACTTTCTATAGTACCAAAATTCATAGTGACTGCAGAAATAATTTTATTCTTCAAATAAAAAATATTAATTAAATGGCTGTCATTGTTCTTTCTAAAGAAATTTTTCATGCTGTGAATTACTTACCTTTTTATGATCTCACTGTAGAAATGATGTGCATAGCGCATATGCATATTTTGAAAATAGAATAGAAATTTTGAATTTTTTTACAGATATGATATTCCTAATTTTGGTAAATTGAAAATTAAATTTTAATACTACTGAAGAATCTCTTTTAATGTGTACTGAGTAAAAGATAGAAAAATTCTAAATGTATTGGAGAAATGTTTAGGAGTAGACAAAAACACATTTTATTGAACAATAATTTAATGTCATTTTTCCATTATTACATTAATGGAAACGAAAGTTTCGTTGATAAATAGTCGATCTTCGTCGGACGCCAACTGTGATGAATTTCTTTCAATTTCATAAAAGATGTGTATTAATTCAGGATTTCACGAAATTGATCATTTTATTGGTGATGAATGGTGGTTCATTAAAAATTTACAAATGTTTAACAGAAATAGTACGTTACAATTCATGAAGATATTTATTTACATTGAATGTTTAAAAAAAATGACTAAACATTATCGTTAAAAATCAATTTTAATCTTAATTTACAGCATGCAGCAAAATGGCAATTTATAACGAACTAACATTAATGATAGAATGAATTTACTACTCATCTACTTTTATTAATGGTTCGAGACAATTGGATAATTCTATGGAAAATAATCCAATTGTTTCAAAGCATTAACAACAAATAACGAATGTTTTAAATTTATATAATTACCCACCACACCAACTAAATATATATTTATTTATAAAAGGGCACCCTTGAAATAATATTTTAAACGGACAGTTTGTACACTACATTATATGTCAGATGCTATTTAATTTATATTAACAATTGCAAATATTTAAATATGAGTCAAATTCAATAATGAAGCAGTCCAAACATATTTTTATGACAATGTGTATTCGCAAAACAAATACTCTTTAAAAATATACATTGTTAACAAGCTATAAACCTGATAACTGCTTATATTGGATATTTGAAACATACTAAATATTGTAATTGTAAACAGTCTTAACGAGCATAAAAAACATACACGTGCTGTAAAAAACTGTAACATATTATAAACTTAAATTAAAATACATAAAATGTTACTTTAATTGAGTCTATAACTTTTCCTACATTAATCACCCACATATTATCTGTTCTGCAATGAAATAAGTAGTAATAAAAGTTAGGATAGATTTCACATTCATCTGGAAACAACATAAAAAATTCATTCTCTCAATCATTTCATTCAGTCATACCACATTCTTCCTTTGTTTAAACTATCCATCCTTTAACTTTCATTTAAAATTAGTCAACTTGCACATCCACAGCTTCACAACAACTTTTTAGGTTCACTTTAACTACTAAATATATATCACATAACAATCAGTGAACTCAACATGGGAAAAATAAAATATTGCAAATTATTTTATTTAAAACTAGTAATCTAGTTTTAAATTATTCTTTTAGTCATAGATAGTTTTATCAATGACTAATTTACTATATTAATTTAGAAACAGAATTATATTTCTCTTTTGGATAAAATATATATAAATACATGTTATGTCCCGGAAACATTTCTTAAATAATATTAAGAATTGTTATTTATATCCATAACATAACTGGCAAAGAAAGAAAAATATTGTTAGTGTAAATTGTACACAAACAAAAACCTTTCATGGGTGCCAATATTTATAAATATTTTATCTAAAAGAAAACAATCAATTTTTAAACAAATTGATTAAATATAATTCTTTTTATACCCGTAATCACTTATTTATTATTGCTAGTGTCAATTATAACACAATGTAGATAAGTAAATGTAATATTAAAAGAAATATTACATCAATTGGACGAGTTTTGCAATGAACCTTCGTGTACAAATGTACAAGAAGAAAATGTACCTTTACAAATAGTTTTGTAAAAGTTTTAATCAACAGAACAACATACACATAAATAAACAAAAAATTAAAATGACAATTCCCAATCGGAAAAATCTTATTAAATAATTGATTATGTAAAATTATGGCGAACGAAAAACGTTTTACATAATCATACATGTAAGAAAAATTAACGTAATTCCGATAAAAAGAATTTTCATTTTTAAAATAGTCACAGTGAGATAATACATATGTGCAACCGAATGTTTATGAAAGTTTCGACATCAGAAAGTGATGAAATTTTGATTATTAATAAATTATTTTATTAAACAGAATATTTGAATTAATACTGGGTTTGTTTCTAAAATATTCGACTTACCTTGTCGAAAGAAAAAAAGATAAATTACCCCACAAATTATATGTTTCAAAACTGTTCCCAAAGACGGAACCCATTTCATTCCAGATTTGAGCACAATTGTGAACATAAATAAATAATATGAACCAAAAACAGTTAACAACAAAACCAAATACAAATAAAATCCCCAGAAAATAAAATGAAACAAAACCAGTGTGTAGACCGCATACATTCGGTTGCTAGCAAGACATAGAGCCAATTTGATGTAAAAATAAAGCAATTACTCACGGTGCATCTCCTCCGTCCTTGCCAACACCAGATGGGCCGGGTTGGTCGTCGGCACTGGTTGATGGCGCGTCCACGTAGGAAGGATCGTCCACTTCGGCGTCATCTTCATCCTCACTTTCGTCTTCAATCTGTAACAATAAATGAACAAGTTGAAAAACATGAATTCAATAATTAATAGTATCAAAATTGTTAAATTACACTGATGGAGTTACAGAAAGTAAAATTTAGAGCCCCATAGAAAATAATTTGAATGGTATTTAAAAGACTATTGTACTGTGTTTATTAATTATTATAGTCAGTTCTCAAAAAGAAAATATTATCTAGCTTATTTAAATTTAAGGTAATCATTTGAGTTTAAACAACTTTTATTTATTTATTTAATACTTGGTCTTTTTAAATTATTGTATATTATTTCTTTTTATGCAAATTTACTAAGTGAGTAAAGTCTTTTGTAAAAATAAATTTTAAAAAATTGATTCTTAGTTGTTTAAAACATTATTTTGGCAGACTAATATTTAAATTTATTTATTATATTTTTTTAAAATTGATTGACAGAATATTAAATTTGGGGACCACAATATCTTTCTGTATTTACTTATTTTCCTTTTTTAATGTTAAACAATTTTACAAACTGGCTTACAGGAAAATTCAATATTAAAAAAATTATTTTCAATCAAAGATTCGATAAATATTCAAGTTTTTTAAGCTATTCAAAGCAGTATGTTGGATAATTGGTGTTTTTGAATTTTAAATTTAAAAACAATTTTACAAACTGACTTTCTTTTCCAACAGATCATTGTGTTTAAAACAACATTTTGTTTGTAAATTAAAATAAAATTAAAAACTGCTTTAAATTTTATTATAGCAAACAATATTCAATTAAGATTATTACAGTTTAAAATGTGCATCAGATGATGCTTTGAAAAATCTTTAGTTAAATACATTGTATTAAATATTTTTGATTTGTTCAATAAATTTGTAAAATATCAAAATATTACAAACATTTTTATAAACTTTAATATTATTAGAATTTAAAATATGTATCAGAAAATGTTTTGAAGAATATTTAGTTAAATATATTGTAGTAAATATTTTTGATTTGTTCAATCAATTTGTAAAATATTATAATATTACAAACATTTTTATGGTTTTGAATGATTTTCTTAGTCAAATTAATTTTAATATTATTACAGTTTGAAATGTGTATCAGAAAATGTTTTGAAGAATATTTAGTTAAATATATTGTATTAAATATGTTTGATTTGATCAATCAATTTTAAATTATCAAAATATTACAAACATTTTTATGGTTTTTGAATGATTTTCTTAGTCAATTAACTTCGAATCTACGATTTTTAAAAATGTATATATTTTACTGGTACTGCATTTTTGCCCAATATCATTTTTAGTCAAAATTAATCACAGTTTACCTTACATATTTCTTTATCAGTAAATTCTTAAGTTTAAAACAACATTTTGTTGGTAAAGTAAGATAAATTTAAAAACTACCTGAAATTGTATTATAACAAACAATATTCAGTTAATATTATTATGTTATTTAGTCAAATATGATGTACTTAATATTTTTGCCCTATTCAGTAAATTTGTAAAATATTAAAATATTACATTTAGATTTTTGAATATTCATACTCAAATTAATTTTGTATTTATGATTTTTATAAATATATTCATTTTTAACTGACAGTGCTTCATTTTTGACCAATGTCCATCAAATTTATCGTTTAGTCAATATTAATTTATGACTAAAACAACATTTTGTAGTGGAGTAAATTTTAAAATTTCCTGATATTTTATTATGGCAGACATTCCAGTTAATATTACATTTTAAAATATGTATATGAGAAATTGTTTTAAAATATATTTAGTTTATTATATTTATTTAATATTTTCAGTTTTATTCAATTAGTTTTCAAACATTTTTAAAAGTTTTTGAATGAATTTCTTACTCAAATTAACTTTTTAAGTGTCACTGCATCATTTTTGACCAATGCTCATCAAATACAACATTTAACCAATATTAACCGCAATTTACCTTTGTCAGTTCAGTGTCGAGATCATCTTCATCATCAGATTCAGCTGCAACATTCAAGGAAGCTCTTACGGCAGCAGCCCGTCGAGCCCTTTTAGGTGGTGGTTCATCAGATGTTATTGTGGCTGATGGACCGGCTGATGAGGAAGCCTAAAACAATAATCATCCAATAAAAATTTGGTACTTAAAATACACCACATAAATTGTTGTTAAATTATAAGACTTACCTCCTCCCATTTCTCCGAGAAGGTAATCTCCTCCATGAATATCTCGTCGGCGGCTTCCTCCTTGACAACCGTCTCAGACGGTTTACTCGAAACTTGCTGCGCCACCACCGACATCGTCTGGTCGGCGGTCTCTGTGTTCGCCTTCAGGCCGGCCTGATCCAGCCAACTGACCAGTTGCTTCTCCGCGTTGGCGGTCGTGTTCCAGAACTCGTAGAGCATGTCCAGCTTGCATGAGCAGCCATCGCATATTTTTTTCGGCAGTTTATCATCTGGTGTGACCTGTAAAGAATTACAAATTAATAACGAGAATCGACTTGGTTCTTAAATGTTTAAAGGAATTAATTATTTGATGTGTGTCACTGGAAAAATATCAGAAGCATTAACTAACAACTACGACATCGAGGCGCAATATCAATTAAAAAATTGTAATGTAATATACTCATTATATTATTACTGTTGAATTATTCAACTACTTGACTACTATAAAGCGTCACCCTATTTTTCAACTTATCACAGACGATAAACAATTGTTTATCATGTTGTATGTTGCGAAGTCCTCGTTACTTACGTTATATATACTGGTAAATTGGAATTTTAATATTGAAGGAAAACAATTCACATTATCAGATACAAGCTATATAAATAAATTAAAGAAAATCATGAGATATTAGTATACTAATAAATTAACTTTTGTCTTATAAAAATATATTAACTTAATTATTGTAAATGTTAAATAACCTGATACTAATATTTATAGATCTGTTTCCTCAAAAATTTAAAAACTACTGAAGAACAATAATACTCTTTATTATATTATTAAAACAATATAATTTTAACACGTTAATAAATTAACTTTCCTGTTACTCTTATAAACTTTGAGTCTACATATAATATTAATTATTGTGAAACTTGGAATGTTCTTCAAATATTATGGTACTACCAAAAAATAAGCATATTCATGTCAATGAATTGTATTTGTAGATTATTAAAATAATATAATTTTAACAAGTTAATAAATTAACTTTTCTGTTACTCTTATAAATTTTTAAGTTACATGAGTTATTAATTATTGTGAAACTTGTAATGTTCTTCAAATATTTTGGTACTACCAAAAAATAAGCATATTCATGTCAAAATAATATAATTTTAACAAGTCAATAAATTAATTTTTCTGTTACTCTTATAAATTTTTAGTTTACTTTGATTTATTAATTATTGTGAAACTTGAAGTGTTCTTCAAATATTTGGCCAAAAGACAAGCACATTGATGTCAATAAGTTTTATTTGTAGATTATTAAAATAATATAATTTTAACATCTTAATAAATTAACTTTCTTGTCACTCTTATAAATTTTAAACTTACATGAATTGTTAATTATTGAAAAATTTGGAAGTGTTCTTTAAATATTTGGGAACTACCAAAGGACAAGCACATTCATGTCAATAAATTGTATTTGTAGATTATTAAAATAATATAATTTTAACACGTTAATAAATTAACTTTCTTGTTACTCTTATAAATTTTGAGCTTACATAAACTATTAATTATTGAAAAACTTGAAGTGTTTTTCAAATATTTGAGGACTTCCAAAAGACAAACATATTCATGTCAATGAATTGTATTTATAATTTATTAAAATAATGTAATTTTAACACGTTAAATGAACTTTCCTGTTACTCTTATAAATGACAGTTAACATTAAATAATGAAAACATGAAATAGCCTTGAAGTAAGAAGTAAATATCCATGTAATTGGTAAATTATAGTTGGCAAATGGTTCTTTACATCTCTCATGATGTCTCTATATACGAAACGATAGATTTTACTAATAATTTTTTATACTAGTCCTATACCATGCCAAAGAATGGAACCCCAAACCAAAACTTTTCCTCCACCATGTTTCAAAGGTTTTATAATGAATCAGGGATTCAAACTTTTATTAGAAAAGTACCACCCAAAATTCTGGATAATACATTTTTGTGGAAACTTTTAGCTTGGTATGAATATTCTTTTGTTAATACAAATGGTTTCTTTACTGAAATATATCCTTGCAAGTTTTGTTCATTCAGTCAATATCTAACTGTTCTACTAGACATACACATTTTATAACCCAATTAATTTATTTTTTTATTTATATAGAGGACAAGAAAGGATGACTTTTATTGATTTTTCCAATTTGCCTGTCAATAAAAGAAGTTTTTTGTTAAGACATTTTCTTATTGTATTTTCAATTGAATGTGTTGTTTTATATTTGTTAATAAACATTGTAAATCATTTTTCTGAAGCATCATAGTTTTCAGCAATATCAGGAATATTTAGATTTTGGTAATACACATTGTCATTATTATTTTCCTCTTCTTCGGACAGCAATGTTTCTTTCTTCTCACTGAAAGTGTACTTATTTAATAAAATAACAAATCCCACCAAGAATAAATTAAGAGTATTGTTAAATACATACACAAAACATAAATTCAATTGAATGAGCTATTTCTTTGGCCAACCAAATTAGACTAATATATGCGTTTAAAGTAACATCTGAGATGTTTATAAGATAGGTAACAATAAACTAAAAAAACTATATTGGAATATAATTTTTAAACTGACTGGACAAAATTTGAATTAAATCCTTTTATGAAATTTTGTTCTATTTTTGGCCACCACTGTAAATCCTTTACTTCAATAATTTGGGGGGAACTGTCAAAGGACAAAAACTCGTATTAATAAAAAGGTTTGTTTATACATTACTAAAATAATGTAATTATAGAACGTTATTAAAAATAAATTTTCTGTTACTTCTACCAATATTTAATATACATTAATTAATGATAACTTGAATAAAATAAGAATAACATGACTTTTTAAAAGGCCTTTTTTAATGTATTTAAATAAATTTTTGTATTTAGGTACTTCACTTGAACATTTACATGAAAAAATCCACCTTGTCCCACGATTTAAAAAGTTTAAATTAATAAAATAAGGAAGTAACTAGAATTGTTGCTATTTGTTATATATTTATTGGACAACAACACCTAAAAAAGTGCATACAAATGTATCAACATGGCGGAGCAATACGCTTTTCAAACGAGAGGCAGACCCTCGATATACAGCGCCGGTTGAAAATATCGAACAAGTGACAAAACATGGAGGTCTTTTAAATTGCGCAGTGCACCGTTCGACGAGGTGTTTCACGTGCCGGCAAACCGAACACGGACCGTGGTTCAGGTACGAACAAAAACCACGAATTCGAGGCGCAGGAAAAAAAATACGGACCGTTAAAAGTAAAGTTAGCCATTCGATAAACACGAAGGTCAACCTTCCCCACGCACCCCGCAATGACGACACCCTGTATATTGATTTTTGTATTTCATCAGAAGGCTTAATTGATTTAATACCGACACATGCGAACGTGATTTGGTCATAGGACGAGATGAGGCTGTCATTTAATAGATAAGACTGCTTTGATTTAATTATTCGGAAAAATTGTTAAATTTTGTTGTTGTCTAAAAATAAACCACCGACTGTTAAAACCAATTGGATCAGTGTGTATGTAAACAAAAAGCGGATGTCAAAAATATACTGTCGAATATCAATCGAATGTGAGAAACATGGCGGGTGACGCCAACGTACCTTAACCGGTAGACAGGAGCTGATCTTGAGGAATATTTGTCGAATATCTCCCTGTTCCTCGAAGATGGGTATGTTCACTTGGTCCTTAACTAAACATAGTCTGCATAATTGCAATATATCACCACCGTTATCCATTATAATCCACTAATTGTATACAAGTCATCGGGAGACTAGTAATGGAACGGCACAACGGCACAGACGCTGACGAAATGGACAGGGCGGAAATGGAACTTGCGTAAACCAATGCGAAGCAGCGCAGTTGGCGCTCTTTGGAACGGCGCGGCTTTCAAACATCACTTGATTATACACGTAATAATGTTATATAATTTCACTAAAGATACAATTTTTATGTATATAAATGTATACAATGAAAAATAGATATAACTCCTTTAATTTAAAATTAAATTAATTAATTTAAAATATAAATATAAATAAATTATTTTATTTAGTTGATCTACAATTAAATAGCTATTTATCAATTATAATTTAGAATTATTGTAACGTGTGATTGATTCATTCCATTCAGGCCATGTTCTAATAGGAATTCTTTTTATGGTTAATAATTAGTTGACTAGTATATATTATATAATAAATATAATATGCTAATATATATAGTATAAATTATTTTATTATCAGAACAATTCTTTTTAATTTAAATTATATTTGTAATTATTAATATTACCTACTTTTGACCCCTGATTTTTTTTTTCAAATATTAATAAATACCTAATTAAACTCACTAATAAACAATTATATTGCTGTATTATTGTTATAAAACATACTGTATAACGTACACTTTTATCAAGACAATTTCTAAAGTTACTCTACATGTGTACGATAGTGTATATATAATATAAAATAATATAATTTACGTAGTGTGGAAATAATCAAGATCCATTACTGTCCTCATTTTCTTTTTTTCTTATTATATAAATTTTATTAACTTCAGTAAGCACAGATTTTGTCGTTTCTAATCAGTTTGTTTTTTATCTATAATTTAATTATTTGATGATACCTATCTGCAGATACAGAACCATATTCTTCAAATATTTTGGTACTACCAAAAAATAAGCATATTCATGTCAATGAATTGTATTTGTAGATTATTAAAATAATATAATTTTAAAAAGTTAATAAATTAATTTTCCTGTTACTCTTATGAATTTTTAGCTTACATTGATTTATTATTTATTGTGAAACTTGAAGTGTTCTTCAAATATTTGGGGACAACCAAAAAACAAACATATTCATATCAATGAATTGAATTTGTAGATTATTAAAATAAAATAATTTTAACAAGTTAATAAATTAACTTTTCTGTTACTCTTATGAATTTTTAGCATACATGAGTTATTAATTATTGCGAAACTTGAAGTGTTCTTCAAATATTTGGGGACAACCAAAAAACAAGCATATTCATGTCAATGAATTGTATTTGTAGATTATTAAAATAAAATTATTTTAATAAGTTAATAAGTTAACTTTTCTGTTACTTTTATGCATTTTTAGCTTACATTGATTTATTAATTATTGTGAAACTTGAAGTGTTCTTCAAATATTTGGTGATAACCAAAGAACAAGCATATTCATGTCACTAACAAACAATTATATTACTGTATTATTGTTATAAAACATACTGTATAACGTACACTTTTATCAAGAAAATTTCTAAAGTTGCTCTACATATGTACGATAGTGTATATATAATATAAAATTATATAATTTACATAGTGTGGAAATAATCAAGATCCATTACTGACACCATTTTCTTTTTTACTTATTATATAAATTTTAATAAGGTCAGTAAGCACAGATTTTGTCGTTTCTAATAAGTTTGTTTTTTATCTATAATTTTAATTATTTGATGATACCTATCTGCAGTTACAGAACTATATTAGTTATTGTGAAACTTGAAATGTTCTTCAAATATTTTGGGTACCACCAAAAAACAAGCATATTCATGTCAATGAATTGTATTTGTAGATTATTACAAAAATATATAATTTTAACAAGTTAATAAATTAATTTTCCTGTTACTCTTATGAATTTTTTGTTTACATTGATTTATTAATTATTATAAAACTTGAAGTGTTCTTCAAATATTTGGAGATAACCAAAGAACAAGCATATTCATGTCACTAATAAACAATTATATTGCTGTATTATTGTTATAAAACATACTGTATAACGTACACTTTTATCAAGAAAATTGCTCTACATAGAGTGTATATATAATATAAAATAATATAATTTACGTAGTGTGGTAATAATCAAGATCCATTACTATACCTATTTTCTTTTTTACTTATTATATAAATTAGTAAGCACAGATTTTGTCATTTCTATCAGTTTGTTTTTTATCTATAATTTAATTATTAATGATACCTATCTGCAGATACAGAACCATATCCTCACAGTCCCCTATTAATAAATATTTCTAATTTCTAATAGTATCAGAGAAAAGTGGCCAAAACAAAATAAAAATGATAGAAAAAGCGCCTTTTGTTCTAATAATAATAAAATCTCTGAAAATAAATCTAATTAACTTAAAAAATATAATTATTATAGAGTATGGAAACAACTCCAGTTTCTAATAAGAAAGTATGTATTTTAATTTACAATAACAGTAAACCAACAAAATTTCTTTTGAAACACGAAAACAAAATAAAAATTGTAATAGGGACTGTTAAAACCAATTGGATCAGATTAATTATCTTTAAATAAAATATAATTATTGTAATGTGTGGAAACAACTCCAATTACCAATAACAAATATGTATATTTTATTTTACTTTACAATCAGTATACTTATCCCCTTAAATTAGAATTATTTATTATAAAAACTAATTTCTAGCCACTTAGAGTAAGGTTGAACATATATAACAACAAATAATGAATTTTTAAGTAAAGAAAAATATATCTATTAAAATCGGTTAAATAAATAAAAGACAATACCAACCATTAAACTTTATTATCTTTATAAATCAAGACACAAATGTAATAAAAACTTATTTTATTTAATTTATGAATATTCAGCGCCGATCTTTGCCCACATATGTATTATAAATTTCTAAAAATGATCTTCCTAAATATAAGCCCCTGAACTAGTTAAAAACTTGAGAACAAATTAATTAGGAAATATTCTATTGTGACCACTCCAACATCCAATTGAGTACGAGTTTCCTTTCAGTGAAAATTCAAATGCTTAAGTGGCGTGTACAAAAATATTAATGATATATTGTTAATTTAAGGTTGAAACTTCCTTTCAAAATATAAAATTGTATATATATATATATATATATATATATATATATATATATATATATATATATATATATTGTCCTTTCTTATTATTGGAACATGCAAAATCCCTAAATTGCTTAAAATAAGCGACAAAAATTGTAATTACTCCATTACTAAACAAATTTTCTTTTATTTCCTTACTATATAATATTTATTATAATTAAAATTTTAGTCGGCACAGATTTTATCGTTTGTAGTCAGTTTGTTTTTCTTATCTAGAAAGTCATTATTTGAAGAGAACCTACCTGGAGGTAGAGAACCATATCATCACACTCTCTTTGAATGAATAGTGGGGAGTGTCAAAGAAAATTGATAAAAAATATTGTTAATGTTTTTGTTCTTTAAAATAGAATATAGATTAATATTTGGACAAAGGTAGAAGGCTAAATGGTATCGAAAAATTGTATGACCACTATAATCGTTGTATCGCCCTCGAAGGCAACTATATTGAATAATAAAATCAAATTCTATAAAAAAATAAAGATTTTTTCTATATAGCCTACGAACTTTTCAGCCTAACTGTTATGTTTTTTATTCTACATAAATGTGTCTTATCAGACACGAGCCTGCATTGATATTTTATTTTAACAAAAAATTGACTTCTATTAATATTGTTAATAATGAAAATATCTCTCTGTTTAGACCTAATCAATTGTGCTCCATTTATAAAAATACGTTTCTTAAATTGAATTCTCAGTAGCTCCCTTGTCTACTGTTGGTTTGTATAATCTTAAACTTTAATTTTACTCATAAAAATTATGTTTTTTATTATAATACACTTACATACATGAAAACTAAATTTATTTTTTCGTTTTATTTATGAATATAATCTCCTTCATCGATAATAATTATTTATTACAAAAAAATTAATCTTACTATGACATTATCTTAACTAGAAATATATTAATGTGAGCATTCTAGTCACAGAATATTATATTATATTGGTTTGAAGATAAATTTTCAAATTTACTTCAAGTTATTGGTTTATTTAGGATGTGAGAGGGTAATAAGTCTAATAAAATATATGTATTGTCAATTTTATTACAAAATTATGAAGTCAATTCATAACATTGAATAAAATCAATTATGCTTAAAACTAATATTTCCTTCTTTATAGTCAAATTTAAAATTATAATTGATTCTGTCCCTTGATATGTTAGAAAATAGACACACTCCTTGTCTAGTATGTATGTCCCATTCAATTTTTTCTCCTGGGATAATTGGTTGTGTAGGTCCGGTTGTTATAATTGTATCTGAGGATTTTTCATGTAACCATTCCACCCACAATGCGATTCCATTACATACAGAATTCCTGAAATATATTTAAATTAAGTAAATATAATACTGTATACTCTTAGATCAATAATAAAACATTTATTATTTATTAATTAGTTAATTTACTCACTTAAGGAGTTTGAACTCTCCTTTAATTTCTGTTGGATTTTCAGGAATATCCAAAAGATCCAATCTTGCAATGTCCAGATCATTGCTTAATGCAATGCAAGGATACTCCCACAAGGGTTGAGCTTCAACATTATCATCACTAATTGTACTAGATGCCTGAAGCAAATACAAAAATTAAAACTTTAAAATAATATTTATTGTACATTTTACCTCAATTAAATCATCAAAGTCTTTCATCAGAAAATCTTCGCATTTCCCTAAGGGACACCTAATTTTATGGAGATCTTCAAATTGAACAGCTACTGCTTTAATTACAGCTTCTTGAGGGAATATTTTAACATTATCTGGTAAATATTTTTTAAGAGATTTTAAAATATATGTGAACAATAAGTTATCCCAAGGTAAAATACTGCTTACAAAGTATGGCTCAGAGAATACCACATCCACATTACCAAAATCAACTTCTTCAACTTTATCTAATGTGACAACTTCAACATTTGTAAGATTGTTATATTTAATATATTCTTCAACAATCTTGCTTGACAAATAATTATTCTCAATAAAATAAATTTTCTTCGCTCCTAGTTTGGCTGCAACTAAACCGAACACAAAGCCATCACTTAAAATAATTACTTCACTGTCTTTTTTTACGTATTTTTTTAGTAACGATAAATATCTTTTGTTCCTTTTGAAATCATTGATCTGTCCAATTCTTGTCCTTGAAAAAGCAACATGTAAACCACATTCACAAATAGGATTTAGGTAATGCATTTCAGTTATTCGCAGATCTTTACTAAGATTAAACCAGAGTGAGTATTCATCATGGCAACTAATTAGGTTTATTTCTTCTCCTTTGTTTACTGTTATTTCTTTGGGAAAATAGTATACAGCTTGCATCCAGTGGTCCCTCCAAGGTATTTTGGCAGTTGGATTTGATTTTGTCAGTGGATGTGCCCATTTGGGTGCACAGGACAATATTATTTTATTCTCCGTGTCCATTTCCAAGTCCCACCATATAAACACGGCCTGAGCTGTTCCAGAGTTTTCGGCTTTTACGTTATTTATTGTGGATCTTTCATAAACAAAAGGTGTTTTGCCAGACCAATCGAAGCGGAGCACAGGAATTGGGGACACAATTGTGTTAATTAAGTTACTAGGTATCTGGCTTAGTTGTAAATCGTGTACTGCTGTTGAGCCAGGACATGAGGTAACTTTCTCTGGGACTGAGAGCAAAAGCTTTCCATCATCATTGTAAATATTTTTACATTTATTCCAGTTTTGAATTAGGGGACATTCAACAATTTGGGCATAAATTGTTGCCGATTGTGGAACCACTATACAATCCTCCTCCAGTAAACATTTATGAGCATGATTGTAAGTTGATAATGCACCTTCACCAATTAATTCAGTATCAAATACTTCAGTGACTAATATATTGCACCTTTCAGGTAAATCACAGTCAGGGCCTACTGTTAAGTTTGTAGACCTCTTTGGAATAATTTTTATTTTGTCTTTAAAACCGTTTAATTCAACTATTTTCTTTGCACATTCACTCATCGGCTTAAATGCCTCACAGGCAGTGATCGAATCAGCACCATTTCTTGCTGCCATCATGGACAGAAGGCCTGTTCCAGTGCCAATATCCAAAACGTTCGCCTTTTTACCTCTGGAATGCATTTTTTCTATTGCGGCCTTTAAAGCTTTTTCGTAAAGTTGATTCCTTTCGGTGTCGTGTAACATGTCCGCAAATGCGGACCTCGCAACTTCTTGATAATAGTCATAATCTTCGTTTTGCACAATCCAGTCGTTGACACCTGTTATTGGGTTTAGTTTTTGTATAAAAACACTCATCTTGCGTACTTCTTGCACTAAGCGCGTGTTGAACAATGTTTTCCGCAACATATAGGTTATATTTACGTTCTTTAGGCCAATTTTTTCCTAATTTATTTTTACATGTGTCTTGTTATTATAATATTTATAATTATAAAATATTAAGGATATTTCATAGTTTCATAGTCTGTTAAAAATTTACATAAAATGTTTTATATAATTTAATATTTAATAAAATAAGTTATAAATATAGGCAACCCAGTACACTCACATCGTGTTTTGTGGGTGAAGAAATAGATAAATTGTTAATGGTATATACAGTGTAGCCTATTTAAAAATGACACATCCACATAATTGTATTTTTAGACTGATTTTTACATTTTTTTTTCAAAGCATGTAAATATGTACTTATATAAAAAATGTCACGTTTTTGAGCCAAAACTTGAACCTATAGGCTATTTTTAGGCATAAAAGTTGAAGAAATCATAATAGCAATTTTTTTATCAAAGATCTAATTAAACTACTGCATTAAGCACCCTCTGAAATGAATTTATTTTTTTAATCAAGTTGCCTATGGAATAAACGATCAGAAATTCAATCATATTTTATTGAAGTATGATATTGTTAACATTATGATGAACATTATTTTTAATAGCGTGTGATTGTATGTCAAAAAAACAATAATGACCTAATAAAACTAATAATCTTTACTAATCACACTCAATCAAGTATTCATAGACATCCAGCACGCTATAGTTCCCTTGAAACAAGAGGATACAATTACGTTGACATGTTATAATCAGTCTGAAAGTATGACTATAGGTGAGAATTGTTTGATTTGTCTTTTAAGACAAAATTTAATAACTGGCATTGCTTCTGGTTTTGTAAATTGCTACTGTCCCCACAGTTCTAACAGTAATATAGCTTATTTCGAAACTACATGGTTCGTACACCTTCGAGGAATGTTTGTTTCTATTCTGATTTATATCTTAGTTATACTGGAGGTTGGAAACTTACATGGCACTTTAACAAGCAGACATCTAGCAACATACCTAACGTATATAATTTACATATGTTCTTACGTAATGGTCAACATAAGAAGTCATCTTACAAAAAACTTACAAATTCTCAACTTTAATAGTCTACAAAGATTAATAGATCATCATGATATATATGGTATACAAGTTTTTATAAAAAAATCCTATTGTAAACTGGTAAACTTGATGGTATTAGGAAGTTTTGTAATTTATTTTACGGTAAATATTTTCTTGTTGCAGTTTCAAAATATAGCAGGTATACAAGTTCTCACTATAATAATATCATACTTAATGAAGTTCGGTTATTTTACACAATATATGATAGTATTAGATACATTTAGAGTATTATTTTTGTCTTGCTTTAATCAAATCCGTAGAAATCTGGAAGAACATCGCTATAAAATTCAACTACTTGATTATAATCGACGTACTGAGCTACACCAATATACATTGTCACTTGAAGAAAAATGCAAACTTCAAATTCGGTTATATCTGGCATTATATACTCATTTTAGAGTGAATTCAAAAGTTAATGGATTACTTATGACGTTGTTACCAGCCTGCTGTACAAGTATTATGTTTCAAACAATATTTGTACTTACTTTGGATGTACTGGAAGGTAAAAGTGTTTTGAGTGATCAAGCACAGTTAATGCTGTTTTTGATGATTACCGTTGATCTTATTGTATATTGTGTTATGGGAAGAAATTTAACCGTAGTGGTGAGTACTAATTATTCGAATTTAGACGTATAATTTATATTTTAAAATATAAAGACACTCTTTTAAACATCATAATATGTGGTTATTATTTAATTATTTAATTTCAGTGCATAGTTTTTATTTAGTTCTATCTTGTACCCAAGTAAAACTTTGCTGTGAAGAAAACCTTAAAAAAGGATTAAAAATTGTATATTACCATTTTAAAATATTTAAATATTCAATTTTGAATTTTCAATTAAAATATATAATAGATTTATTAATAATATTAAAAATTTAAATTCTAAATTTGTACGTACAGTAGTGGTCATTATTATAGCAACTTTTTAAAGTTTCAAAATATTTTATACATAACTCTTTTAATGTTAATGTTAATGTTAATGTGAATAATATTAATTTAATATTGTTGTTTTATACAGTATTATAAAAACTACATTCTTATTCTATAAAATATTGCACATATACTTTTTTAATTGAATTCGACATAAATAAAGTCACATTAATTTTTAAATAGTTAAATAATAAATATTTGTTATAATTTTGTCAATTAAGAAATAAAAAAGTACGAAACTTTTTAATTTAATTTTTTAAAGACGCAATAATAAAAAAAACAATAAAAATTATAGTTACCGGCACCCAATTTAAGTACTACAGCTTATATTTTTAATGTTTTAATAAGCTGCTATCTATAATTATGGCTACTACTGTACATATTTTAAATTATAGTAGAACCACACCTAAAATTTTAAACTGAAATACAAATTTTATTAATTATTGATTCAAATTTTAAAATTTTATTTTGAATGAATAAAAATAAATTAGAATAAGATATTCCTTAATTACTTCATGAGATATGTCAAATATTGTCATTTTTTCATCAATCAAACTTTCCATGTAATTACAATATAATTTTTTACTTCATTCTTCTAAAGATGAAGAAAAAATATTTAAATTTTAATAAATCGAATAAGTTACTGTAATTATTCATATTAAAAAAGGTAAAATGAAAGAAAAATACTCGTCTACTGTTTCTGCTGCCTAATAATTTATAGTTGTAAGCGACGAAGTAGACAAATTACAACTTAGCTCCTAACTAATACTAAAATTAACATATTGCATCATATTTATGATTAATTTTTCCGTGTATACCGACCGAAAAGTATTTGAAACGTCTAAACTTTGAGAGAGACAACATTCATGAGTAAGACAATAAATGTCCCTCCACTTTGCCCAATAGAGGGAGACTTTACTGTCTCTGTCGTGCATGACGTCTCTCTCAAGATTCAGATGGATCAAACGCATTTCGATATGTATATAGCTATAAATGTATGTAAGTATTAAAATCATGGCAATTTTTTTAAGTAATAACCATCGTATATTAAATATAAATAAAACATTTCTACTACTTTAATGGCCTTTAGCTTAGATTAATATTGAAGTCATAAAAACTGATTACATTATCATAAAATAAATTAATATAATAATAATGACGATAATATTATTTATATATGATATATATTTTCTATTTACCATTAAACCAATTTACTTAAGTCTCAGTTAATCAGACTAATAATTTTGAAGTCATCATACGTCTCATTACAAGAGAAGTAACGAATAAAACATAGTTACAAATAAACCAGAAAGTTACCATGAAATTTGGTGAAAATTGTTTTATTTGTGCGATGCGCCAAGTATTCATAATCGGATTTTCTTCAGTTTTTCTGGCTGATTTTGATTGTCCTCACATAAGTAATCTTCAGTATACGTATATGAAAGAAACAAAGTGGACTCACTTTAGATGTGCTTGTGTTAATATTTTTTTCTATATTATGCTCATCATTGATTTAATAAACATTACAGATGTATCCAACGTTAAACACATCATAACCTTAGCTTCAAAGCTTTGGATGAACATTTTCTTGGTGGTGTTGGATGTATATAATCATTATATTACGACCATTCATATTAACTGCTATAACAGTCTAGTGGAACTTATTAGTAATTTGGAGTTTTATGGTATTAAAATACTGTTTTCAAGAGTATTTACTATTAGAGCAAACGTTGCACTATCATTATTCGGCGGAGTATATTTTGGCATGTACCTCTTTAGCTTGTATAGTAGTAATATATCAGCGATGAGCACAATTCAGTTTCTGGGTATGTTATCCGCTGGTTTACTTCACTTGGCATACATTACTTACTACGTTTTAAATACTGAAGTACACTATATGTTATTTATAAGATGTTTTACCCAAATTAAGTTATGTTTAAAGAGAAGGCACCCAAGATGTCAGGAATTTAAAATATTTAAAGAAGAATCAGAAAATTTTAAATATTATCAAAGTTTGAGTTTAGAAGATAAGCTTAAGCTGCAAGGAAGGCTTTATTTATCTATTTTAGAGCACTATTATATAAACGGTAATGTGGTATCCAATCCTCATATTACCTTGCTACCTGTTTGTTTCGTTGTAATGCTTTTTAACAGTAGCTATTTATTTATGCTTGATATGAGTGAAGGTTTTTATAAAATCAACATTGCTAATTATGCAATTTTTGCATCTGCGTGTGTAGATGTCTTAGGGCTAACTATAGAAGCTAGCCGAATCACCTCTGTGGTAAGTTTAGGAGTATATATACTTTTTATTTATTATATTATTTTATTTAGACATAATTTTATGTGTAGATCCATTTTTTTAAATTAAATATTTAATCTATGTATATATTCTAAGAATAAGTTGATTATATTAATTTATTTTATCTACTGTTAGATCCATTTTTAATAGGTACTATTTAAATTTTTTTAATTAATCAGAAAAGTAACCTTTAAAATACCATAAAAAATATGATTTTGATGTTTAATAAATGTTTAAACATCGTGAATGCGCAAACAAATTGTATAATTACAACTACATCCAAAAGGCAATTAATTTTATGTTTTCAATTATCTTATCCTAATTCATTTGAATATTTTAATTAAGGTTTTTGTTTCGCATCCACCATTTTTACAACTGTTGTTAAAAATGGCGAATGCGCAACCAATCCAATAATTAGTTACTATTAAACAAATTCTAAGAATAAGTTGATTATATTAAAAGTAATTTATTTTATTCACTGTTAGACCATTTTTAACAGGTACTATTTAAACTTTTTAATTAATCAGAAAAGTAACCTTTAAAATACCATAAAAAATATGATTTTGATGTTTAATAAATGTTTAAACATCGTGAATGCGCAAACAAATTGTATAATTACAACTACATCGAAAAGGCAAATAATTTTATGTTTTTAAATATCTTATCCTAATTCATTTGAATATTTTAATTAGTGTTGCGCATCCACCATTTTTACAACTGTCGTTAAAATGGCGAATGCGCAACCAATTACTATTAAACAAATTCTAAGAATAAGTTGAATGTATTAAAAGTAATTTAATTTTTTTTTAAATTAATCAGCAAAGTAACCTTTAAGTTTAAGTAAAATTACTTAATAGTTTAGTTAATAATATTAATTTAATTTAAATATTTTATTTTTTAACATACAAAAATAACATTTTTAATTTTTTAAGATTAATATTTCAAATGTTATAAATTTAAATTAAAGGTTTATTTTTTTTTTTTTAAATTTCAATTGTAAATTTTGTGTTTTAAATATTTGAAATATTATAAATTTCACTATTATTTCAAATTTCCCACCTTTGAAAGTAAAATGTTTAAAAACAATCCTTATTTTCTAATTAACAGAATCATCATCAACGCTGTATATTAAATATATGTTTTGTAATTTAACAAACTAATTTTGTTTTAGGGAAATGACATAATCTCGTATTTATTTAAATATCCAACTTCCCACCTAACTGCTGCTGAAGCTAGACAGGTATTTTCCTTAAATCTTTTGTATTTATTAAAGCTTGAAAGCTGACATACAAAATATTATTTTAGGTGGAAACACTTATCACCACACTAACATTATTTAAACCCAAGTTGGTGGCGTCGAATATTTTTCACGTTGAAACCAGTCTTATAGCTTCGGTAATTTTTAATTTATAAATATATTTAGTATTTGATGTTTTTTATTGATTTAGGTAACAGTAGAAAGAAAATTAACAATTTATTTAAGCGTATTAAAGTGCAAAATCAATTAAATTATTTTTTTTAGATTATGGGGACGGTCACCACATATGTCTTAGTTGCTTTGCAGTTTCAACAATCTTCAGCTAAGTAATAAGCTAGTAACTCAATATCTTATAGTAAAAATATAAGCTTGATATTAAATAATATAATAATTAATATAGAATAATATATGAAATATTAACATACATATAAAATAAATAAAATAATACATGATGAAGGAAACATGTCTTAATTAAATCAACATTTAAGGGATTGAAGGTATTGCAATGTTTTTTGGATTTTGCGAAAAGATGGGCCATCCTATATATTTTAATGTATCGAAATGTTAAAAAGAAACCTCTTTCATTTAATTTATTATTAAATTACTATTATTTAATTATAATCACTATGCCATATTGAAGTTATTCATGTCACATGTGCTTACATCATTCGACAATCTTTTTTCGACATGTACATTGCATTGAATTAAACCAATCAATCAACTAAAAAACGTTAAATGCGATATCAAAGTTTATCTTATATTACCCACAAAATGTATTATTGAATTGATAACTAGTTCCTGTTACATATAAATTAACTAAATTGTTTGCAGAGAATTTTTTATAGATATATATGGTTTTAAGTATAAAAAATAATGCACAGAGATATCCCCTCAAGTAAGTAATTGGTGATACTTTAAATAGATAGCAATATTTTTTTACTTTAAATAGATAGTAATATTTTTTGTATTATAAAATACAATATTGTACAAAGTTTAATTAATTATCCGATAGTTTTTTATTTATACACAACTTTAATTATAAAAACACTATTGTATTTTTTGAAATTTTTAATAAATTTATATAAAAATATAAGATCTATGTGAATGATAAAATTGAAATATTACTCATACAATTAAATCAAATTTTCTTGAACCAATCTTCTGAGTTCTTGTTTCCTTACTTTGCCTGTAACAGTCATAGGTAAAGAATTAACCAGTCTCACACCTCCCCTTAATTTTTTGGTGTCCCCAACCCTGGAGTCATAGAATTCACGAATTTCCTCCGCAGTAACATTCACACTTTCATTTGGAACCACAATGGCGACTGGGTGGTTCTGATCTAGATCATGGTAGATGGCTATAACAGCCACTTCTTTAACTGCTGGATGTTGACGAATTATATCTTCTAGTTCAGTAGGGCATATATGGTAACCTTTGTATTTAAAGTTTTCTTTAATCCTATCCACTATGTAAAAGCACTTATCTTCGTCATAATAAGCCAGATCACCCGTCTTATAAAAGCCATCTTCATCAAAATGTTCTTTGGAATCCACCCTGTAATAACCATTAAACATGGTTTGTCCCTTGCAACGTAATTCACCCTTTTGATTTGGCCCTAATATCTCGTTTGTGTCGGGGTCAACTATCTGTAGTAAATATTCATGTTTATGTGTCATAAATAATTAACCAAAAACTTACTTTATAAGTTATACCAGGCCCAGGGAGACCTACAGAAAGAGGTTTCTCCAATATATATTTCATGTGGACTTTATCGTAAGGGTCGTAGTGTGTGTTTGATCCGCAGAATTCCGTTTGTGAATACCCTTGATAAACCAGACAATTTGGCAAATACTTTCTTAAAGTTTCAATAGATTCACCACTAACATGGGATCCAGCTAATAATAAAGTGGTCAAATGTATGAGATCACTCTTAGGTGGAGGTAATTTGCAAAGAGAAAATGTATTATTAGAAGACAAAAGTAAGAAATTAACCTGAAATAAAATTATTTAAAAATATTATATATGGCTTCATTCTTATACCACAAAACTTACTTTAAATTGTTCAATTATATCCCATAACTTTTCTAAAATTAATTCCTTGTATAATATTCTGGTGCATCCGTGATTTATTGTTGAGGATAGAATTACTCCAGCACTAATCCAATTGAAATTACCAGGTGCCATAACAGTAAAATTATTACCAATTCTTTTTGCACAAGTTAACATATATTCTGTATTAGGATTTTCCAAAGGTTTAGGTTGTAGTTGCACAATCATTGCATAGTGGTTAATTGAAACTGCCTTTGGCAAACCAGAGCTACCACTACTATAATACAAGACAGCCATTTTCTTCAAATCATCGATTTCAACTGGTTTAAAATCATCGTCGTTCCCTTCAGTCTCAATAATTTTAAAGTAGTTTGGGTAATTCTCACAGTCTCCGAAAACAATAATCTTTGCCTCCAAGCCAAGGTCTTTTATGATCTTTTCGATGAGCTCAACACAATCCGGAATTGTGAAGAACACTTTGGGATTGTCTAATAATTGGACCAGTTGCTTAGTTTCTTCTTCGGTTAAACCTGGACTGGGACTGGTCGGAATTGCTCCGATAAAAAAGCTCGAAATAAACGGAATGCAACTATTTTCGTGGGGTGGGCCATACATAGCCACTATATCTCCTTCTTTAACTCCAATTTCTTGAAGATACTTTGCTGTCCTTATAGCCCTCTCAAGCATTGAGGCATATGTATTTTTTTCACCTGTATCGGCGTCGATCTAAGTAAAACATTAAAATAATTTCTGGTAATACAAATATAAACAGGACTTACTTGAAATACTTTATTTTCCTTAGCATGTTGTTTCATGCGTTCAAAATATAAGTGTCCAATTCCAGGTATATCATCTGGAACGTTGAGATCTTTTGTTGCTATAATATTTGGATTCATTTTGGCACAGCCTTTAAATTTTTACTGTAAAGGGATAAGATGATTTTAACCGTTTATATATAATTTATCAGTTAATATTGAGTAAGTGGGGGAATATAGATGTAGTTTAAAATCGTAACAGATATATATCAAAAGGCCACTTTTAAAATGAACATTTTTTGGCATATTCTAGATTGTTTTACTGGTACATATGATTAACATCTTTATTCATATTTGAATGAGCTTAGTACCTGGTTTTGACATTAAATTGTTTAGTTTAACAATATTTTTTATGACGAAGGATTACTATAGTATTTTAGTATGGTATTTATTTTTATTTATTGGTACTAAAGATTACCATTGTCGAATTAGGAAAAGGATGAAGGAAGAGAAGAAAAAGGGGTGAGAGTTCGTATGGAACAAGGTCAGACTACATAGTTAGTTCCATTCATAGTTTGACTGAAATTGACTTCAGACTCAGAAGATTTCTATATTATTGAGATTGAGAACAAAGAATTAAATTCTTTTGTACTATATTATAAATTTTAATAGTTTATTAAAAATTGGACGACGTGCCATATTTGTGTATTAAAATTATACCAATAAAAAACATACGATACGATAAGAAATTAAGATTTTAATTAACACCTGTACCTACTTTGGCACATGACATTACACATTTAATTAATAAATAAAATGTTTACCTATGATTTTTCTCTGATACAATATTGTAATTTAAAGTGATAAATTATCTGTGATAATTATCAAGCACTTGTAAACCACTTGACTTTTAATCTTAAGGATTTACGGATAGTGGAGTTTTTAATCTAAATTAGGGATCCCCACGAGGAATTTTTTTACTTGGTTTTCTTTAATTTTATACCGTTTTATTATTATTAGAATCTTAATAAGCAGGAAGGCTATATTTATACATATTACTTGATCTGCTAGTATCTGGAACAATATTCTCTTCTAAACTTCAAATTAGGCCGATTCGACCCAATTTATCCATATACCAATATGCTTCCTAAGAGAGATACAGGTCATCAAAGGTTAGTTACTGAATGTAGTTATAATGAGGTGAGAAAAGCTGCACCCCGCACTTCGCCAAAACGGTATAACAATTACATGGGAATTTTGGGCTCATTTTGGGCTAATTTCGGCCCAAAAGTAAAAATTTTGGGCTCGAAAAATAACCGCTTTTTTTTTAATTTTAAATTGCGGAGTGTAGCTTTACCGTAAAGCTACACCCCGCACTGAGTTTCAAAGGCTGGGGCTATCGAATCAAAAAAATTTGCATGCAGGAATTTCGGGCTCTTTACGGGCTCACGAATGATCAAAAGAAAAAAAATGTAGCTCAAAAAATAATGGGTGATTTTTAAAATTTTAAGATTTCTACGTACTTGCACTTTTCTCATTGACATTACAGGGTTAATTCTGTCGATTCCGAAGTGTTCTTGGTACTGAAATTTCGGGCTCTTTAAGGGTTAATTTCGGCCCAAAAGAAAAAATTTTGGGCTCGAAAAACAACCGTTTTTTTTTATTTTTAATGTGAGGGGTGCAGCTTTACCGTAAAATTAGACTCCGCGCTGAGTTTCAAGGGGTGGGGTTATCGAATCAAAAAATTTTATATGCAGGAATTTCGGGCTCTTTACGGGCTCACGAATGATCAAAAGAAAAAAAATGTAGCTCAAAAAATAATGGGTGATTTTTAAAATTTTAAGATTTCTACGTACTTCCACTTTTCTCATTGACATTACACGGTTAATTCTGTCGATTCCGAAGTGTTCTTGGTACTGAAATTACGGGCTTTTTAAGGGTTAATTTCGGCCCAAAAGAAAAAATTTTGGGCTCGAAAAATAACCGTTTTTTTTTTATTTTTAATGTGCGGGGTGCAGCTTTACCGTAAAATTAGACGTAATTACGTAAATGCACAAAATGTATTATATATAATACGATGCAAATTTATAAATAATAATTTTTTAATAATATAATTATATTACTACTCAAAAATTTTTAAATTTACAGAAGTGTTCTACAATTATTGCGTTGAGATGGTCACACAAAATTGTTACTTACTAAAATACAAATAAATGTAAATTTGGGGATAATTTATGTGAGCCCGCTTGTTCAGGTCGCAAACGAAACTCGATCTTAGGGTGGTAATGCCATTCTGCAGCCGACTCTACAGTCAGCTGCAGAAGAATGGACCACCCTAAGGTCCAGTTTCGTTTGCGGTCTGAATATGAGAGTTAGGGTGTGAGAGAGAAGAATACAGCAATAATATACTTGTACAAGTGAAACAACAAATTCGTTGTCTTGGTGGGCTGTGCTATACCATAAATTAACCCAAAAAATTCAATGAATTTACATAAGTATTTTTAAAGTAAACATTTTGTGAAGGTGAAGTAACCCCATAATTTGGGTTGTACACTTGTACCATTTCTAAATAAATATTCATAGTATATATTTATATATATATATTTATATCTATTTATATATATATATATATATATATATATATATATATATATATATATACATAGATATAAATGTTGATTTCTTGGTGCAGCATTATACTGCTGCAATTTATTATGAAGATCGCACGTGGACAGAAATCGATGACCTAAAAATTGGCGAATTTCCTCTAAAAAATAAAGATATCCAACCTCATGTCATTATATACTCGAAAATCACTTAGGAAAGGTTTTCAGAAATAACATTTTATTTTTTTAAATTATTTTTTGAATAAACATGGTACTCAAACCATTTTCAACCCGAAAAACAGAGTGTTTTATTCAAAACATCTAATTTGAAAGATACAATTATTTAAACAACAAATTTAAAACAACGAGACTGCGTAACATAAAGTTATATAAAATATAAAAAAGTTAGCCCTTATCAAAACGGTAATTCATACAAAAAAACTGTTTACTTATGAACATTATTTAGTATATAAAAAACCTGAAATTTCCAAATCACCGTATCCAACTGCATATTTTCAATAAGTGGACTTACACACAAACTTAATTAACAATTAAATAAAAAATTGATTTTTAGAGCCCAAAATTTTTAATTTTGAGTAGAAATTTCAGTACCAAGAGCACTTCGGAATCGTCAGAATTAACCGTGTAATGTCAATGAGAAAAGTGCAAGTACGTAGAAATCTTAAAATTTTAAAAATCACCCATTATTTTTTGAGCTACATTTTTTTTCTTTTGACCATTCGTGAGCCTATAAACAGCCCGAAATTCCTGCATATAAAATTTTTTGATTCGATAACCCCACCCCTTGAAACTCAGCGCGGAGTCTAATTTTACGGTAAAGCTGCACCCCGCACATTAAAAATAAAAAAAAAACGGTTATTTTTCGAGCCCAAAATTTTTTCTTTTGGGCCGAAATTAACCCTTAAAAAGCCCGTAATTTCAGTACCAAGAACACTTCGGAATCGACAGAATTAACCCTGTAATGTCAATGAGAAAAGTGCAAGTACGTAGAAATCTTAAAATTTTAAAAATTACCCATTATTTTTTGAGCTACATTTTTTTTTCTTTTGATCATTCGTGAGCCCGTAAAGAGCCCGAAATTCCTGCATGCAAATTTTTTTGATTCGATAGCCCCAGCCTTTGAAACTCAGTGCGGGGTGTAGCTTTACGGTAAAGCTACACCCCGCACTTTAAAATTAAAAAAAAGCGGTTATTTTTCGAGCCCAAAATTTTTACTTTTGGGCCGAAATTAGCCCAAAATGAGCCCGAAATTCCCATGTAATTGTTATACCGTTTTGGCGAAGTGCGGGGTGCAGCTTTTTTCACCTGTTATCATGATATGTACCAGAAACTAACAAAAATAGAATAAGAAAACCTCCTAAACATCCTCCTCATAAATTCTAAAAGATCGAATATTTTCATATATGTGATAAATATATAAATAAAATAAATATATAAATAAATAAATAATAATATAAATAAATAAATAATACAAAAATATCAAAAAGTCAAAATTGATTTAGAATTTTGTGAGATCAGTTACTAAGAGGATTAAAGCAACTGGAAGAATCTTTGAAGAACTGTGTCTTTCCGAGGAAGCATATTGGTATATTGGTAAAATGGGTCAAATAGGCCTATTTTGTAGTCAAGAATATGTGGCCAATTTATGTGTTCTCAATTTAAGAACACTAATATTAAAAATATATTTTTTCATCTCTGAAATATTTGTTTTTCATTAAGGAGTTTATAGATCTCACATATTTCTTTTATTTACTAAAATAAAAAAATATTAACATACTTTTATGTCTATTAAAACTTTCATATTTCTATTATTATCAAATCTAAATAATAGGTTGATTTCTAAAAAAAATTCTAATAAAAGTCCAACAAAAAACGGGATAAAAAATGTTTCTAACAAACCATGCAGTGTTATATATTAATAGATGGAGTGTCACTATCAAATATAATGGATTTAATAATGCTGGAAGATAATTAATTGGGCAATTCTTTAATAATCATCATCATTTTATTAAACAAACTTCATGGTTTTTATTCATTAGTGAATACAATATTTTATAATTCTTATAAATAATACATAATATATTCATATTAGTAAAATTTAAGTTTTTTACAAGAAATATACATTTTTACATGGAAATAAGTGAGATAAGGTAATTGTTTAAAATTCCCTGATTCACATATTTTCAGCCATAAAAAATTTAGCTATCGAAATTTTTTTTTTAATATTCAACTCTTTGGTTCATTAAGGTTTATGTTTTGACCGTTTTGAAATTAATATTTATAGAAGAAAATTATTTTTTTTAATTAAATTGAGGTTTCACGTTTTATATAATAAAAAATAATATTTATTTCAAATATATTTATTTCATATGAAGAACTTGTCTTGGTCAATTGAAGAAATCAAAATTTTTGGAGAAAAATTAACTTCAAACTTGAACAATCATCAAAATAGAATAAAAAATAGAATATTTTCAAAAAATAAATAGTTCATCACAAAAAAAATTTCAATTTTATGAATTTTTGAAAATTTTGTAATTTTTGTGGACTCCATTTAAGGACACCCTGTACAATAAAATTTAAATATTAAATATTATTTTTGATTTAAAACTTCTTATTGAAATTTATTTTTCGTGAAACTAAAAAAAGAAATATTTCCATAATGTTAAGTGAAGTATTCATTTATCTATTTTTGAGTAGATGAGTTATTTGTAAAAAACTCCTATATCGTAGAAATTAGAAATTATTATTGTGGTATAATATTTCCTAGAGGAAAATTATTTTTTTAATTAAATTGAGGTTTCACGTTTTATATAATAAAAAATAATATTTATGTCAAATATATTTGTTTCATATAGACTTAATGAAGAACTTGTCTTGGTCAATTGAAAAAATCAAAATTTCTTAGAGAAAAATTAACTTTAAACTTGAACAATACTGATTTTCAAAAAAGAAATAGTTCATCAAACAAAATTTGTCAATTTCATGAATTTTTGAAAATGTTGTAATTTTTATTAAATTTAATAAAAAAATATTTATATTTTTTTTTATGATTTCTCATATTTTTAAAATACATGATAACCCTTTTATTAATTTTCAATAATTTACAGAAAATTTTTATATAGTTTTACACGGTAGAAGGTGAAGTGATGAAGTTCTAAAATATAATATTTCTTAAATATTTATCGATAAGTGGTTTGAGCATAAATATACCCTAGACATATATAATAATGATTATAATCTAAATCCTTGTGACATTAAAAATAAATGTCAATGAACTTAATCAAAGTACGAAACAATTCTGTTTGTATTGTGTCTTATAACCATACTGTAGAAATTATAAATTATACTAAAAATAAACTAACAGTTTTAAAACTTGATAAATATTTTTATGAAGAATATCTTAAGACTTTGGTTTATGCCAATAAACATGTGAAAATAAAAACCCTTTACAAAAAAAGGCTTAAGAAAAATATCAATAAATATGAAATATTCCAATATCCCAAACTTTTGGACATACATGTATATTAATGATAATTCCATAAGGTGATTTAATTTATATGGAAATGATTGCAATAATGCTAAATTTAAATTGTTTTTTATAATTTATCGATAAGTGGTTTACACAAAAATATACCCCACACAAATATAAAAATGATTAAAATCTAAAATTAAAAATAATTTTCAATTAATTTAATCATTAAGTATTAATTAAGTAGAAAACAATTCGGTTTGTTGTGTTTCATGTTGTTTTGGAATCCTCAAAAATTTTACTATCAACTCTCAATTTGAGAATTGTTTTTCTATTAATTTAATTGGTAAATAATTTTTATGTGTTGTAAAATTCCTTTGTACCAAAGTACAATTATGAATATATTAGATGTGGGAAATAATATGAGAATCGATTTATTTGTGTGATTAGATTTCTAATCTTTAGTACCATATTTTAGTCTACATGTTTATCTTTATGTTTATTTCTTTGGTGTAGTGAAATCACTATTAAATAACTCAGTCTGTTCTTGTTTTTTTGGACATGTAGATATTTGACATTGTATATTTCTTATTTTCGACAAATTTAAGATTTGATTCTTGTAATTTCAGTCTAATATGACCTGCTTGTAGTCTGCATGTACCACAATGGAGATTATTATCTGATTTTTACATAGTTAGAAATACCAAAATATTATTTAAATTTAAACTGGTCGCAGGTGAACTTTTTGGGAACATACTTATTAACGAATCGTTGGTAATATCACAGGTGTATATCATTCACATTTTTGTACATTTTAAGTATCATTTTTATTTCAATATAACTGTAAATTAAATATTAGTTTTAAACCACATATGAGTGTGCAAAAATTAACCACATAGTCTTGACCTCAGCTCTGCTTTCTAAGAAGATACAGGCCTTCAAGAGTTCTGCCAGTTGCTGCGATGCTCTTAATAACTGATCTCACAAAATTCTAAATCAATTTTGATCGATATCCTAGAATTTATGAGATCAAACTTCAAATTTGATTTTGCTTGGAAACGATGCATGCTATCGAAGTTCAACAAGAGGACCATTTTTAGGTAAAAATTTTTTAAATTTCATATTGTAATGTCAAAGTTAAAATTCATTCAAAAAAGTTAGGAGAATTTTAAGTTCCTCACTCCCTCCAACACCCTCCTAGTAAAATTTTTAAATCCTTTCAAATCTATTTTATTAGTCTTAAAAAGTTATGTAACTGTACAAAATTTAGTTATTTTACCTTTGACCTAGTTTCCGAGACACAATATGATAACTACATTATGGACTCCATTTAAGGACACTAGATTGTTTCAAAAAAATCGACAATTTTTTTTTTTTTTTCTTATTTATATCGAAAATCTTGTTGGAAATGGTAAAAAAATATTGTGAAAGTTACAGTTCTTAATATTAATATTAAGAGGTGCCGCATCGTAAATTTTAATATCCCGTTTGAATAACACGGGAACGGTATTCTCTTGGATTTTGAAATTTTTTAACTCTTGTTAGAGATAATATTTCAAAATGATCAAAACAGACTTTTATAGAAAATTTAACGCTCTACGAAAAATGTCTCTTACAGTTTTTTGATATATTCATTTTTTCAAAAGTTATTTAACATTAAAGTTGGATTGATTTAAAATTTTGACATTTTTCTCATTTTCTGACGCAACCATCAACTTTATGGCAAATTTTTATATAACATTTTTTGTAGAGAATTCAATTTCCTATAATTTATCTCTGAAAAAGTTTTTGATATTTTTTACAGATCATAAGTTACCTGTTGAAAACTAAAAATTTTATTAAATAAATGTTATTTCACTGCTTGAAATTAAGCATTTTATTTAAATAAATAGATTTTTACTAAAAAAAATTATTGTTTATTGTAATGAAAGTAGTATATATCGTTACACTAATAGACTTTTACTACAATTTGGCAATTTTTTCTGTATTCACTTATAACTAGCAATAAGTATTGTAATTGCTCTTCATTTTTCGTGAAACGCTTATTGCTAGTTATAAGTGAATACAGAAAAAAATTGCTAAATTGTAGTAAAAGTCTGTTAGTGTAACGATATATACTATTTTGATTATAATAAACAATCAATTTTTTTAGTAAAAATCTATTTATTTAAATAAAATGCTTAATTTTAAGCAGTAAAATAACATTTATTTAATAAAATTTTTAGTTTTCTGCAGATAATTTATGATTTGTAAAAAATATTAAAAACTTTTTCGGAGATAACTTATAGAAAATTGAATTCTCTACAAAAATATCATATAAAATTTTGCCATAAAGTTGATGGTTGCGTCGGAAAATGAGAAAAATGTCAAAATTTTAAATCAATCCAACTTTAATGTTAAATAACTTTTGAAAAAATGAATATATCAAAAAACTGTAAGAGACATTTTTCGTAGAGCGTTAAATTTTCTATAAAAGTCTGTTTTGATCATTTTGAAATATTATCTCTAACGAGAGTTAAAAAATTTCAAAATCCAACAGAACACCGTTCTCGTGTTATTTACCCGGGAAATTAAAATTTACGATGCGGCACCTCTTAATATTAATATTAAGAGCTGTAACTTTCACAGTATTTTTTTTACCATTTCTAACAAGATTTTCGATAAAAATAAGAAAAAAAAATTGTCGATTTTTTTGAAACAGTCTAAAGGACACCCTGTATAATAATATTCAAATATCAAATATTATTTTTGACTTAAAACTCTTTATTGAAGTTTATTTCTCGTTAAAATGACTAAACTAAAAACAGATAATTCCATAATGTTCTGTGAAGTGTTCATTTAATTATCTTTAAGTAGGTGACTTTCTTGTAAAAAATTCCTATATCGTAAAAATTAGAAATTATTATTGCAGTATTGTATTATATTTTTTAAACTGTTATAGTTCAGGTATAAAATTACAAATATTAGATTTTATTTTGACATGTGAACTTTTGATTTTAGTGAAAATAATTTTTTATACAGATTTTGACTTTATCATTATCACCTGTCTAAAAATCCGTTAATTCCATAAAATTGTCTACTACTACTATTCTGTTCATTTGTTTATCTATGCTTAAGTGGCTGTTTTAAAGTGGCTTGCTAGTAAAAAATCCCATATAGTAAAAATTAGAAATTATAATAAATATACCAGTGATAATTATCTAACTATAATTTAGTAATAAAAATAGTTTTTTTTAATCGATTATACTTATTTTTACAAACTTGTAGTTTTAAAACTTTATAAATATATTTATGAAGAATGTCTTAAGACGTGGTTGTACTTGGAAATAAATTTCAAAATGTGAAGTTGGCTTATAACAACAGCACCAGATTGGTAGATAACAATGGTAACTCAAACAAATTGTCTGGAATCTACGAATGGTATATCCAGGGACATCTCTAGACTTGAAAGATTGCTTACTTTCAAAACTTAAGATAAAAAAGGTGATTCAATATGTATGGAAAACATTTCAATAATGCTAAAATTAAATTGTTTTTTTAATAATTTATCAATTGTTTGTTTGTATAAAAATATTCCCTAGACAAATATAATAATGATTATAATCTAAATGTTTGTAAAATTAAAAATAATTTTCAATGAATTTAATCAAAATACAAAACAATTCTGTTTGTGTTGATTCATGTTGTTTTGGAATTCGTCAATAATTTCATAACTCTCAGTGTTATGTAAAATTCCTTAGTACCAATATGTACTATTATGAATGTAATAGATGTGGGAAATCATATGAGATTGATTTTATTTTTGAGATTAGATTACTATACTTTAAACTATTATGTTTAGCATTACGAATACTTTCTTGGTGAACATTTCTACAGGTCACCTAGAGTTTAATTTTTTTTTTGTAACGTACCCTTTGTTTCAAAGGATTAGGTAGCGTCGTAACCATCCTTACATTTCTAACAGTCTATTAACTAACTTACCTTATTCTATGTTTCTTGGACATGTGACTATTTGGCCCTATAAATTTTTTGCTTTCTGTCTTTTGTCTGTCACATACCACATTGGTGATTATGTTCCGATTTTTCCATGATTAGAAGAGATTCTTTTGTCATATTATAATAAATTTAGGCTGGTTACAGCTGAATAGTTTGGTAACATTAAGATTTCAGGCCCAACTCATGTCAGAATATACTTATAAATGACACGTATCTGTGTGTATATCACTCATATTTTTATTTATATCTTCGAAAAGAAGAAAATGTAGCCAAAAACTCCTTGTTGAAGAAAGATATCTAGGTTGGATATAATATTTTAAGTAACATTTTTATTTCCTAATAACTAAAAATTAAACGTCAGTTTAAAATTGTACCTTATTATATTTTTTGTACATTTATTTTATTTTCGTATCTAGAGAATAATATTACAAAAACAAGATATTATTAGTGATTTAAAACACCTTATTGAAATTTATTTCTCGCGAAAACGATTAAACTATCATTTCATACTAAAAACGGATAATTTTATAAGTGTTCATTTCTTTATCTTTAAGTAGGTGACTTCCTTATAAAAAATTAGGACACAAGTTCAGAGTATAAAATTACCGACATTAGATTTTATTTTTGACATCAAATAGTCATCTGAACTTTAGGTTTTAGTGAAAATAATTAATTTCTAATATAGATTTTGACTTTATAAATGTTGAATCAATATGGCACAGATAATTCCATAAAATTCTAAAAATCAGTTAATTTCCTAAAATGTTCTGTACTGCTATTTTGCTTATCTATCTTTAAGTGACTTGTTTATAAAATAACCCATATAGCAAAAATTAATTTCTTATAAATATAAATTGTGATCATTATCTGAGTAAGATTGAATTACATATTTATTTAATGTGATAATTTTATAACCTTTCAGATTGCTTCTAAAATTTAAATAATTTTATGAAGAATGTCTTAAAACGTTGTTTTGTACCAATAAACATAAATAAATTAAAAATTAATCAATTTAGGAGATTAGGTGATAAATTCTTAAATAATACTTTAGATATAGAATTGCATTTTATCTTATAAAAAAATTTCCTATATCTTAGGAAATAGACATTAATAATAATAATTACCATTAACTAAGTGACTGATAATTATTTAAACAGATATATTTTTTAACAAGTACAGGTGTTATTACTTGGAAGTCGAATATAAATAAAAAGGAAAATTTATTATTAATAATTTTCTGTTTGTAAATACTAAAAATATGTATTGTAAAATAAAAGAAGAGTAATTGTAGTAAATAATTAATTCAAATATTTTACTATTATAAATAGATTTGTAAATGGTTTTCTATTCATTTATTCTTCTTAATTTTATGTTACTAAATAATATGGTAAATTGAGGCTAATAAATATTTTATTATCATTATACTGGATATATAATCTGATCTGAAAATTATCTGATTTGTAATGATAATAGTTGTTAAGCAATTGAATATATTAAATTGTTTAACTGTAACTTGCTGTATCAGATAGTATCAGTATCATTCAAGATTTATTGATTACTGAAAACTCAATTTACGTTTAGTTGGAAGATCTGACCTTAACTAACATAAAAGTATAAATATCATTAAGAAAAATAAAATATTCACAAATTGAATTTGAGCTTATTAATTTATTTTATTGTTAATATTTCTTTGTCATAATATTATTTTTTGTTTTAGCCAACCAATTCACATTGGTTTGGAGTCACTGTATTTTTTTTCAAACAAATATTGCTCTAAAACACTATTAAGGATGTCTATATAAACTGCCCTCTATGTGATATAACTCCGTACGAAGAAAAACGACCTCATACAACCACAGATCCTTCTCCAAGTTTAACAGTTGTCTTTATATATTTTTTATTCAATCGTTCACCTTTTGGACGTAGGACAATATCTCACTGTTAAACAGGTTAAACTTGAATTTGTCACTCCAAACAATTCTTTATATACCATTTTTGGTTGATTTGAATTGTTTAATTTTAGTTTATTATATTTAATTATGAAGGTTATTACTAATTTACTCATAAAATGTTATAATTATTTAATGCATTTTATGTGGAAGGGGGAAGTAAAAGTCAAATATTAAATGAACAATTTTATTACCATAATGAATATTTACAAGAATAAATAATCTAGACAAAGGCTTACAACTAAAGTTTGTTTAAGCAATACTAACTTCAAATACTGGATTACATTACACATACATTAGTCTTTAATAGGAACAATATAAACAAACATATCTTTTAAAAACTATTTTTAACAATATTTAAATCAATGAGACCTTAATTTATAAAAAGTATATACAACATTATCTACTTGAAATATCTAATCAAAGTCAAATTAACTTAAATTACAAAAAGAACTATACATTCTATTATAATAAATAAATGATTTTTTCAATTTTGTTCAAGACATATTTATGAATTAATAACAAAACATACGAGAGAAACAGGCCTTACCTACACATCTAAATGTTACTAAATAAATTTACATAAATATTTTTTTTTTTATTTTTGAGATCCGTTTTTGTCTCATTCGGATACACATCCAGAAAAGGGGTAAACAAATTTGAGAAAATTACACATTATCGTTTTCAGATTAAAATAAAAAAACAAAAGGATACTTAAGAAAAACCCTGCCTACCGAATATAACATATTTACAGTAAAATATGATTTATCGTCGCGAAAGAAAAAAGAATAAAACAAGGAGTCCATTAAAAAAAGCTTTCCAACACGGAAAGTTTCAAAGGAGATTATTAATCCGAGCCCGATTGCATATCACAGCGTATTTTTACATACGATATCGTATTCTCGTCAATCTCGAGATTAAACAATTAAAATATTCAAGACAAGTTATTAAATTTATGGTTAATTAACGTTAATTAAAAGGGGGTGACATATTCGTATGTTCGTGCACAAGTGAGCTACCACTTAATGTTAAATGAAAGAAGAGATCATAAAAGAAATATTTGTAGTACAATAGAAAGTTAAAACCTCATAACATCACATTGATGGTACTTCAAATATTTCAATTTTTTAAACAAAGATTTTAACACATTTTTATCTAGCAAGGTGCATTCTAATTTTTTTTAATGGTGATGTACGCCAATATAATTTGGGAAATGGTTTTGTATCTATGATGACAATTTCGATAACCACTTCTTTCAATAAATTAAATTAGCAATCGTACTATTATCAATAGCAAAAATAACGTAAAAATCAGTCGAGTAATATGCTATAAAATAATCGTAAAAAGTGAGTAAAATAAACAGTATGAAATGTACTAATAAATCATATTTTGTTCTCAATGTTTTAAAAATATAAATAATTTTTTATCACAATGTAAGTAACGAAACATTACCTATAACTAAACGTTTACTCGTTGTTATTTTTCTGTATTAGATTGTTGTTATGAGAGATGGGGCCGTATTTGCAGTCGAAGTCGTAGGTGTTCTGTTTCTGTCTGTAATTACATAGGTAGCAACCCAAAAATATTGTGATGACGAGCAACAACATAACAAGTAATCCAAGGACGCCAATAATAATCCAAGTATATTTGACACCTGAAAACAAAGTAAATTAGAACTTTATAAGCACTAGGTCATGTTATAAGTCTTACTGTCGTTACAGGCTACATTGATGGCTTCGTTAGTATCGCCAATAAAGAAGGGAGAAACCAGAGTGGTAGTCGGAGTCGCTGGTGTTGTATGTATGGTACTATTCTTTTTAATTTTCGAAACATTTCTGTTCAACTCGTTCGATTTGCCAGTCAGTTTGCATTTACATATTTCGCATCCATTCTTTATTTTAAACCCATTTTCACACTTCTTGTGGCAATGCACCAGAGGTTGGCAGCTGATTATTGGTGGAACGATAACTTCGCAAAGCTGCTCACAGCTAATGGTACCATTGTTGCAAGAACAACGGGTGCATTCGTCCGGATTCCAGGATGAGTTGTGCTCATGATCGTCGGTACAGTTGTTCAAAGGCTTATAGAACTCCTTCTTCTTGTACTCGAAATCGCAGTAATTGGAAATGCACGCCCTGGAGCCGTTCTTGCACGTACAAACCGTACATATTTCGTCTTGCCAGGACTCCCCCTCCTTGTATATTCTATCTCCTTCGATGCAAAACTGGTCGTTCAGATTGAACATCCAGCATTTGGCGAGGCCGTCCTCGCAAGTGCAGTTGTGGGTGTGGTGCCACACCCAAGTGGCTCCGCTCTCGTACTTTTGGTTTTCAAGCAAGCACGATCGATTGTTCTGGCACTCGTACAAATCGCAACACTCGCCTGGGAATCCTTTGCCTTCTTTCAGGACGTTCACCTTCTGGTTGTTTTTGCAGTCGTAGTGACACTTGTGGCAGACGCAGTGGTTTTCCAGTTCGTCGTCGGGGTTATCCGTTGGGAAACTGTCTGGGGGGCATGCGATGCATTTATACTGCTTGCAGCATTTTCCTTTGTTGATGCTGTCGTCTTCGCTTACACGAACAGAGCTGGAAAAATGATTCATATTGTTAAATAAACTCTAAATCTTCAAAAGTCAGAGATAATATGGCTTGGCCAACTCATAGTCCAGACCTTAACTTAACAGAACATATCTAGGACATTACTGGGAGATGTTTAAGGGACCATCCTAAACGATAGGAGGATGTGGAGAGTCTTCTAAACGAAATTTGGGAGAATTTGGACCAAAATGAAAATCAAACCCAAATTTTGAGTATTCATTATTCATTATTCATTATTCATTATTCATTATTCATTATTCATTATTCATTATTCATTATTCATTATTCATTATTCATTATTCATTATTCATTATTCATTATTCATTATTCATTATTCATTATTCATTATTCATTATTCATTATTCATTATTCATTATTCATTATTCATTATTCATTATTCATTATTCATTATTCATTATTCATTATTCATTATTCATTATTCATTATTCATTATTCATTATTCATTATTCATTATTCATTATTCATTATTCATTATTCATTATTCATTATTCATTATTCATTATTCATTATTCATTATTCATTATTCATTATTCATTATTCATTATTCATTATTCATTATTCATTATTCATTATTCATTATTCATTATTCATTATTCATTATTCATTATTCATTATTCATTATTCATTATTCATTATTCATTATTCATTATTCATTATTCATTATTCATTATTCATTAATTATTCATTATTCATCATTTATTCCCATTTTGAGAAAATAATTACTTTTAATGAAAAAAATCTACAAGTCGATGTTCAATATCCCCAACATAAGTTTATTTAATTAATAATAGACTCCTGGACAAAAGTTTGGAAACTTTGAAATTGAATTATTTATTATTTATTAAATAAACAATTAAGGATTTAAATAAAATTACGGTTCCATCTCCTGTATAAGGGATTAAAAGAATACTTCTAGAAATTTTATTTACTATTATTCCCATTTTGAGAAAATATTAATTACTTTTAAAAAAAATGATTTTTATATGTTTCTTTCAATATCCTCAACATAAGTTTATTTAATTTGCAAAATGCAATCATTTTAAATTTCCAGGAGAACAACTTAAGAGATAAGGGTGCTCCAAAACATGTTTCGTATCGATAAAACGATATTGATTGATTAAATTAGCAAGATAAATAAATGAGGAATATTACCGGTCGTCACATACAATCGGCAGATCACATCTGTCGGGATTACACTGACAGACGCCGTCCACCAATTCCATGCCCTCGGCAACGCAGCTGCATTGTCCCTTTTCATTTAAAACGGCGCCTTCAGCACAAGGGCACTGGCCATCTATCAACGTCTCGTTCTTGCAACCGACGCAGGAGTAGGTCGGGCAACAGTCGCCGGGTAGATCGCTGCCGTTGGTTAGGGGTAGCAGATCGAAGAGGCAGGGTGGTTTCGTGCAGGAATCGAGGTTGCACGTGCAATTTCCTTCCACCAGGATGCTGTCGGGTGGGCAGGCTTCCAGAGAGGGCGCTGAGGGTACGCCTGGAACAAATTAAAATTAGAAACAATATAACAATAATTAAAAGTAACGATGAATACAATAAAATTTCCTGACACAAATGTCCAAATATTTGATCAAACTACAGGATTAACAGGATATCTATTTAATTCTTTCATTAGAATCCAAACATTCAAAATGATAATTGGATCTGTGACTATTTTAAATCCTTTAAAATAATTTGAAAAAGTGCAGTTATGGCCAGAGAAATAGTATAGATAATATTAAATTGTAACCACCCTTCTTGGTGTTGTAATTTCAATTTAATTATCAATTAATCGTTACTAATTACTTATAATATTTGTTGCTAATGCTTTCACAAAGGCTAATCAACCAACATTACTTTAAGACGATAAATTTTCTCTTGTTTTTGTTGTTTTCCCCAAAGTGCCATAAATATATTTATGTGCTCTACTTTCTCTTTATCGTAAAATTATTATGACCAGACTCTAATCTTATCATAAAAAGTAAATTTTCACATTTAGTCTCACACCGCTAGGGCTTTTTTATAAAATAGATACATAATGCACGAATTTAATCCTCCAAGGAGAAGATTAACCAATAATAACTAACAACAAAAAACTAAGAAACTTTTACTGTATTGGCCATTTTTAACAACAGTTGGAAAAATGTTAGATGCGAATCAAAAAACTTAATTAAAATATTCAAATGAATTAGGATAAGATATTTGAAAACATAAAATTAATTGCCTTTTGTATGCAGTTGTAATTATACAGTTTGTATGCGCATTCACGATGTCTAAACATTTATTAAACATTAAAATCATATTTTTTATAGTATTTTAAAGGTTACTATACTGATTAATTAAAAAAATTAAATAGTACCTGTTAAAAATGAATCTAACAGTGAATAAAATACATTACTTTAAATATAATCAACTTATTCTTAGAATTTGTTTAATAGTAACTAATTATTGGATTGGTTGCGCATTCGCCATTTTAACAACAGTTGTAAAAATGGTGGATGCGAAACAAAAAACTTAATTAAAATATTCCATTGAATTAGGATAGGATATTTGAAAACATAAAGTTAATTGCCTTTTGGATGTAATTGTAATTGTACAATTTGTTTGAGCATTCGCGATGTTTAAACATTTATTAAACATCCAAATCACTTTTTTTATAGTATTTTAAAGGTTACTATACTGATTAATTAAAAAAATTAAATAGTACCTGTTAAAAATGGATCTAACAGTGAATAAAATACATTACTTTTAATATAATCAACTTATTCTTAGAATTTTAATAGAAATTAATTGTATTTTAATATACATTTTTGTCCAAGAGTGTATTTAATATTAATATATTCAGGAGGTAAAATATTTTTAGTATTAGTTTCATAAAATTATTAATAATTTAATGAAAAAAGTACAACAATTTATTTACTATTTTTGGTGTACAAAGTATAAATCAATTTTAAAGTAGAAATTACAATAATTAATATGTAAAAGTAACATAATTATTTATGGTAAATTTTTATATATTTTTTTAGCAAACATTTTTGGTATTAGTATCGTAAAATATAATTAAATTTTAAAATAATTACTACAAGAATATAATTACACATATAATATTTATCGTAGGATTAATTCTGTATATTTTGGACATTTAATTCAAATTTCATAGTTACATAGTTATTTATGATACGTTTTTTATAGTTTATTAAGTTAACCAAATTTTTGGTGTAAGTATTATAAAATTAAATTCTAATATATAAATCTTAAATATCATACTATTATGATAAAAATAATATATATGTTTATGGCTAATATGTATTTTCGGGGCAAAACTCTTTTGATATAAGAAATATAATTATATTATATTAAATTTATTATAATTAATCATCCAGTAAATCAATTTTATATAAGGCAGTAATTTTTTTTTTATATAAATTTAAAAAATATGATTCAATTATTATGTATAAATTATAAAAATTATTAATAAATACGATAATTATATTTATTTAACTTTAATACATACATATAGTATTTAATCTTTTCATTATTTTTGACAGCTTTTTATTAATTTTAATTTAAAATTTTCATTAAAATTTCGACCATACAAATGTAGTAATTTAAATGGTATGTTTTTGGTGTAGTGGTCCATATAACACATTTGTTATTTACGAACCACTAACCCACAAATACTTTATTTAAATTAAATTCTAATTTTAAATTTAACGTAAAATTGAAATGTTACAGTTACCCTTAAATGTGTTTTTTGTACAATACATTTTTATTTTTATTTTAATATTTACAACTATGTAAAATGTTGTGTAATTAGTTGACTAATTCACTTGTTACTTATGTAATAATGTAATTATTAAATTATAGAATTGTGTGAATAAATCATAGTGTAGTTAACTACAAAATTGATTGACGTGGGTTGTTCGTCAATAAAGTGAAGCAGATGTTCTTAATTAACATACTTCACATCTTTATTATTACATATTTGACTTTTAAATTATACAATGTTCGATAAGTAATTACTGTTTTAATATATTTATTGGTGTTCTTTTTAGGCAGCAAAGTTTTTAAGAAAATTAATAACTACTCTCACAAGAAATAAAATTATATTTTATTCATATTATTTCGTAGATGTAGATTATTGATACTTATGAATGAATTATTTATTTATTAAACATTGTCTTATGTCCGGGTACAATCTATTTAAAATGAAATTTTAAGGAAATTGTGATACTCCAAGGTAATCATCAAATTTTAAAGCAAAATATTTTCCAAGCGGAATATGTTCGTTATAATTAAATTTTAAACTAATTTTCGAACGTGCACTATACCGTACCTGCCTATTAGGTTAATTTAAGAGCTTCGTGTGTGACAATTTTGGAACGGAATTGCGAAATACAAAATTGCATCCAATTTCATATTTATTGCCGTGTTCTCCTAATAGGTTGGATAATTTTCTAGATCACGTAACAGTAATTGGTGAATTATTATAAATTATTATATTTTACATTTATAAAAATAACCAAAAAATATTTGAAATGTGTATTAATGTTAATTAAATAATTTTTACTTTTGTTAGTACACAAAGATCATAATTTAATGATTTTCCTTAATACTAAAAGAGATTATTGTAATTCAAATATATGTTTAATTTTAATGTAGAAATTATAAAAATATAATTACCATATAATATATATATATATATATATATATATATATATATATATATATATATATATATATATATATATATATATATATATTATATTTCCTAAAAAAATAATAATAAAATAAATTATAATTTTAGGGTTGAAACGTTTTTGGTGTTTGTATAATAAAATATAATTCAATTTTATTATGAAAATTATAATTAATATAATAAAAACTGTGATTAATTTTAATTCTGAAGATAAAACACTTTTGACGTAATAAAATTTAAAATTCAATATTAATGTAGAATTTGGAAGAATGATTGTAATAAAAGAGTTAATATTTATAGTTAATTTTATATAATAAGAAAGTTAAACACTTTCGATATTAAATATCATAAAAGTGCAAATTAATTTTAAAATAAATATATAATTTGTGATATTGATATTCTCGAGATTAAACACTTTTGATGTAAGGTTTTTCTAAGAATAAGTTAATTATATTAAAAGTAATTTATTATATCCACTATTAGATCCATTTTTAACAGTTTAAATAAACTGTTTTAATTAATCAGTGAAGTAACCTTTAAAATACTATAAAAAATATGATTTTGATGTTTAATAAATGTTTAAATATCGTGAATGTGCAAACAAATTGTATAATTACAACTACATCCAAAAGGGAATTAATTTTATGTTTTCAAATATTTTATCACAATTCATTTCAATATTTTAATTAAGTTTTTTGTTTCGTATCCACCATTTTTACAACTGTTGTTAAAAATGGCGAATGCGCAACAAATCCAATAATTAGTTGCTATTAAACAAATTCTAAGAATAAGTTGATTATATTAAAAGTAATTTATTTTATCCACTATTAGATCCATTTTTAACAGATCCTATTTAAATTTTGTTAATTAATCAGTAAAGTAACCTTTAAAATAATATAAAAAATATGATTTTGATGTTTAATAAATGTTTAAACATCGTGAATGCGCAAAAAAATTGTATAATTACAACTACATCCAAAAGGGAATTAATTTTATGTTTTCAAATATCTTATCCTAATTCATTTGAATATTTTTATTAAGTTTTTTGTTTCGCATCCACCATTTTTACAACTGTTGTTAAAAATGGCGAATGCGCAACCAATCCAATAATTAGTTACTATTAAACAAATTCTAAGAATAAGTTGATTATATTAAAAGTAATTTATTTTATCCACTATTAGATCCATTTTTAACAGATCCTATTTAAATTTTTTTAATTAATCAGTAAAGTAACCTTTAAAATACTATAAAAAATATGATTTTGATGTTTAATAGATGTTTAAACATCGTGAATGTGCAAATAAATTGTATAATTACAACTACATCCAGAAGGCAATTAATTTTTTGTTTTCAAATATTTTATCCTAATTCATTTGAATATTTTAATTAAGATTTTTGTTTCGCATCCACCATTTTTACAACTTTTGTTAAAAATGGCGAATGCGCAACCAGTCCAAGTTCAATATTTTTGATGTTAAATATTATAAAAGTGTACATTAATTTTAAAATAAAAATTAATCAATATAATAAAAATAACACAATTATCATCAGTGATAAATTTTATATATTCTGGAAACAAAACACTTTTGAGGTGAGTATCATAACATATAATTAAATTTTAATGTAGAAATTGAAAGCATTTTTATAATAGAACATATGATATTTGTGGTTAATTTTATATGATCAGAAAGTTAAACATTTTTATGTTAAATATCATAAAAGTGTAAATTAATTTTAAAATAAAAATAAATAATAAATGTAATAAAAATAAATTTATTAATTAAAATTTGTGATTAATTTTATGTATTCTGGAGATAAAACACTTTTGATGTAAGTATCATAAAATATAAAATTCAATTTTAATGTAGAAATTGGAAAAAAATATTCAAATATAAGAAATAATATTTATGGTTAATTTTATATAATCTGGAAGTTTTGAACATTTTTGTTGTTAAGTATTATGAAAGTGTAAATTCATTTTAAAATAAAAATTATAATAAATATAAAAATAACACAATTATCATTTCTGATTAATTTTATATATTTTTATATATTCTGGAGACAAAACAGTTTTATAGTATCAAACTTTAATATAATTAATTTATTTAGGTATTACAAAAATAGTACAGATAATTATGGAAAATACATAACTGGTGTAAGTATCATAATAGTATGTAATTAATATTCATTATAAAAGTAATATCAGTCTCATATTTTTGCTGTATTATCTTAATACAAAGTTATTATTACTTTCTATTTCACGTGACTATAAATAATTGAATATGAGTATAATAAAACATTTAAAAAGTAACATATAGTAAGTTAAATATAACTGTAACGTTTATATTTGCCACATTATTCTCCTTAATACAAAACAAACAAAATGAAATTAATAATCGGAAGAAATTACCATAACGACATAAAACAGAAAAGCAAAAAGGCAGCAACATATTCCTGCATAAAATATTATTAAGGCTTTGGGGTAGTAAGTGTGCGCAATATTACGAGTGCACTGACAGTGAATCGACTACCTTTGAACTTATTACCCTTAGCAGTGCTGTATGGAGGGCCAGGTCACTGGGGCAATACAGGTCAGTCGCGTCTTGCCATTGGAATTTCGCGTTACCGCCACAAAACCGTATCACTGCGTCACAAAAGCCGCAAAGCCTTTTTAAATGTGCCAACATCTTTATTGTCTTTGTTAGAACTTTATAAAATGGTCCATTAATTAAATTATTACCAAGTAAAGATGTTTTTTTAAAAAAAGTTTATTATGGGGATACAAATGTTAATGAACAATTGAATAGTAACAAAGAATAAATATTAAGTACTTTACAGAATAACTTTTCTCCAAATCTAATAAGTTGATTTTAATTGGTCCAGAAGGATGATTCAGAAAAATGGTGGATGCGCCAGTACTATTAACTTAAGTCACGTAACCAATTGATTTTTAGTTATACACTTCAGAAAGTAAAAATGATCAAAAACCATTAATGTTCTGAACTTGATATATAGAATGTCGCAGCATATGACAGTGATGGTGACCGGGTGTGCTCATCCCTTTCCCACTAACTGCTCAGCAGTCATCTTCGTCTTGCACCAACGGGACAAATGAATGGCCATTAATCACAGGCTTGTCCGTTCCATTCGTGGCATATAAATTCCGGATTTGCTATAAATGTGGTCAAGACATCCTTAGGGGCGTGTGGGAATATCACGTACTGTGTTAATTAATTTAATAATAACCAATTTATGGCCACTTGTCCTTGCTGGATTAGGGATTCAGAAACCACGGGACATGGGAAACCGAATATTAATACGGTATGCGATAGAATCAAATAATTCTGAAGGACTCTGTGATAGTTTCTTGAATATTTAAATCAAATAAAATCCAAAAACACAGAAAAAAATTAAAATTTTATATAAGATCTTTATTATAATTATATAATTTGATCAAATTCACAAATTTATACACTTATTCACAATTAACTTTCTGTATAATGACTCAGGTAAACAGTTTAACGTTAAAATGTTTAATTCCACATTCTGCCATTCGTCCCTACGTAAAATTTTTTCACTGGAATTAAAAAACTCGTATAGAAGTTTAATTAATTTGGGCTTAAAATATTTGGTCGTGTGTGCGTTGTCTGTGAAAATTATTTGAAAACAAATTAAATGCTGTAAAGTGTGTTCCTGTAATATTGTGGTTTAACTATTTTAACATGGATGATTAAACAGATAAACCGACGTTTTCCGTAATATTGCACATCGCACGTGACACATTACCTACGTTTACAAATCTAGTTTCAATTATATCGAAAATTATATTTTCAATATTGAAATTGCATATGTGATTTTTACTTTTTGCAGAGAATTAACTGAAATAACTCGGGCATAAATTTATATGTGTATGAATGTAAACATTACCAATTAAAAAAATAATAATAATGGATGTAAAAATTGAATAGAACGTTCATGTAAAAATAATTGTTAATTAGGTTAAATGCAAAATATGGCGTAAAATTATTAACAAAAATATATTTTCACTTTATGTTACATCTATGAATATTGAATACGATTAAATTAATGAATAAATTTTATTTATTTTCAGTTTTTTATTGAAATTAGTAATATTTTATTAAACTTTAAGAATAATTTAATTTTTTAATGATAATTTTAACAAATTTCATTTATAAAATAAAATAATTTTAAACTTCTGGAGTTTATGATTGTAAAAATAACTAATAAGCATTAAACACGTTTTTTGTTAGAATGTTCAAATATTCTACTCCGGATATTTTTAATAATGGCAACAACTTTTAATTGAAGAAACCAAGTATGAATTGTGAAGCACTGCAGTCCACTTGTGCAATTTGAAGTTGATGATTTACCTACATTTCGCACTATAAAACACTTATTTCTACTGAATTTTATGAAATTTCATTAGTTCGTTGCAAACGCAATTCGTAATTAAATTTCACCAACTTCTAACTCGGTCTCTCTCTCTTACGGTTTTTCGGGCATGTTTTTGCAATCGCGGTTTAAACTTCAGTCCAGTTGGACTAGATTTAAATTCTTGCTCGACTCAAGAAAGAGAAACTTTTTATTTAACTGGTTTTAAATTAAACGTATAATGCTGTTAAGCGTTTTGGTTAGAATTATCTCAAAATATTGTATTAAATTTAACCGAAACTTTCGTGATATTAACAAAATTATATAACTAAAAGCTTTAAAAGACTTATTTATATGAATAAATAAAGAAATTATGTTATTTGTATTTAAATATACATATTTAAGGAAAATTAAATTATTTAAATTAATACAACAAAAAATAAAACTAAAAAACTTAAGACAAACATTTAATATATTCAAATAAATTTTAATATATAAAAATCCTATTTAAATAAATTCAATATAATCGTAATTTTCAATATTTTTTATAAAATTTAATGTTAATAATTTAACAAAATATAAAGATATTCAGAAGAAAAAGTGTAAAGGTTTTTTTCATTAGATTCTGTTCTTTTGTGTTATTATCAAGAGATTAAAATATACCCAAATTGTAACTAAAAATTTTAAGTTTAATTTATATGAGTCCATTAACTTTTTGAAATTTTAAATGTTGGAGTATTAAAAAAAAACATAACTGGTTTAAAATTAATTTGACTTAGACTGAATAAAGAATATATTTAATTATATATAATTATACGTATTAAGAATACACATAAATAATTTAAATTAATATATCATCAAATAAATCTAAAATCTTTAAGAGTGGAGGGCATTTAATATTATCAAACAAATTCTAATATATAAAAATCCAATTTAAATAAATTCTATATAAATGTAATATCCACAATTTTATATAAAATTTAATATTTCTCAATTTTTGCTCAAATATATAAATAATATAAATATTTTAAATATTATATTGAACAAAAATTAATAACAAATTATTTGCGCTATTGAACAGAATTAATTTTTATTGTTTTTCCTGTTTATTATGAAAATTGATTCATAATTGTTCAGGCAGAAACAAATCAAGACAATAATTTAAGTTGAAAATAAAATTTCAATGATTCCAATTAAGTTAATTTAACTATAATGTGAAATAACTAAATCTGATTAATATTAAAATGACAAAATATACTCAAATGGTTCAACTATGGTTAGTTTAACTTTAATAATTTAACAAATCTTAAAGATATTCAGAAGAAAAAGTGTAAAGGCTTTTGTAATTAGATTCTGTTCTTTTGTGTTATTATCAAGAGATTAAAATATACTCAAATTGTAACTAAAAATTTTAAAAGTTTAATTTATCTGAGTAAAAGTCCATTAAATTTTTGAAATTTTAAATGTTGGAGTATTAAAAAAAAACATAACTGGTTTAAAATTAATTTGACTTAGACTGAATAAAGAATATATTTAATTATATATAATTATACGTATTAAGAATACACATAAATAATTTAAATTAATATATCATCAAATAAAGCTAAAATCTTTAAGAGTGGGGGGCTAACATTTAATATTATCAAACAAATTCTAATATATAAAAATCCAATTTAAATAAATTCTATATAAATGTAATATCCACAATTTTATATAAAATTTAATATTTCTCAATTTTTGCTCAAATATATAAATAATATAAATATTTTAAATATTTTATTGAACAAAAATTAATAACAAATTATTTGCGCTATTGAACAGAATTAATTTTTATTGTTTTTCCTGTTTATTATGAAAATTCATAATTGTTTAGGCAGAAACAAATCAAGACAATAATTTAAGTTGAAAATAAAATTCCAATTAAGTTAATTTAACTATAATGTGAAATAAGTAAATCTGATTAATATTAAAATGGCAAAAATATACTCAAATGGTTCAACTATGGTTAGTTTAACTTTAATAATTTAACAAATCTTAAAGATATTCAGAAGAAAGCTTTTTTCATTAGGTTCTATTTTTCGTATTATTATCAAAAGATAAAATATATCTAAATTGTAACTAAAAGTTTGATTTATATGAGTCCATTCACGTTTTGAAATTTTAAATGTTGGAGTATTAAAAAAACATAATTGGTTTAAAATTAACTTGATTCTGTGTCACATAGTAATACATAATCCAGATAAATAAAACTGAATAAAGAAAGTTAGTAACTTGTATTTAATTCATATATTAAGAATTTAAATTAATATACCAGCAAATAAAACTAAAATTTTTAAGTGCAATGGTTTAACATTTAAAATTATCAGATAAATTCTAATATATAAATAAAAATCCTGTTTAAATAAATTCAATTTAAATGTAATTTCCACAAGTTTGAATAAAATTTAATATATCTCAATTTTTTTTCAAATGTGTATTTAATATAATATTTAATTGAACAAAAATTAATAACAAACTATTTGCGTTATTTTACATAATTTGTAATTTTATTGTTTATTGTAAATGTTGATTCATCAAGTGTTTAAGATATAAACAAATAAAGGCAATAATTTAAGCTGAAAATAAAATATGATACAAATAAAATTAATTTAACATAATATAATATAACAAAATCAATTTAACATAGAAATGGCAACAATATAATAAAGTCATTCAACAAAAGTTAATTTAAGTTTAATAATTTAATTTTAAATTTTAAGAATATTCAGTAAAACTGTAAAGTTTTTTCATGAAATTATGTTCTTTATGTTATCATAGAGATTAAAGTATACCCAAATTATAACTAAAAGTTTTAAAAGTCTGATTTATATGATTCCATTCACATTTTAATTTTTAAATGTTGAGTATTAATTGGTTTAACATTAATTTGATTGAATAAAATCAATAGAATTGTAATTTCCAATTTTTTTATAAATATTAATATTTCTCAATTTTTGCTCAAATGTGTATTTAATATTAATATTTTAAATATTTAATTGAAAAAAATTATTAACAAACTATTTGCATTTTTGAACAAAATTAATTTTTGCTGTTTCTCCTCTTTATTATAAACATTGATACATCGAGTGTTTATACAGAAACAAATCAGGGCAATAATTTAAGATGAAAATAATATTCCAATGATACGAATAAAGTTATTAATATTATTAACCAATAAACTAAATCTAGTTAAAATAGAAATGGAAAAAATATATTCAAGTATTAATTAAATAAATTAACAAATTTTAAGAATATTCAGCGGGAAAAACGTTAATCTAAAACTAAAAACCTTAAAATTAGAGGTCCAACATTTATTATTATCAGATAAATTCTAATATATAGAAATTCAGAAAAAGCCTAAAAGCTTTTTTACTGAATACTATTTTTCCTATTATTAACAAGAGATTAAAATATACCTAAATTGTAACTGAACGTTTTAAAAGCTTGATTTATATGAGTAAAACTCCATTCACACTTTAATTTTAAAATATCGGAGTATTAAAAAAAACATAACTGGTTTAACATTAATTTGATTCTGTGTCACATAGGAATACATAATCCAGATAAATCAATTTGGTTAATTGATCCCGTCAGTTGTGAAAAATGGTTCGTAAATATAAAACGACATTCGATTCTACTAACTAGATCCAAGTTATGATTAAAATGCGAGCAACTCATTGGAAATAAAATTTTATTCAAGTGCGCATATACAAAATGCGGCTTTGATTGCGTTTTATGTACCATACACCATAACATGATTAATACGTATTTGCATTTCGTCGATCAGGATTATGTTGGAAAATTGCAATGGACTACGTTTCTAACTGGCCGATAGGGATTTATTATACGAATAATGGAAAATTGACCAATAAATGAAGAATGTCCAGGTTAAAATCATGAAACGTTGCTCCCCGGGCCTTGACCCAATTATGTACTAGCTCTAACATGCTATTTATGCATATATTATCTTGATAATTGATGTTTCAAACATGACTAGTGTTATAGCCACAATTACCGAAACAAAGGGTTGTTTTATGCAAATTACTGTCAAGGAGATTCTTTGAAATATACGATACAAAAACTGAATAATATAATATATTAATACTCAGATCAAAGCAATGACAAAGTTTGATAATGCTATTTACTGTAGTGAAACTTTCTAGGTAAAATTATAACGTACTTTAAATTCAAAACATAATTATTAAGAATTATCTTGAATGCCTTTATTTTGCTTGAAGAAATAGAGGATTGAACTTTTCATAACTAGTTTCAATTCAGCTTTAAGCAATTTATATTTAATGTCAGTCTAAATCACCAACAATAACAACTTAATCAATAAATACACCTTTAATAACACATTTTATTATAAATTTTAAGATTTATATTAATTTAATATAGTGTAACAATGTGGTACAGTTTTATGTATGCAATGATATTCAATCACTTTCCACTCTCCTAATTTTTCATATTTTTAATCGATATTTTTTTATCTTATTCACTTACAAACATTTAATTCTGGAGACCCTTAAGTCAAACCAATGACACCTCATAAATCTCAATTGGATGTACATATACAGAAAGTTCAAATTTATTGTAATTTTTAACAGTTGGTTTTAAATAAATTATTATTAAACTCATTGAAATTTGTGACAATTTGTTTTCAACAAGAAATTATTCCAATTTTTTGTATTTTTAATGGATATCATTCAATTACAAACGTTTTGTACAGGACACCCTTAAGTCTAACCAATGATACCTAATAAATTTCAATTGGAAGTAAAATATCTTTATTATATGTGTAGAAAATTCAAATTTATTGTAATTTTTTACAATATGTTTTTAACAATAAATGATTTCAATATCTCAGCTTTTTAATTTGTAGTCGACATTTTATTTACTTACAAATATTTAGCTCTGGAAATTTCTAAATTCATCTAATGGTACCAGAGACATTTTAATTGGGAAAGGAATAACTGAGTTACAGCTGTAAAATTTTTAAATTCATGGAACTTTGTGACAATTTGTTTTCAACAAGAAATTATTCCATTTTTTTATATTTTTAATGCATATCTTATTCAATTACAAACGTTTTGTACAGGACATCCTTAAGTCTAACCAATGATACCAAATAAATTTCAATGGGATGTAAAATAGCTTTGTTACATGTGTAGAAAATTCAAATTTATTGTAATTTTTTACAATAGGTTTTCAACAATAAATGATTTCAATATCTCACCTTTTTAATTTGTAGTCGACATTTTATTTACTAAAACAAATATTTAGATCTGGAAATTTTTAAATTCATCTAATGGTACCAGAGACTTTTCAATTGGGAAAGGAATAACTGAGTTACAGCTGTAAAATTTTTAAATTCATGTAACTTTGTGACAATTTGTTTTCAACAAGAAATTATTCCAATTTTTTATATTTTTAATGTATATCTTATTCAATTATAAACGTTTTGTACAGGACACCCTTAAGTCTAACCAATGATACCTAATAAATTTCAATGGGATGTAAAATAGCTTTGTTATATGTGTAGAAAATTCAAATTTATTGTAATTTTTTACAATAGGTTTTCAACAATAAATGATTTCAATATCTCAGCTTTTTAATTTGTAGTCGACATTTTATTTACTTACAAATATTTAGATCTGGAAATTTTTAAATTCATCCAATGGTACCAGTGACATTTCAATTGGAAAAGAAATAATTGAGTTACAGCTGTAAAATGTTTAAAACCATGGAACTTTGTGACAATTTGTTTTCAATAAGAAATTATTCCATTTTTTTGTATTTTTAATGGATATCTTATTCAATTACAAACGTTATGTACAGGACACCCTTAAGTCTAACCAATGATACCTAATAAATTTCAATTGGAAGTAAAATAGCTTTGTTATATGTGTAGAAAATTCAAATTTATTGTAATTTTTTACAACTGGTTTTCAACAACAAATTATTCCAACATCTCAGTTTTTTAATTTGAAGTCGACATTTTATTTACTTATAAATATTTAGCTCTGGAAATTTCTAAATCCATACAATGGTACCAGAGACATATTAATTGGTAAAGAAATAATTGAGTTACAGCAGTGAAATGTTTAAATTCATGGAAGTTTGTGACAATTTGTTTTCAACAAGAAATTATTCCAATTTTTTGTATTTTTAATGGATATCTTATTCAATTACAAACGTTTTGTATAGGACACCCTTAAGTCTAACCAATGATACCCAATAAATTTCAATTGGAAATAAAATAGCTTTGTTACATGTGTAGAAAATTCAAATTTATTGTAATATTTTACAATTGGTTTTCAACAATAAATGATTCCAACATCTCAGTTTTTTAATTTGTAGTCGACATTTTATTTACTCACAAATATTTAATTCTGGAAATTTCTAAATTCATCCATTGGTACCAGACACATTTCAGTTGGGAAAGAAATAACTGAGTTACATCTATAAAATGTTTAAATTCATTGAACTTTGTGACAATTTGTTTTCAACAAGAAATTATTCCAATTTTTTATATTTTTATTGTATATCTTATTCAATTACAAACGTTTTGTATAGGACACCCTTAAGTCTAACCAATGATACCCAATAAATTTCAATTGGAAATAAAATAGCTTTGTTACATGTATAGAAAATTCAAATTTATTGTAATATTTTACAATTGGTTTTCAACAACAAATGATTCCAACATCTCAGTTTTTTAATTTGTAGTCGACATTTTATTTACTTACAAATATTTAGGTCTGGATATCCCTCTGATCATCCAATGGTATCAGTAAATTTCAATTGGGAAAGAAATAACTGAGTTACAGCTTTAAAATGTTTAAATTCATTGTCATTTGTGACAATTTATTTTCAACAAGAAATTGTTCCAATTTTTTATATTTTTAATGGATATCTTATTCAATTACAAATGTTAGGTACAGGACACCCTTAAGTCTAACCAATGATACATAATAAATTTCAATTAGAAGTAAAATAGCTTTGTTATATGTGTAGAAAATTCAAATTTATTGTAATTTTTTACAATTGGTTTTCAACAACAAATGATTACAACATCTAAGTTTTTTAATTTGTAGTCGACATTTTATTTACTTACAAATATTTAAGTCTTGATATACCTCTGATCATCCAATGGTACCAGTAACATATCAATTGGGAAAAAAAATAACTGAGTTACAGCTGTAAAATGTTTAAATTCATGGAACTTTGTGACAATTTGTTTTCAACAAGAAATTATTCCAATTTTTTATATTTTTAATGGATTATTCAATTACAAATGTTTTGTACAGGAGACCCTTAAGTAAAACCAATGATACATAATAAATTTCAATTAGAAGTAAAATAGCTTTGTTATATGTGTAGAAAATTCAAATTTATTGTAATTTTTTACAATTGGTTTTCAACAACAAATGATTCCAATTTCAATAATTTTTTACAAATGTTTAAATTCATGAAACTTTGTGACAACCCAATTTTTTGTATTTTTAATGGATATCTTATTCAATTACAAACGTTTTGTACAGGACACCCTTAAGTCAAACCAATGAATCCTAATAAATTTCAATTAGAAGTAAAATAGCTTTATTACATGTATAGAATGTCCAAATTTATTGTAATTTAACAACAAATGAATCAAATATACCATTTTTTATTTTATCACATTTATTTTCTTAATAAAATGAGATCATAATGAAACTGTTATTATGAAAAAAAAAACGAATATTTAAATTTAGTGTTGTCTATATATCCATTTGAACTGTTCAAAGAGCTTTGATTTGAACTTTTTCTATTTTCAATTGTCTCTTTTTGTCATATAATCACCATTACCATCAAATAGCCATCCTTTTTATTTCAGTGCTTGTAGAACCATGTTCAACGTTTTGAACACCTAGATTGTCTGAGAAGAAAACAAATTGATGAAGAGAAATTGAACGACTTCAAGAAATGCTTGAAGGCTCCTCTTATCAAATGTTGATGGAATATATCTTTCTTATTCAATAAACTAAACCTCAGCTACTTTTTTTCTAATAGAAATGATTTGATAAGGTAGAAACATCGAACTTGTTAATTCAGATAAAATTATAAACCACAGACCTAACAATATTTGTGTCAATGACCAAAAGGAACCAGAATTAACGTGCAAAAGAGAAAATTTCTATATTAAAAGGTAAAATGTAAACGAGTGTTGCTGATTATAATCAATGTGTAACTTTTAAACAAAATCGGGGTTAACTCGTAATGTAATGTAACAGAGTCAATGCCTATTTTAAGTTTCATGCGTCTTGAAATGTTAATTGGTCCATTACTTCCAAGGATTGCGCAATTTCACTTAAGTATCTGGTCGTAATGCATCATTACAAATTATCGCCTGACCGATTGGAAATAACTGAGAAATGACAACGGCACAACAACAGAAAAGTGCGGTTCGAACAATGGAACACGCGGCTCGCCGACAAACACCCATAATGACCAAACACGTCGCTATCGTCCCATTAATCGTGGCGCGTGCATGTCGTCCGGGCGAGATGACTAATTTTAAGTCGGGGAACGCATTGCAAAAACAAGCGATAGGATCGTTGGGAATGCAAGCGACGCAACGTCTCTTGAGGCGAGGCGTTTAAAGTGAAATGTCGTGATTTTGACATGGCGGCAAATTAAAGGCGCCGCGAACAAGGAAAAGACATAAACAATTTAAATTTGAATGACAGTATATCGGGGCCTTTTTTAAGTGGGTCCTTGAACAGATGGGTTACAGCTTACGCAGTCATAAGGCTTAGTAAATTTATTAGGATGGTGCTTCTTGACTGAAACGTGAGTACAATGTATATGGTATTGTTGATGAGCCTCTTCGTCATGCATAATTTTCCTATATTATAAAAATAATGACACAACGGAATTCCGCCATATTATACCTATTCATATTAAAAGGGGGGTAATGACTTAAGTCATTTGACATCACCATAAGTATTACTTATCAAATATTTTTTATTGTATAATTATTTAAACTATTATAATTACATCTGGGGCTGAACTACATATACAACGTGGAACAACCAAATAGAATAAATTCATTATTGGAGTTTCTGGACCTATTTATAAGAACTTCGAGAACACGACAAATTTAAATTATAAAATAACATAAAAAATTTCATTTTTACATTGAACTTCCTTCGAGTTTTAGCAACCCCCATGTTGTATATCATTTAAAATCTCCCTTAATTATCCATTGAACAATGTTATTGTTTTCAAATTTACTGCAAAATTTCATATTAAAAATACAATAAAAGTTATGACAACAAAGCTTTAATTACTGTCTGTTTTTTGGTAATTAAGTTGGTTAATTAATTATTGCATTGGATGATTTAATAACTAAAAATTGAGATAAATTAATTTAATTAAGGATAGAACAAATAACAAGACTTAATAATATCAATTTAATATTTTGACCATAAAAAATAATATAATTAATTATTTGGAATTTATTAATAGTTAATAGTATCAAACAATTTTAAGAATCTATATTTATTATTATTATTATAATTATATGTATTTAAAAACAATAAAAAAATTAAAAAATAAATAAATAAACTAATAATATAAATAACAACAATAATAATATTTACTATTATTACTATATATATTTTATATAATTTATATTTTTTACTTTATTTCTCAAATGTTCATTTCGGTGTAAATTAATTTAAGCAGTTATCAACATTTGTCAGAATAATAAATAATCATAAAAGAAAAGAAATTTATATATTGTATATAAAATAAAGACAAAATTAATATTGATAACTTTCAAATTATAAGTTTTACAGTGCAAGAAGAAAAATAGTTACTATTTTTTTACATTTAAAAAAAATAGTAAATTTTGACATTTAACTTTTTAAAAGAAAATTCTTATTTAAGACTAAATTTAATTTTTTAATATATTTAGGAAAATTAATATTTGTTTAATGTAAAGGTAGTTTTTAATTTTCTTAAGAAAAAAATTATGGCGTATTAATGTTTTTTACATTCCATTGAATATAATTGTTTTCATTATTTCAAAAAATAAATAATTCGGAAAGATCGAAAAAATTAATTATTAATATTAACAACTTTTAATGTTTAATTATCACAACAAATTTTCAGAAGAAAAATATTACTATTTGAAGGATCCTAATTTAATATATATATTTATTAAAATTTATATTAATTAATGTCTGAAATTTTGATTAAATAGGAAATTAACAATAAAATTTTTTTGATAAAGCTTTTTATTCAACGTTTTCTTAAATTAAATTAAATTTATAATTAGTTTTTAATAAAAATGAAAAAACTATATTGTGGAGAGAATATTAAAATTTGAATTAATCAAATTTGAGTAATTTATGAATCATGATTAAATACAAAATTAACAACAAATATTTTTTAATAATGTTTATTAAGTAACTTTGTCTTAATTGTTGATTAAATTTAAAATTAGTTCAAATTTTTAATGAAAAAATGAAGAAACTGTGTTAGAGAAAACATTTTATTTTTAAAGATATGCATTAAATAATAAAATAAAGTCAATGAATTGAGAAAATCATTTAATAAATTTTGATGTGCATAAATCGAAACATGGGTTTGGGAAATAATATATTTTTAATTTAATACAAAAATAATAAAAGCATTCTTTTGCATTTTATCATAAAAAATATCAATTTTCTATATTTCATTTTTGATAAAGCTATGTTAAGTATTGTTGCTTTTTATGTTTGACCATGTCCAAAATATTTGAGAAAACTTGTTTCCTTAATTTTTGGTTGAAGTTCAATATTTTTAATATTAATTATGTTGTTGAAATAATATTAAAATTTATAATATAATTAGTTTATATGACTGAAATACAGATTAAATACAAAATAAACAATAAATATTTTTTTATTTAAGTTTATCAAGTAACGTTTTTATTTTATTTATTTATTCTTTATTAAATTTTAAAGTTTAAATTAAGAAACTATATTAGAGAAAATATTTCATTTTCAAACATAACCATTAAATATATCATGTTGTTAATATATTGGGAAAATAATTTAATAAATCTAAACATGTGTTTAAGAAATAATATATTCTTAATTTAATACATTTATTATTTTATATAAGTTAATATTTTATAAAATAATATTTCTGAAACTAATCCTGATCAAATACGAAATTAATAATGAATATTTTTTAACAAAAACAGAAAGAAACTGTATTAAAGAAAATATTTCAATTTTAAACATATTCATTAAGTATACCATGTTCATAAATTGAGCAAATAATTTAGTAAATTTTAATTTAATATAAAATAATAAATGGATTTTTACAATTTCTTAAAAAAATTCTGATGAAAAACCATTTATTTTACATAATTTAATTTTGAAAAAGATTAGTATTAAATCAGTATTTTTTGATATAGCTTTTTTTAAATAATTTTTAATTATTTATTGATTAAATTTTTAAATTAGTGGATATTTTCTAATAAATACAGAAAGAATCATATTCATATTCTTAATTTAATATTACACAAAAAATATGCGATGGAAAACTATCAATTTTCAATTTTTTAGTTTTAATAAGAATAAGTATTGTTGTTTTTTTATTTGATCTTTAAAAAAAATATATGTATAATAGAATAAAACATTTACTATTAGTTTTTTGATTGATGAAATACGATATTCAATATTTTTTGATAAATCATTTTATTTTTTGAGTAAATTTTTAAATTGATGAATATTTTATAATAAAAACAGAAAAAAACTATATTATGGAAAATTTTCATTTTTAAACATACTCATTAAATATACTATATTCTTACATTTAATAAAAAATATACGATGAAAAAATATTAATTTTATACTTTGATTAAGGATAAGTATTGCAGTTTTTATATTTCATTTAAAAAAAATGTATAATAAAATAAAACATATATTATTTTTTGCTTGATTGATCAAATACAATATTAACAACCAATATTTTTTGATAAAGCTTTCTTCGTAATGTTTTCTTAATTCTTGATGAAATTTTTAAATTAATGAATATTTTCTAGTAAAAAGAGGAAGAAATTATATAAATATTTCATTTTTCAATATACTCATTAAACCATGTTGTCAATAAATTGAGAAAATAATTGTGCATAATTCTTAATTTAATTTATACAATATTATTAAAAGCATTTTCTTGCAATTTATTACAAAAATATCAAACTATCAATTTTCCATAATTTACCTTTGATAAAGATAGAATAAGTTATTTATTTATATATTTTATTTAAAAATCTAAATGTGGGTATGAGTAATAATATAATCTTAATTTATTAGAAAAATAAGAAAAGCATATTCTTGCATTTTTTTTTTTAAATCTATTGGAAAAGTTTTAATTATTTTACTATTGATACGGATAAGTATTGCTGTTTCTTATATTTAACCTTCAAAAAATGTAAATATTTTCTTGAGATACAATATATTCTTAATTTAATTCAAAAATAAATAATAAAAATATTTTTTTCTATTTTATTAAACAAAAATAATGGAAAAGATTCAATTCTCCATATTTTACTTTTGGAAAAGATAAGTACTGATTACTGATGGAAATAAAATAAAATGAAATGGTTTCTAATAACAAATAAATTTGAAATATAAGTTGATAATAAATTTAATTATGAAAACATATATAAAATTTTAAATCTACATGTACAGATATCAAATTTATTACTCAATTGTGCTGTAAAAACTTGTTGAAATTTAATGACATTCTGTAATATGGGTTGTAATTACTGTACATATTTTTTAAATAAAAAGAATTAATTCATTATTGAATATATTTTACACAAATACAAATGTAATAAATAACTATACAAAAGAAAGAAAATAAAAAATAAATATGAAATATATTCGTTATTTAGAAGAGAAAATCTGGTCAGACACTTTCGACTTAAAAGCCGCCGGATCATAATTCTTCGGCGTCGTCGACACAATCCATCTGGAGCAATGGAAAATAAAATAAAATAAGTGCGCGAAAAGCCAACAACACAAAACGAGCAAGCAGCGACTCGCGTAAAAATTCAATGCTTCGTGTGCCGGTCCGACGCTTTTGCCATTAAACATTTTTCATAGAGCCGCGGTTCCATGGAAGAATGACCTCGCAATTGACTCTGGCGTACGCTGTCGAAAGCCTACTACATTATTCTGCATAAATAAATGCAAATGCTGAATTGTCCTGGCATAATCTAGTCTGTTGAACTAGATCAATTGGGAATTTAATTGGCTAAAATATTTCAATAGAAGACGCCAGTGAAAATGTTGTATGTGGTCTTCATATTCCATTCCGGACAAAAAAATGTGAAATCCTCCACATTAAAGATAATTTCGTTTTAAATGAACTTTACGCTCATTACCACAGTTCTAAAGCATTCACTCCACTTCTAGACAATTAATTTTAAATTAAAACATTGATTATAATGAACTAATTATTTTCTTAATCACATGATAATTGAAATAATAATAACAAATAAACATTGCCATCACAAAATCAATTTCAACAGCAATGTTAATATTAAATTCAATATTGAATACATGCGTCCAAATCAGTTTTGGAACCGTGATCAAATATTTATCGAATTGATCTCGTTTATGGAGCACCTAAGCTTAAAGTTTCCTGTTGAAAATGTAAGGGAGAACTTTGGCAGTGGCTTCTCATTTGATCTTACGTCCCAATAAAACGAAACTGTTCAGTAAATTACAGCTTTGTAAATTTCATAGACGGGGTTTTGAAATAAGACGAATTAAATTCATTTCCAAAGATATGAGACCCAAAATGTACTATTTAAATCAACTATTTACCTTAACTAATTAAATATAAAATTGAAACTGTGAAAATTATATAAAATTATAATTATTTAATTTTTATGGATTTGTTGACAGTAATAAAAACTTTTATAATATATTGTATTTGTATTATTATAATATGTGACAAAATGAGTAAAAATGAATGAATCAAATTCTTGAAGAAAATGTAACAGTTGTTCATGTGTCAATAATATTGAATATATAAATGACCACGACTCTCCAATAAGACTAAAACTATTTTTTTCAATATGTTTGCTCTTTATATATTTTTAAAAAAGTTGTTATTAGTATCAAACTGAGTAAAACGACCATAATTTGAATAAACTGGGGAAATAATGATGAATAACTGGTGAAATATCGAAGGATAGACTAAATAAAATTCTTGAAGTCGATGTACTAGAACAGTTGTTTCTTTGACTCATCAAGATATTAAAAATATAAGTGAAGAGAAATGACAGTGTGATTCTTATCAATCACGAATCGAGATAAAAGTTGAGGACCAATTTTTTGTCAATATATTTTTTCTTTATATATTTATCAAAAATTGTTTTTTTCACAAATCTGTATCAAAATGAGTAAACCGACTATGACTTAAATAACTGGGAAAATATTGGTGAATTATATTGTTAGTTCTATTGAAGAATAGAAGTATGATCAGATTCTTGAAGTCGATGTATTAGAAAAGTTGTTTTTTGACTCAAGAAGATATTAAAGAGTAAGTGTAAGTGAAGAGAAATGACAGTGTGAGTCTTACCAATCATGAATCGGGCTAAAAGTTGTCAGCCAATTTTTTGTGATATCTTTTCTTTATATATTTGTCAAAAATTGTTTTTTTCATTAATCTGTATCAAAATGAGTAAACCGACTATGACTTAAATAACGGGGAAAATATTGGTGAATGATATTGTCAGTTCTATTGAAGAACAGGAGTTTGATCAGGTTCTTGAAGTCGATATACTAGAACAGTTGTTTCTTTTACTCACGAAGGCATTAAAAATGTAAGTGAAGAGAAATGACAGTGTGATTCTTATCAATCATGAATCGGGCTAAAAGTTGTCAGCCAATTTTTTGTCAATATATTTTTTCTTTACATATTTGTCAAAAATTGTTTTTTTCATAAATCTGTATCAAAATGAGTAAACCGACTATGACTTAAGTAACTGGGAAAATATTGGTGAATGATATTGTTAGTTCTATTGAAGAATAGAAGTTTGATCAGGTTCTTGAAGTCGATGTACTAGAACAGTTGTTTCTTTTACTCACGAAGGCATTAAAAATGTAAGTGAAGAGAAATGACAGTGTGATTCTTATCAATCATGAATCGGGCTAAAAGTTGTCAGCCAATTTTTTGTCAATATATGTTTTCTTTATATATTTGTCAAAAATTATTTTTTTCATAAATCTGTATCAAAATGAGTAAACCGACTATGACTTAAATAACTGGGAAAATATTGTTAGTTCTATTGAAGAATAGGAGTTTGATCAGGTTCTTGAAGTCGATGTACTAGAACAGTTGTTTCTTTTACTCACGAAGGCATTAAAAATGTAAGTGAAGAGAAATGACAGTGTGATTCTTATCAATCATGAATCGGGCTAAAAGTTGTCAGCCAATTTTTTGTCAATATATGTTTTCTTTATATATTTGTCAAAAATTATTTTTTTCATAAATCTGTATCAAAATGAGTAAACCGACTATGACTTAAATAACTGGGAAAATATTGTTAGTTCTATTGAAGAATAGGAGTTTGATCAGGTTCTTGAAGTCGATGTACTAGAACAGTTGTTTCTTTTACTCACGAAGGCATTAAAAATGTAAGTGAAGAGAAATGACAGTGTGATTCTTATCAATCATGAATCGGGCTAAAAGTTGTCAGCCAATTTTATGTCAATATATGTTTTCTTTATATATTTGTCAAAAATTATTTTTTTCATAAATCTGTATCAAAATGAGTAAACCGACTATGACTTAAATAACTGGGAAAATATTGTTAGTTCTATTGAAGAATAGGAGTTTGATCAGGTTCTTGAAGTCGATGTACTAGAACAGTTGTTTCTTTTACTCACGAAGGCATTAAAAATGTAAGTGAAGAGAAATGACAGTGTGATTCTTATCAATCATGAACATGAATCGGGCTAAAAGTTGTCAGCCAATTTTTTGTCAATATATGTTTTCTTTATATATTTGTCAAAAATTATTTTTTTCATAAATCTGTATCAAAATGAGTAAACCGACTATGACTTAAATAACTGGGAAAATATTGTTAGTTCTATTGAAGAATAGGAGTTTGATCAGGTTCTTGAAGTCGATGTACTAGAACAGTTGTTTCTTTTACTCACGAAGGCATTAAAAATGTAAGTGAAGAGAAATGACAGTGTGATTCTTATCAATCATTAATCGGGCTAAAAGTTGTCAGCCAATTTTTTGTCAATATATGTTTTCTTTATATATTTGTCAAAAATTATTTTTTTCATAAATCTGTATCAAAATGAGTAAACCGACTATGACTTAAATAACTGGGAAAATATTGTTAGTTCTATTGAAGAATAGGAGTTTGATCAGGTTCTTGAAGTCGATGTACTAGAACAGTTGTTTCTTTTACTCACGAAGGCATTAAAAATGTAAGTGAAGAGAAATGACAGTGTGATTCTTATCAATCATGAATCGGGCTAAAAGTTGTCAGCCAATTTTATGTCAATATATGTTTTCTTTATATATTTGTCAAAAATTATTTTTTTCATAAATCTGTATCAAAATGAGTAAACCGACTATGACTTAAATAACTGGGAAAATATTGTTAGTTCTATTGAAGAATAGGAGTTTGATCAGGTTCTTGAAGTCGATGTACTAGAACAGTTGTTTCTTTTACTCACGAAGGCATTAAAAATGTAAGTGAAGAGAAATGACAGTGTGATTCTTATCAATCATGAACATGAATCGGGCTAAAAGTTGTCAGCCAATTTTTTGTCAATATATGTTTTCTTTATATATTTGTCAAAAATTATTTTTTTCATAAATCTGTATCAAAATGAGTAAAATAACTATGACTTAAATAACTGGGAAAATATTGGTGAATGATATTGTTAGTTCTATTTAAGATTAGGAGTTTAACCAGGTTCTTGAACTCGATGTACTAGAACAGTTGTTTCTTTGACTAACGAAGATGTTAAAAATGTAAGTGAAGAGAAATGACAGTGTGATTCTTATCAATCATTACTCGGGCTAAAAGTTGTCAGCCAATTTTTTGTCAATATATTTTTTCCTTATATATTTGTCAAAAATTGTTTCTTTCATAAATCTGTATCAAAATAAGTAAACCGACTATGACTTAAATAACTGGGAAAATATTGTTAGTTCTATTAGAGAATAGGAGTTTGATCAGGTTCTTGAAGTCGATGTACTGGAACAGTTGTTTCTTTTACTCATGAAGGCATTAAAAATGTAAGTGAAGAGAAATGACAGTGTGATTCTTATCAATCATGAATCGGGCTAAAAGTTGTCAGCCAATTTTTTGTCAATATATTTTTTCTTTACATATTTTTCAAAAATTGTTTTTTTCATAAATCTGTATCAAAATGAGTAAACCGACTATGACTTAAGTAACTGGGAAAATATTGGTGAATGATATTGTTAGTTCCATAGAAGTACAAGTTTCGTAGAAGAACAATTATTTTTGCCACTGACCAAATATTAAAAATATAAGGGAAAGCTAAAAATTGTCAACCAATGTTCTCAATATTTTTTCTCTTTATATACATGTCAAATATTGTATATCAGAATCAAGATTAGTCAAATGCATGTGATTTTAATATTTTTTAAAATATTGGTCAATAATACTGTTAATTAGAACAGTTATTTCTAAAACTGTTCACGATATTAAAAATATAAAATATAAGTGATGAGAAATTACGTGATGTCCGATTCTTATAAATAATAAATAAAATTGTCAATCATATAATGACACTTTGGTTAAATCAAGAGTCTTAATCATCCAGAGAACATTTAAAAATGGTGATGGAATAGAGTAGAATGAAGTACTAAACAATTCTCGGATTTCATATTTAACGTTGGCTTTGGAATACCCCGTATAATGTATTTTATGTTAATATCAATCACGTGGCTCATAATGGTGGGTAGTTGGTAACAATATGCCATATGCGTACCAATGCAAATGCAGGAATATGTTGGAATGCCGGAATGCATATCTTGATATGATTTAAGAGCATTATTTATGTTTGATTTTAGCCCAATAACGCCTTTTGAATATATGATTTGAATACAATGCCGGCACGATTAATCTATTGTAATTTGATAGTTTATTGCTAAAAATTTGCCTAATGTTAAACAACACATTAACCAATTGTTCGGGTTGAATACACATGTGCAAGTTTATATTCGTTATTATTAGCATGTTATTTATCAATTTATCATTTAGCACATATACTCGTAAAATATGAATAGGTGGGTTACTGATAATGGAAGTTCACCTACGTAATATCTTGTTTCAACAAAAAATCTTGGTATTTATTATGTCGCAGGTTTGAAGTGGGTCTTGCAAGGTGTTGACCTCAATAATAAAGCCAGAAGCCGCACTGTGATTTAGATGAGGTAAACAGGCTTAGCACTAAAGATACAACCTCTTCATCGAATAGATAATTAATTTTCTAGGTGTTACACTAATGTACAAGAGTTACATGTCTCAAATATTCTTTTTTTTAATTTGTTTGTGTCTTTTTCTTCTTCACCATTCTTTATGTAGTAAAAATATAACTTCCAGACAAACCCATGATAATTGAAAGTATTGTTAAGGGATCTAAAAACATTGTACAGGTACACAACTCTTACGAATTTGCATTCACGATCATTGTGGGGCACTTGGGATCGACCTTCGTTGCACTTCCCGGTTTATAACATGTGGGTCTCCAGACCCACATCCGTACCGGATTGTGGTTACGCGACAAATACGCTTTTGTCTCTCCTATGTGGGTAGACGAGACATTAGTCGCTTTTTTACGTTGCACACCCTCTTTAGTGGCGTTCTTGTATACGTTACGACGATATGTTTCCACGTATTTGGCATGGCTATTAGTTAAAGTGATTTTGGGCTTTGCACTGATTGGAAACGCTTCAATCAATTAATTAAACTAGTCTACAAATTTCGACGTTTGAAGTATAGAAAGTTAATCTACATTTTTTAGTGTATTTAAATGACAAATTTGTGTTTTACATTTTATTCTATTTCTTAAAACAGTCTGCAAAAATAACAGTCCCATTGAGATGAATACATTTCATTAGAAAAGTGAGTAAATTATGCATCCAGGGGTAATCAATTCGTTTCAATAAATAAATAATATTATCTTCGTACAAAATAAATTCAAACCTTGGCACAACCTTCTAAAGTTGATAACTGTTCCCAACAATTTCACCATGAAAACTCCAATTTCTTAAACTTTTACAATTAATTGAATCATATTTTAATTAATTTATTATACAAAAATTTAAACATTTTTTTTGCTAATAATTTTATATTTAATTAGGCAATTTTGATAAATTTTGGGCAGTTTTACGTTGAGAATTTTCATTGCATTATTATTATTTTTTGAAACAAATTTGTTTTACCATTTAATTAATGTATCTATTCCATCAGATAATTTTTATTTCGTCTCGAACAATTTTACCATAAAAATTTCAGTTTAAGTTTTCATAATTAATTGGATTACTTTTTAATTAATTTATTATATAAACGTTTATATCTTTCCCTTTATGTCACATTTTTGAAGATGGGAATTTTCATTACATTGTTATGTTCTTTATATTATTATTTCAAATTTGTTTGAAGTGTGCAATTTATATTTCCTATATTTTCTAGATATTTGACCACTAATATTATTTGAATATTTGAGCCTTTAGACGATCAATATTTTATTTTATTTTTTTAGTTTATTTTACTTTTATTTACATCCATAATATTTATTTAATATAAAACCTATTTATCTCTCGTTAATCCTTTTCAAAGTTGGTAACTAGATATATATCAAGAGTTTTGAAATATATTTTAATATAAATATCATGATATATACGGTGCATAAAAATAATTTAATATAAACTCTATATCACGAGTGCTAATTTATTTTAATATAAATATCACGTTATGTATTTCGTGATATATATATATATATATATATATATATATATATATATATAAATATCACGATATATATAATAAATAATGTTAATTTAGTATATCAAATATTAAAAATTTTGTAAATCCTTCAAACTTTTATATATCACGAATTTTGATATTAATTTTAATATAAATATTAATATTAATTTAATAAAAAACGTAAAAATCTCTATAATTCATTTTAATGTTGATAACTCGACGTATATCACGAGTTATAACATAAATATCATGGTATAATCAATGTAAATCGTTAATTTAATTATTAAAACTGATAACTCTCTCTAAACCAAGATTTTGATATCTAGATGTATATCGCGAGTGTTTGACACTTATTTCAATATAAATATCACGATATATATAATACACAATATTAATTTAGTAAAAAACCAATTGAAATCTTGGTGAACAATTTTAAAGTAGATAACTTGACATATATCAAGAGTTTTGATATATATTTTAATATAAATATCACGACATATACAATGCATAATATCAATTTAATACAGAATCTATTAAAATCTCGATATACCTTTAAAGTTGATAACTCGATATATATCCCTAGTTATGATATTTATTTTATAGTTATAACATAAATATCACGGTATAATAAATATAAATCGTTAATTTAATTATTAAAATTGATAACTCTCTATAAACCAAGATTTTGATATCTAGATGTATATCGCGAGTGTTTGACACTTATTTCAATATAAATATCACGATATATATAATACACAATATTAACATATATTAAGAGTTTTGATATATATTTTAATATAAATATTACGACATATACAATGCATAATATCAATTTAATACAGAATCTATTAAAATCTCGATATTACCTTTAAAGTTGATAACTTGTTATATATCCCTAGTTTTGATATTTATTTTAATATAAATATCACGATATATATAATAAATATTGTTAATTTAGTATAACAACTGTTAAAAATTTTATAAATCCTTCAAAGTTTTATATATCACGAATTTTGATATTAATTTTAATATAAATATCATGATATTAATTTAATAAAAAAGGTAAAAATCTCTATAACTCCTTTTAATGTTGATTACTCGACGTATATCACGAGTTATAACATAAATATCATGGTATAATCAATGTAAATCGTTAATTTAATTATTAAAACTGATAACTCTCTCTAAACCAAGATTTTGATATCTAGATGTATATCGCGAGTGTTTGACACTTATTTCAATATAAATATCACGATATATATAATACACAATATTAATTTAGTAAAAAACCAATTGAAATCTTGGTGAACAATTTTAAAGTAGATAACTTGACATATATCAAGAGTTTTGATATATATTTTAATATAAATATCACGACATATACAATGCATAATATCAATTTAATACAGAATCTATTAAAATCTCGATATACCTTTAAAGTTGATAACTCGATATATATCCCTAGTTATGATATTTATTTTATAGTTATAACGTAAATATCACGGTATAATCAATATAAATCGTTAATTTAATTATTAAAATTGATAACTCTCTATAAACCAAGATTTTGATATCTAGATGTATATCGCGAGTGTTTGACACTTATTTCAATATAAATATCACGATATATATAATACACAATATTAACATATATTAAGAGTTTTGATATATATTTTAATATAAATATTACGACATATACAATGCATAATATTAATTTAATACAGAATCTATTAAAATCTCGATATTACCTTTAAAGTTGATAACTCGTTATATATCCCTAGTTTCGATATTTATTTTAATATAAATATCACGATATATATAATAAATAATGTTAATTTAGTATAACAACTGTTAAAAATTTTGTAAATCCTTCAAAGTTTTATATATCACGAATTTTGATATTAATTTTAATATAAATATCATGATATTAATTTAATAATAAAGGTAAAAATCTCTATAATTCTTTTTAATGTTGATAATTCGACGTATATCACGAGTTATAACATAAATATCACGGTATAATCAATATAAATCATTAATTTAATTATTAAAATTGATAACTCTCTATAAACCAAGATTTTGATATCTAGATGTATATCGCGAGTGTTATACTTATTTTAATATAAATATCACAATATACATAATACATAATATTAATTTAGTAGAAAACCAATTAAAATCTTAGTGAACAATGTTAAAGTAGATAACTTGAGTTTTAAAGAGTTTTACTATATATTTTAATATAAATATCAGGATATATACAATACATAACATCAATTTAATACAAAAACTATTATTATCATGATACTAATTTGACAAAAAAATATTAAAATCTCGATAATCCTTTTTAATGTTGATAACTCGACGTACATCATGAGATATAACATAAATATCACGGTATAGTCTATAAATAACGTTAATTTAATTACTAAATTGATAACTCTCTATAAACCAAGATCTTGATAACTAGATGTATATCATGAATGTTTGATACTTATTATAATATAAATATCAAGATATATATAATACACAATATGAATTTAATAAAAAACCAATTAAAATCTTGGTAAATATTTTCATAGTTGATAAATTGTCATATATCAAGAGTTTTGATATATATTTTAATGAAACTATCACGATATATGCAATGCATAATATCAATTTAATACAAAAACTTGTTATGTATCCCTAGTTTTGATATTTATTTGATAATAAATATGTTAATTCAGTACAACTATTAAAAAATTTTCAAATCCTTTCAAAGTTTTATTTATCACGAGTTTTGATATTAATTTTAATATAAATATCACGATATTAATTTAATAAAAAAAGGTTAAAATCTTCATATTCCTTTTTAATGTTGATAACACGACGTAGATCATGAGTAATAACAAAAATATCACGGCATCAATATGTATATAACGTTAATTCAATTATTAAAATTGATAACTCTGCACAATATTAATTTAGTAAAAAACCAATTAAAATATTGGTAAACATTTTTAAAGGTGAAAACTTGACATATACTAAGAGTTTTGATATATATATATATTTTAATATAAATATCACTATATATACAATACCTAATATCAATTTAATACAAAACTAGTTTTCATATTTATTCTAATATAAATATTACGATATATATAATAAATAATGTTAATTTAGTACATCAACTATTAAAATGTTTGTAAATCCCTTCAAAGATTTATATATTACGAGTTTTGATATTAATTTTAATATAAATATCATGATATTAATTTAATAAAAAAGGTTAAAATTCGATTGTAGTTTCATTGGTACTGTTGGGTGTTTAATTTACTCACTCATCAAAATGAACCCTAATAATATTCTACTTTCCAGTTTCAGTGCATGGAGGTACGATTGTTCCCAAACGGAGCCACAGTTTCAGACCCGCAATAGCTAGTAGTGTATCGCTTGCAGCATTCCATCGATGTAACGGTATTTGACGTAATGATATCATTAATTTTGAAGTTTAACATGTAAGTAGCAGTACGACGGTTTGTTGCGTTTAAATCGGGCGATAAGTCTACACATTTGGGGTTCCCGATGGGATCAAAGGAAAACGGGAAGCGGCGAGAAGGGTGAGCGATCCGTTTGTGCCCCGCTTCTGGATACATGTTAATTACTCCGCTAATACAAACCGAGCTTGAGGCAATCTGCACGTCATTAGAATTTAACTCGAGCTGGATTATCAGCGTGGCCGAATCCCCAGTCGCAAGCCTTCCTTCCAACTTCCTTTTGTCGTTAGACGGCTTTGCGGACTTAAGAGCTCTCACTGTTGCACTTAAAAATATGCAAATTGAATTAATATTGTCCCGGGCCCTTATCTACGTGTTTACAAGTGAAATTCCGATGCTTTAAAGCCAGTCTTTATTTGCTGTGTCCAGATGAAAAAGTCTGTTTGGGTTCAATGGGGTTTAATTAATGTATAAAGTCTATTTTACGTTTCAATTTAAAATTAATCCTAATCTACGTATATTTGTGTATACCTATTTTTTTAAATTAATTAAAAATGCACTAAAAAGGAACAAATTGTTGTTTGTTTTCACTATATCAAACCTTTCAACATAATGGTACATTAATGTGTACAATATGAAGGGTAAAATTTACAAATACATGATTACATATAATCACTGTTTTGTAAAATCATTAAAAACACATATTAGTTCGAATTCTAAAACACAGTGTAAACAATAATTTATGCTGGAAAATATAATATCCACAGTAATGGATAACTGATTCTCATTTGTCAGCTCATTGGGTATCTCGTGCCAAACTCATTTTAAGGTTATTGTGACTTGTTTACGGCTAAATAATTCAAAGAACACAAAGAAACACAAAGAAAGGGGCGTACAAATTTATCATCGTTTTGGTAAAACATAGTTGTTATAGAAAGGAGTAAACGATAAAAATTTTGGAATAAAGTATCAGACTCGTCTATCCAGGTTATCTAAAAACTCCCTAACACGACTTGTCACAGTTACAACATACCCTTGTTTTCCTAACCACTCATCAGCCAAAGATTTAGTTGAAGAAAATTTATGTTTAACCAAAAGAATATTTAATTTGAACAGCCCCTTCTTGGTGTAGCAATTTCTTTGTCATTGAGTATATTATTGATAAAAAATGAAGACTTGTTAAACATGTATTCGTTTCAATTTCTTCCTAAACTTCGAATTAAGGATGACACAATTTGAGCTCTTTTAATCATCAATTTTGTGAACCTCCCAAAGCTTATTATAAACGAATTGGCAGAAAGTTGATCAACTTTTTTAAAATTCAAATAATTTTTGTCCTAGTTATTATGTTTAAAATAATGTATATTGAAAATTTACTTCCCTTTATAAATTTAACAATTACATAGTTAAACAATAAAAAAATATATAGAGTTTAATTTCACTGATGACTATTTGTTTTGGGCTGGCAAAACGAGTTAGATTCTTTGGATTCTTTAGATTCTTTAGATTCTTTAGAGTCTTTAGATTCTTTAATTTCTTTAGTTTCTTTAGATTCTTTAGTTTCTTTAGATTCTTTAGTTTCTTTACTTTCTTTAGTTTTTTAGATTATTTAGATTCTTTAGATTCTTTAGGTTCTTCAGTTTCTTTACTTTCTTTAGTTTCTTTAGTTTTTTTAGATTCTTCAGATTCTTCAGATTCTTTAGATTCTTTAGATTCTTTAGATTCTTTAGATTCTTTAGCTTCTTTAGCTTCTTTAGATTCTTTAGATTCTTTAGATTCTTTAGCTTCTTTAGATTCTTTAGATTCTTTAGATTCTTTAGATTCTTTAGAATCTTTAGATTCTTTAGATTCTTTAGATTCTATAGATTCTTTAGATTCTTTAGATTCTTTAGATTCTTTAGATTCTTTAGATTCTTTAGATTCTTTAGATTCTTTAGATTCTTTAGATTCTTTAGATTCTTTAGATTCTTTAGATTCTTTAGATTCTTTAGATTCTTTAGATTCTTTAGATTCTTTAGATTCTTTAGATTCTTTAGATTCTTTAGATTCTTTAGATTCTTTAGATTCTTTAGATTCTTTAGATTCTTTAGATTCTTTAGATTCTTTAGATTCTTTAGATTCTTTAGATCCTCTAGATTCTGTAGATTCTGTAGATTCTTTAGAATCTTTAGGTTCTTTAGGTTCTTTAGGTTCTTTAGGTTCTTTAATTTCTTTAGTTTTTTTAGTTTCTTTAGATTATTTAGATTCGTTAGATTCTTTAGATCCTTTAGATTCTTTAGACTCTTTAGATTCTTTAGTTTTTTTAGACTCTTTAGATTCTTTAGATTCTTTAGTTTCTTTACTTTCTTTAGTTTCTTTACTTTCTTTAGTTTTTTTTAGATTATTTAGATTCTTTACTTTCTTTAGTTTCTTTAGATTCTTTACTTTCTTTAGTTTCTTTAGTTTTTTTAGATTATTTAGATTCTTTAAATTCTTTAGATTTTTTAGATTCTTTAGATTCTTCAGATTCTTCAAATTTTCAGATTCTTGAGATTCTTTTAGATTCTTTAGATTCTTTAGATTCTTTAGATTCTTTAGATTCTTTAGATTCTTTAGATTCTTTAGATTCTTTAGATTCTTTAGATTCTTTAGATTCTTTAGATTCTTTAGATTCTTTAGATTCTTTAGATTCTTTAGATTCTTTAGATTCTTTAGATTCTTTAGATTCTTTAGATTCTTTAGATTCTTTAGATTCTTTAGATTCTTTAGATTCTTTAGATTCTTTAGATTCTTTAGATTCTTTAGATTCTTTAGATTCTTTAGATTCTTTAGATTCTTTAGATTCTTTAGATTCTTTAGATTCTTTAGATTCTTTAGATTCTTTAGATTCTTTAGATTCTTTAGATTCTTTAGATTCTTTAGATTCTTTAGATTCTTTCTTTAGATTCTTTAGATTCTAACCACTATATTAAGTCATTTTACTTTTATGTATACTGTAAAACTAAACTTGTGGATTTTGTAGAGATTAGTCACATTTAATTAAAAGTTTTTTGATTTGTAGCTAACAGAATTATTTTTAATACAAGAAATATTCATCGATATGTTCGTATACAGTGTGGTATAAATTATATTAGATTTGCATATACAATTTATATTTTTTTAAGGGTGCTTTCTGCCAATACAGTATATCAACCAAAAGCTATGGTGCATTCAGGTAATCAAAAATTAAATTTAAAATGCACTCAATGATATTTGGATACAATTACAGATAGGTTGAGCCAATCAATCATTTGTGCGGGCATACGTGCGCCTGTCAAACCCACCTTTTATACATGTGAATCGTCCGTATTTAATTAAGAACATGACAATGTTGATACAACGTGTCCATATTTGACATTGGAACAAAACGGAAAACCAATATTGACAATTTATCGCCAAGTATGAAAACATATAATAGACCAACTGAATGAATTCGACGTGTGCGACACGTTTATTAGTTTTTTTTTTTGTTTTTTCATCTTTTGAACGTTTTAGCAAACAACGCGCAATGTTTTTCGGTCGTTTCACTGTGCGATTTAATTAAAAATTTAAAGTCCGCATTGTATATCGCCTGAAATCGATTACTGCGTTCAACGTAACGGATTGGGTAAATGACTTGATTATTTTTTTATGATTAACGACCTTAATGTAACGCCTGAACTGATTTATATTTTCAATAAAATCATATATACAGATGTGCTGCTTTATACAAATAAATATCTTGTTACATTTCAAAGGTGTTATATTAATAAGTTTATATATTGAGAATATTTGATGAGAGAAATAAACCATTACTTATATAATATAGTTATATTTTAAAAAATCGACACATTTTTTTTTCTTATTTATATATTTTTTCTTATATATATATTAAAAGGTGTCGCATCGTAAATTTTAATTTCCCGTTTAAATAACACGGGAACGGTGTTCTCTTGGATTTTGAAATTCTTTAACTCTCGTTAGTGATAATATTTCAAAATGATCAAAACAGATTTTAATAGAAAATTTAACGCTCTACAAAAAATGTCTCTTACAGTTTTTTAATATATTCATTTTTTCAAAAGTTATTTAACATTAAAGTTGGATTGATTTAAAATTTTGACATTTTTCTCATTTTCTGACGCAACCATCAACTTTATGGGACAATTTTATATGACATTTTTTGTATAGAATTCAATTTCCTATAATTTATCTCTGAAAAAGTTTTTGATATTTTTTACAGATCATAAGTTACCTGCTGAAAACTAAAAATTTTATTAAATAAATGTTATTTTACTGCATAAAATTAAGCATTTTATTTAAATAAATAGATTTTTACTAAAAAAATTGATTGTTTATTATAATCAAAGAAGTATATATTGTTACACTAACAGACTTTTACTACAATTTGGCAATATTTTTCTGTATTCACTTATAACTAGCAATAAGTGTTTCACGAAAAATGAAAAGCAATTACAATACTTATTGCTAGTTATCTGAATACAGATAAAAATTGCCAAATTGTTGTAAAAGACTGTTAGTGTAACGATATATACTACTTTGATTATAATAAACAATCAATTTTTTTAGTAAAAATCTATTTATTTAAATTAAATTTATTCAATAAAATTTTTAGTTTTCTGCAGATAACTTATGATCTGTAAAAAATATCAAAAACTTTTTCGGAGATAAATTATAGGAAATTATTCTGTCATATAAAATTTTCACATAAAGTTGATGGTTTCGTCAGAAAATGAGAAAAATGTCAAAATTTTAAATCAATCCAACATTAATGTTAAATGATTGTTGAAAAAATGAATATATCAAAAAACTGTAACAGTCATTTTTTGTACAGCGTTAAATTTTCTATAAAAATCTGTTTTGATCATTTTGAAATATTATCTCTAACGAGAGTTAAAAAATTTCAAAATCCAAGAGAACACCGTTCCCGTGTTATTTAAACGGGAAATTAAAATTTACGATGGGGCACCTCTTAACATTAATATTAAGAGCTGTAACTTTCACAGTATTTTTTTTACCATTTCCAACAAGATTTTCGATATAAATAAGAAAAAAAAAATTGTCGATTTTTTTGAAACAGTCTAATATATATACATATATATACAGATGTACTGCGATATACAAGTTATATATACATATATATATATATATATATATATATATATACAAGTTAGATTTGAAATATGTTTTTTTATACCTAAGTTAGTATAGAATTATTGAGAATAAAAGTATTCATTACAATCTGATACAATGTATAAATTTTATGTTTGAAAAATGTTATTCGTATTCCATTGGTATGGCATCAGAAATATTTATTCGTAGTACGTTTTAGAACGGCAAGAGAAATGAAGTTGTCGAAAGACAGCGACAAATAAATACAAAAACAGTCCACGTTGTCATACACAAAATACGAAAGTGACGTAAAAACCTTATAAGGAGACAATAACCTGTTATTTCTCATATAAAACCATATTTTCCGTCTAAGTTGATAAAGAACAAAGGGCTCGTAAAATTTTTATCGCTTGCAATGCATTCGAAAGTGCGGGGCGCAGAAAATATGTTTTATCAAGATTGAGTTGGTAAAAAATCCGATAGTGCCGATACTTACAAGTCAAACCCAGCTATTTTTGCCGACATAAACTACGGTTTATCTCTTTTATGTTTCATATACGTCCACGACGAAACAATGCTCCCCGAACAGTAATATATCATTTATATGACCATTTGCTATGGCCAGTTGCAGCTCCCAATAATGTTTCCATTAGGTACAAATTCTTGACCTTCTTTAACTTAGACATTGTTAAACTTTAATATGTTGTAATTTTATTTTTCTAATTTTGTACTTTCAATATAACTAACTCATTTACCATAAGATGGACACCATACTAATAGTTTTCTATATCACTTAATCAATTTTCAAAAGATTTTTTCATGCCTGGAAATGAAGAGAGGTAACACATTCTTCAATAGTAAGTTACTAACTGATACTCATGATATTTTATTCCATGTTTTACTTTCATTACTTCGATTACTTGTTTAAAATAAATATTAAGGCCATCAATAAGTTCTCGTTGTTTCTCCAAATATGGCAGTAGCAGTAACTCTTAGCATAGAATTTCAAATGGTAACGCACCTTCCCCTTTAATGTTTCTGTCCCACGTTTTTATTAGAGGCAATACGACGTCCCACCGATATGTGGATGAGGTTTTGGAGCCTTATCTTCTTCCCCACATAAGAAGAGACCACGAAGATGTGTGGGATGTCTTGCATGATGTCCCTCTCAAAATTGAGGCTTAATTAATAGTTAAATAAAGGGTTAAATTAAATGTTGAACGTTTCTTCTTAAGAAGTTTAATACAAAACATATTCCTTAATTTTTAAATCGAAATTTATATATATATATATATATATATATATATATATATATATATATATATATATATATATATATATATATATATATATACGATGAGTGTCAGTATGAGAAGTTGACAGCTATTTAACTATACAATGTTTTATATTTTATATACATTTTAAACTAAATAAAAATTGTAATTTTTGGTACAAAAGGGGACGAATAATATTTACAACATATTTTATTAGAACAAAAATAAATATTTGAATAAGTCGTTGAGAAAACATCCTTTATGTGAAGTTAATGGCCATTAAATTGAACGTTCACTCAATCTGGCGCCTGGCGTTTTAAAAACATTACAATTATATTTGCTAAATTACATAATCAGCACAGTAAACACGGGTTTTTTGAACTATCGAACGTAAAGTAAATATAGCACCTATGAAACATAAAAAATCGTTGAATATCTATAAAAGGCAATGTTTACTTTCATAATCAACAAAAGTCAATATGGCGATGCGAAGTGCGGCCTTCTGAAAGTGGAACATGGAAATGACATTTTGTACAATAGGTTTGTTAAATTTAAGTCGCCCGTAAAATAACTCATAAAATCAAACTTTGCGTCTTTAAAGACGGAAGGTGGTTTTATGAAAAAGAGATAAATCTTTTCAATTGGATTCTTTTATATCGTTGTTTCATCTCATCATTAGATTTTGATATGCACTTTCATTTTACTTAGTTTTCATTAAGTGAATAAAACAAACTAATTATGTTTTGAATCAATTTCTTTCGAAGAATTAATTATGTGGCTGAGCAACCCCTAAAACAATCATTTTTAACATTTTCATTGATTATAATAAAGGTACTTAGTAATTATTTTTATAAATAAACTTTAGGAGAGTGAGTGTAGTTCTGTATTCTTTTATTTTGGGTTGGTTAATTTTATCATTAGATATTGATATCATTTAATCTAGTTATTATAATATTATATATTATCTATCAAATTATCAAATATACTTGAATAAATTCTCTTTAAATAATTAATGGGTGGCCAATCATAAAAATATAATAAAAATATACTATATATTTATAGTTTCTTTTCAAATAGTTTATTCTGTATTATATTAATCCACACATTTATTTAATTCACCCATCACAGTATTTATAATTTAAATTTATTATTAATAAAAAATTGGTCTAAATTATCTTTGAGAGCAACTAATTTTGGAACTTTTAAACTAAATATAATTAAAAGATACTCTAATAGTTTTTTAATAATTAAACTTTTAAAGCATGACTATAGTTTTATAGAAAATCAAATAAATCTTTTCAAATGGTTTATTCTGTATTGGTTCCTCTTATTCTAAGATATTAATTAATTGACACATTTATTTAATTTACCTATCACAGTATTTATAATTTAAATCTATTATTAATAAAAAATTGGTCTAAATTATCTTTGTACGTATCTAATTTTGGAATTTTTAAACTAAATATAATTAAAAGATATTCTAATAGTTTTTTGATAATTAAACTTTTAAAGTATGACTGTAGTTTTATAGAGAATTAAATAAATCTTTTCAAATGGTTTATTCTGTATTGGTTTCTCTAATTTTAAGATATTAATTAATCCACACATTTATTTAATTTACCTATCACAGTATTTATAATTTAAATCTATTATTAATAAAAAATTAGTCTTAATTATCTTTGTAAGCAACTAATTTTGGAATATCTAAACTAAATATAATTAAAAGATACTCTAATACTTTTTTGATAATTAAACTTTTAAGGTATGACAGTAGTTTTATAGAGAATTAAATAAATCTTTTGAAATGATTTATTCTGTATTGGTTCCTCTAATTCTAAGATATTAATTAATTGACACATTTATTTAATTTACCTATCACAGAATTTATAATTTAAATATATAATTAATAAAAAAATGGTCTAAATTATCTTTGTAAGGAACTTATTTTGAAACGTTAAAACTAAATATAATTAAAAGATACTCTAATAGATTTTTGATAATTAAACTTTTAAAGTATGACTGTAGTTTTATAGAGAATCAAATACATCTTTTCAAATGGTATATTCTGTATTGGTTCTTCTAATGTTAAGATATTAATTAATTGATACAATTATTTAATTTTCATATTACAGTATTTAAATTTAAATTATTATTATTAATAAAACCTTTAGATTAAGTATAATGAAGAGATACTCTAATAATTGTTTTGATAATTATATGTTTAAAGATGAGATACTTGTCACACATTTTCAACTTTTCTATTAACTAATTTCATCATATATGAATCAGGCAAATTATTTATCTTTTAAATAAATTATTTTCAAAGAATAACTATAAATCTTTTCAGATGGTATACTCTGTTTTGGTTCTTCTCATTCTAAGATATTAATTAATTGATACAATTATTTAATTTTCATATTACAATATTTAAATTAAAATCTATTATTAATAAAACCTTTAGATTAAGTATAATGGAGAGATACTCTAATAATTGTTTTGATAATTATGAGATATTTGTCACACATTTTCAACTTTTCTATTAACTTATTTCATAATATATGAATCAGGCATATTATTTATTGTTTAAATAAATTATTTTCAAAGAATGAATTGTGATGTTATTATCTCAATTCTCTAATTAATCAATTAATAACTATATTAAATATAATAAAAAATATTATATTAATTGTTTTGACAACAATTATAATGTATTATTTTGTATTTGTATTTGAAAATGGCAGTTATTTTTAATCTACGTTGATTAGAAGAAAATGTTTAAATGATAATACAGTGTTGGAAAAAAGTATGGAATATTTTTAAAAATTGTATTTTTGTCTCCTGATGATAAAAGCCAAAGGTTACACCACAAAATATTGAAATATTAATTTTTTATGAATATTAATAAAATATCCCTTAATGTATTTCTAGGCCAAACTGATTTTTTATTAAAAAAAGTAAAAACCTGTTAATATAGTATAATGATTATTGTAATTAATGTACCGATCTTACAGTGAGTTATATTTGTTCAGATTTGCAATAGATTAGGAAAAATATTAAGTAACTCTTGTAACGAGTAAATAAATCTCCATACTTTGTTCTACCACAGTGTGTAAATTAATGGTCTATGAGAAAATAGATTCAATTAAAAGAAGTATTCTCATTTCAATTCATTAAATTGCCACAAAAATAAAAATTAAATATTCAGTTATGATAATTCCTGCAAAACGGCCCCATTAAATATTTTTTGTTCGTTTCCCGAATGGTTTCAACAACCCTTATTTACGTCTCATCTCGAGCAAGATATTAAAAACACACCGTAGACATCCGCGCACACGAAACGTTCCGATCGTAACACGCCGCTGATGCCGGGGACAAGAAAATTTAATATTCAAATCTGCTACGACTCCTGAACTGCGGATCGCAAGGTTACCGGGTTCATAATACAAGTGCATGCCGGTAAAGCATGGCACTAATAAATCATGACGACCGAGATATATGGAACATCCGAGACAAAGGAAAAACTACCCGAACTACATATACTCCGTCAGTAAAACGGAGCTGGGTGGAAAAAAAAAAACTCGAACTTCGAAGGTGAGGCTTTCGATGAAAAGCGACGAATTCGGTGGATGACTTTTTATGACGGGCGTTGGAGTTGTTCCGGCTGTGTGATAATAAGCAATTAAGGAAGCTTTCGACGGATGCAACACTTAGGTGTGCAAAACTTCCCCTGTTTTGTTTCATAAATTCATGAAAATATGTTGTTAAGACAATTTAAATTAAACTGAGTTAGTTAAGTTTCTTTTCAGTTCAATAACTGAGTTCAACCGCTTTATGACTGTCTATTGGAAATCTATGAATAAAATTTATTACCTTTAAACGAAAATATGGATTCCTTATATACACTTTGGAAGTACCTGTAACAACATAATAAATTATAATATATTAAATGTAAATGTGAAATTTGGATTATAAATTATGAAACTATAATAATGTTTTAAACTGAATATGAATATTCTAAATGTTAAATATTTAACAATTAAATACCAATATTTGTAAATATCATTTATAATGATATAATTCTTTGTTCTGATGTTAACATGTCTTATTAAAATTGGAATAGCATTGACAACTCTTGAAAGAATTGTTTGGTGATAGTCTTGCATACAGTTATTGAAAATATAAAGGAATTTGTTTCTCATTTTCAGAATTATATTATTTATATTTAAAAATATAAAAAAAATTCTTTTATACATTTACTTAATTTACAATTTCTGTGAAACTTTAATAAAATATTTCTGAGAGCAATCTTTCATATCAAATATAAATACATTCATGTGTAATGTTACTGAAAATGGATATTGGGATTAATTATATTTAAATATACATTTAGAAGAAGAAAAATAAATATATTTTGATTCACATATACACATGTATATATTATAGTGTATATTTTCCAAAATTGTTTTATTAATTACAAATTGACATTTACTACTTTAAAGTTGTTAACTCTTAATATGAAAATGGAAGGTAGGAAAGAGTATTTTTTTCATGACATATATATTTTTGAAAATTGTTTTAATTGTTATTGCTTCCAATAAATATTATCTTTATCCCACTTCTATTAATTCTTATGTGTTATTACTTACAATATAATAAACTATCTTGATGGTTTTTTACAGTTTGTAAAGTTTAAGTAAAAAATATGAGGACGTAAAACTAAAAAACTAATTAGAAATTTTAAATGAAGTTAAATAATTGTAATGTATTTGAAAATGTATTCCATTAAGTTTTATGTTAAAAAATATATTTCATTAATTTATATTAAACAATCTTCAAAATTGTTTTAATTGTTATGTGCTATTGTTTACAACAGATATTATTTCTATCCCACTTATATTATTTCCATCCCACTTTAATAAAGTTGTCTTATAGCAATGCTTGATGGTTTTTGCTAGATTTTGTAAAATTTATCTAAAAATTATGATAATTTATAAGTAAAAAACAATTAGATCAAGTAATGTTTTTAAAAATATATTAAAAATTAAATTATAATAATTTTTTAATTAGATTTAAAGTATTTAACTCTTTATGTATAATTAGAAGGAGGGAAAGAGTTATTATTTATATTTTCATATGTGTACGTATATATTTTTTATATTATATATTTTTTAAAAGTGTTATTGCTTACAATAGATTTATTTCTATTCCTCTCAGAAAAAGTTGTCTTGACAGCAATGTTTGATAACTTTTGGTAGTTTTGTAAAATTTATGTAAAAAATATGAGGATGTAAAACTAAAAAATAATTAGATTAAGAAATTTTAGTGAAGTTAAATAATTGTAATGTTTTTGAAAATGTATTCTAATTAATTTATATTAATTTTTATATTAAACATTTTTTAAAATTGTTTTAATTGTTATGTATTATTGCTTACAACAGATATTATTTCTATCCCACATAAATTATTTCCATCCCACTTTGTTTTGTAAAATTTATCCAAAAAGTATGATGATCTAAAAGTAAAAAACAATTAGATCAAATAATGTTTTTAAAAATATATTAAAAATTAAAATATATTAATTATTTAGTTAGATTTAAAGTATTTAACTTTTTACATATAATCAGAAGGAGGGAAATAGTTATTTTTTATATTTTCATATGTGTACGTATATATTTTTTATATTATATACTTTTTAAAAGTGTTATGCTTACAATAAATTTATTTCCATCCCTCTAAAATAAAGTTGCCTTGACAGCAATGTTTGATGACTTTTTCCAGTTTTGAAAATTTATGTAAAAAATATGAGGATGTAAAACTAAAAATAATTAGATTAAGAAATTTTAGTGAAGTTAAATAACTGTAATGTTTTTGAACATGTACTCCAATTAATTTATATTAATTTTTATATTAAAAATTTTTCAAGATTGCTTACAATAGATATTATTTATATCCCACATAAATTATTTCCATCCCACTTTAATAAAATTGTCTGATAGCAATGCTTGATGGTTTTTGATAGATTTTGTAAAATTTGTCTAAAAAGTATGATGATTTAAAAGTAAAAAACAATTAGATCAAGTAATGTATTTAAAAATATATTGAAAATTAAAATATATTAATTATTTAATTAGATTTAAAGTATTTAACTCTTTACATGTAATCAGTAGGAGGCAAAGAGTTATAATTTTATATTTTTATATTATATACTTTTTAAAAGTGTCATTGCTTAAAATAAATTTATTTCCATCCCTCTCAAATAAAGTTGCCTTGACAGCAATGTTTGATGACTTTTTCCAGTTTTGAAAATTTATGTAAAAAATATGTAGATGTAAAACTAAAAATAAATAGAATAAGAAATTTTAGTGAAGTTAAATAACTGTAATGTTTTTGAAAATGTACTCCAATTAATTTATATTAATTTTTACATTTTTCAAAATTGCTGATATTACTGATATTATTTATATCCCACATAATTTATTTCCATCCCACTTTAATAAAATTGTCTTATAGTAATGATTGATGGTTTTTGATAGGTTTTGTAAAATTTATCTAAAAAGTATGATGACTTAAAAGTAAAAAACAATTAGATCAAGTAATGTTTTTAAAAATATATTAAAAATTAAAATATATTAATTATTGTATTTAAAATTGTTCAAAATTTTAATTGTTATGTGTTATTACTAACGACAGATATTATTTCTATCCCACTTTAATAAAATTCTAAAAAATCTTAAAGCAATGCTGAATGATTTTTGTTAAGTTTTGTAAAATTTATCTAAAAAGTATGGGGATTTAAAAGTAAAAAATAATTACATCAAGTAATGTATTTAAAAATATATTAAATTTAAATTATTTTAATCTTATAATAGATTTAAAGTATTTAATTCTTAGTATATAATCAGAAGGAGGGAAATAGTTATTTTCAATTTTAATATACGTATGTACATATTTTCTTTTTGTATTACATATATTTTAAAATTCTTTTAAGTGTTGTCTTGATAATTTGACAATTTTTTCCAGCATTTTTAAATGAAATTAAATAATTCTATTGTTTTTGAAAATAAATTATAATTTATTTATATTAATTTCAAAATTAAATTTTGAGTTTTTAATTCTTCAAATATTGTATATAAGTAAAATTCATTCATGATAAATAACAGTAATGTTTAGTACTAAATGCATAAGTTACTCTTATGCATTTTGAATTAGATATAATTTCTATTTCATTTGTAACAAGGTAAGTAATTATTTTTTTGTCAAATAACTCAAGTAAGAGATTATTATTCGCATTAAATTTGATGACTACAGGAATGATTGAAACACGATACATTCAAGAGAGCTTTAAGACTCTCATCCAACATACGCTGTAAAAGGATGTGAGACTATCAACTTACATTACAAAATGTAATATTCTATTAGGTCGTCATGCCGTGCTAGATTTTCCAGGTAAAAAATAAAAAAGTTGCATCCAATTTACGCGTAATTTAATCCCCACGTCCCATAAGAACGCCAAGGCAATACCGACCGAGTAAACACTCGTAACCATCTCGAAGTAATCTGAGGGCGAGGCGGTCTTAAAAAAATTAAATTTAACGCTAGCGAAAACTTAAATACATATCAGGCGTCCCCTGTGTAAAATAGCCGTCTATAAAATATAAAAAGTGCGTTCGTCCCCAGATGAGTGGGATTCCCAAAGACTCAATCTCGGCTCACTATAAAGAAGAGACTCAATTTCAGGAATGGGCCCATAACCGTGGCATATTTGAATGATGCGGTGTCGCGGGTGAATGCCTAAAAATGGACATGCCCTTACGCTAAATTATGTCGGTATTGTCGGGCTGCGACGTTATCGTTTTACGTATGCGCTTTTTTTTTAAAAAAAAAGGAAGACAGGAACGGTATGCTGATTTTTATTGTTTCAATCTTGGATTTTGCTATTTTTATTTCCGCTTCCGCGATGCACGGGGTTGGGATTGGGACATTCTTTTTTATTGGAATATAAAATATGTATTCACCACAATGTTGCCGTACATATTTTATACAAAGTGGTCAGAACATTCATTCCTGTTATTGTAATGAAATGAGCCGGAAACTTCCACTGTTACATGTTTAATGTTGTCTGGGGAAGTTTTTGTTATTACGGTTTGTCCTGTACATAAACATTCAGTAAATTAAGTTTTGCGGTAATTTAATTAAATATTTAGGTACAAGAAAGAATTATATTATTTATGTGAATGAGATAAAAACACTTAATAACTATGATTTACATTTATAAACTTAATTAACATTTTCTTTAACCTCAATTGTTTAATGTAATAATATTAATATATTTCTTTATAATTTTTATAGAACAGTCTTGTTATCATATTTCAGTCAATGCAACATATTATTTATTTATTTATTTCAAAACATTTATAACACATTTAAAACTTTTTTCAGGGCAATAAATAAATAAAATAATTTAAATAGAATTTCATTGTCTCTTTTTTTGGAAAACTGTTTTTAAGTAACTTCTCATACATTGATAATTAAAAATCTGTTTAAAGTTCAATCATTTAAAAAGGTCTTCTTTTATATTTTTTAAAACATTTCAATGAATTGATTTTTTTTGTTTATATTTCATAGATTTCAAATAAGCACATTAAACATTATATTACTTTTAATTTTCGTAACTCCTAAAATTATCTAGATTAAAGTTACTAATTAAAGTATTACAAAACTACATAGAAAATACAGTTACTATATAATGCATTAAATAAATATAAAAATAATTCAAAGTAAATAAAAAAATATTTATTGACTTTCACATTTCATAGAAAATTTTCAGATACATTCTAATCAGTTGAAAATTTGTTTAAAAGATAAATTATTTTGAAAAATCACATTTTAATTTAAATATAAAAATTGTTTTGTGTTCAATGTGAACTAAAAATTAAAGAAAAAAATATTGCTCCATTGTTTTCGTATAAATATTAATATTTGTAGCTGGAAAACAAATTATTTATTAAAAGCCTCTATAAAACATTTAAAACTTTTTACAAAGCAAGAAATAAATTAAATAAAATAAATGTAAAGTTAGTTTATAATAGATAACAGAAAATATATTGTGATTTTAACATTTTATAGAAAATTTTCAGATGTATTTTAATAAGTTGAAAATCCTTTAAAAGCTTATAATAATAATTTTGAAAAATCACATTTTAATTAATAAAACAAGTGTTCCTATTTTGTTTTAAATATTAATGATTGTAATTACTCGTTACAGTTAGAAAACAAATTATTTATTAAAAAGTGTATAAAACATTTAAATTTTTATACCAAAAACTAAAAAATATTTTTTAGAATTTCACAGAAAATTTTCAGATTAATTTTAATGAGTTGAAAAATTTAATATTAAATAATTTGAAAAATCACATTTTAATTTAAATGTTAAAATTATATTTGTGTTAAATATGAACTATATAAGAAAAAATTATCCAAACTTTTAAAAATTAAAGAAAAAATGTATATATAATATATATAATCCTTTAAAAATTTATAATAATATTTTAATTCAAATATTTTTGTGTTAAATATGAATTATAGAAATAATTTTAACCCAAATTATTAAAAATTAATAAAAAAATTTCTTCTTTCTTTTGTTTTTGTATTGTTGTTTATAATTACTAGTTACACTTAGAAAATATATTATTCCTTAAAAAGTGTATAACATTTAAATATTTACTATATACAAAGAATTGAAAATGTGTTAAGGTTTGTTAAAAATGAAAAAAAAATTGATCTCGTGTTGTCACTAATATACTATTGAATATAAATTTAAACATATATATTTTCAATTTTCATTATATTGGCATTTTTATATAAAATATTAACTACCAATATTAAAAAATAGTTTAATACTTTTACTTTTAAAAAAGTAATACAATAAATAAAATATTTTTGATTTTAATAATATTTTTGATAAGTAGAAAAAATTTTCAAATAAAGTTACAGATATTTTTTGATATTATTTATATAAAATTATTTTTTTTTGCATTTTTCTCCAAAAAAAAAGAGATCATGTACTCTTTTTTAGCTAAATAAAAGTTGGATTTATGTTAAACATATTTTATAAAAAATTTGCATTGTTTCCATACAAGTGTTAAGTGTTCAAAATCTTCCGCTTTCAAAAAATATAGACATTTGGACTGTCATATTTGTTTAATACCAATCGTAAACACATTAACGCTTTTTTACATTTGAATGTGAATATGTACATGTATATTTCTAATTTATATTCTAAAAGCCATTTATATTAAAAGTGTTTATTTTTAACGTTGCTAAAAATTAATATAAAGTACTCTTCACTATTGGTATATATTATTTATTTACATTAATAAACAAACATTTTTCTTGTTTTTACAATATTTTTATTTTTAAATGTATGTTGAAAAATTTGTTTCATAATTGGACAACCATATTTTAATTGCCAAAAGAATACAATTTTATTTAAATAAAAATGTCTATATTATATACTAAATAAATTATAAACATATTTAAATATTTAAGTATACCATTTCCGTTACATTATTGGGAAATTGAGGATAAACTGATTTCTATTTTCGTTACCATGAAATTCTAAAAATATTGAACACCGGTTGTTGAAAGCTTGTAAAGTTATTAAAGTCGTTATATTGTCCCTGAATGTTTTCAATATTGCGCATTATTAAATTTTATATGAAATGTCTCGCCACACTTATTCATTATTATTGCGTTTAAGACACCGCACTGAACGAACCGAAAGTGAAAAAGCCGTTTAGGGAACGGTTTAGTCGGGCGTTTATTTTCATATAAATTTTTTTTTTTTCGTTATTTTTGAGTGTTACCCTCAAGGATTCTCTAGATGGAGTAGAACCAACAATTACTACGACGTGGTCACAAAAAAGGTCAGGTTTCTTTCGGGCCTAGTAAAGTGGTTGTTTTCATAAATTAATTAGCTCGTCTCCGAATAGGATCCAAATGCATGAAACATGTACGGTCTACTAAACCAGAATTAGATGGAAGTCGGAAAAAAAAACATTTAAGATGGCTTGAATGACGAAAAATGGCCTGATACTTAACAATAAATTTAGATCTACTAAATATAGAAAAATTTTGTTCCATTCAATTTAAAATCTAACTTAATAATACATGAGGTAAAACATTTTATTTTAATTTATTAATAATAAAACAAATAATATTAAAATATAATTATGCATATTTCAATTATAACTATTATTTATGTTATTATTTATGATAGAATTTTAATGTTTAGGAAAAACATTAAGTAAAATTTGTAGCAAGTAAATAAATATTCCATACTTTTTTTCTCTACTGTATATACAAGGTGTTCAATGCAATCTCTTCTTTTTCTCTTCCTACTTTCTACGCCACTGTATATTTTCTACAAATTGGTTATTTTTCTTTGATTGAAATATTGTGTTTTCAAGAATATAGCAATAAAATATTGTTCATCATAAAAATAAAAGATATGTTTTGAGAATGGCGCCCAACTTTTTTTAGTAATTGTCAAAATATACGGTTTTGTTTTGAAAATTTTTACAAACGTTATTATGTAATTATTTCTATTTCATTGAGACATTGTGTTTTCAAGAATATACCAATAAATTATTGTTAATCAGAAAAATAATTGAGATGTTTTGAGAATGGCGCCCAACTTTTTTTAGTACTTGTCAAAATATACGGTTTTGTTTTGAAAATTTTTACAAATGTTACTATGTAGTCATATCTATTTTATCGAAACATTGTGTTTTTAAGAATATACCAATAAATTATTGTTAATCAGAAAAATAATTGAGATGTTTTGAGAATGGCGCCCAACTTTTTTTAGTACTTGTCAAAATATACGGTTTTGTTTTGTAAATTTTTACAAACGTTATTATGTAGTCATTTCTATTTGATTGAAACATTGTGTTTTCAAGAGTATACCAATAAATTATTGTTAATCAGAAAAATAATTGAGATGTTTTGAGAATGGCGCCCAACTTTTTTAGTACTTATTAAAATATACGGTTTTGTTTTGAAAATTTTTACAAACGTTATTATGTAGTCATTTATATCTTATTGAAACATTGTGTTTTCATGAATATACCAATAAATTATTAAACCGTCGTTTTTGAGATATTTCAGATTTAATATTCTCTTAATTTTCTTAAATATTAGAGAAATATCTTAAAAACCACAATGATGATTAGTATAAATTTGTAGATTCTTTTTTTATTAAATTATGTAAAGAATATGAAGAGCTTAATAATTTAAAAAATATTTGAGGGTGTCGAAAATAGGACAGGGAAAAATAAAAACTCTCCTTAAAATCTACGCTACATATTAAATTTAAATACGATTGAATTAAAGTTTACGAAAATGTTAGAAAAAAAAAAATGTTGGAAATTTTCTTTATTTGTATTAATGTTTATTTTTATAAATTTTCAAATTAAATATTCAGTTCAATTTTAATTAATTTGTGAGTATTTGATATAAAATTATAAATTAATTTATTAAAAAAAAAATATTTTCTGTTTAAGTTTCTTCTTTTAGAATGTAGAATATTAATACTCAGATACACTAATTAATTCTAATTTTATTTGGTTACAGACATTTTATATATTAAAATTAGACATTTTATGACTTTTAACGAATTATTAAATATTTCTTAATGATTTATTTAAATAGATCTCCATAATCTCAAGTTGCCTGATTCGAATAAACAGTAATAACATGTTCAATCACCATTGTCCAGTAAATCTGCTCAGCACGAGCATACATAAATCCGATAAAGAATAAACAAGAAACAGCATGTTTTCTCTAGTATATCACCCGACATTTGATGTATTTTATATATCTACATGAAACAGGTAATAAAGAAGCGGAGTCGCAGTATTTTAGTGGTGCGGTCCTATATTTCAGCCGGAGCGTCGGCTCGCGGTCGGCATTCGAACGTCTTGGAAACAAAATACCATAAATCTTGCCGGACGCAATCACAAAACAGGAAAACTAAAATGGGGGCATCCCGAGGATGACACAAATGCTCGCCCCCGCCAGATAAAGACGGACGGTCTTATTGTCTTTCGGGAAATACTTCTTTCGGGTTGACGGGCCGCGGCGTTTCCGTTTTTTTAAATTTTTTATTTTCGACGCAATCTCCAAACGACAGATTTAGTGTTGGCGGGATGAATTTATATAATAGATACAGTTTTCGGTTTGGGGGTGAACGCCGTCTCACGATTCATATGCGAATTGCATGGGCCAGATTTATTGCGGGAGTTCATTGAATTCTCGGGTCAAAGTTTTGAATTATAAGTTGAAAGGAAATGATATACGAGAAGCAACAGTGGTATATTACAAGTTTATCTCTTGACTTTCTTTTTTTTTCTACAGGGATTTTTGTTTTTTAGCAGTATTTGATTAATTGCTATTTTATCACAGGTTTAATAATAATGCAAATAAATTTATTTATTTAATGAGCTACAAGAAAAGTTATAAATAATCCTCTAAAGTACATGTTATTAACAATGTACAGCAATAATTATAATGGTTTAGTAGAAAAAATTCAAATTCAATTTATTATTAAAACCCATATATTCACTGTAATAATTTAATAATATGGTTGAAAATGGTTTATAAAAAATGTTGAAGGGTAAGCTTTCCTATATAATTCGTTTTTTTATCTTTATCAATTTTCGTTGTTGTGTTGACATGTTTGAAATTAAAAACAAAATTAATTATTATTTTAGACCTATGTCACTGTTTATGACAACAATAACAATGTTTGAAATAAAAAATGAAAAGGGAAAATTAATAATTATTATTTTTAATATCATATATCATTTCATTATCAGTGACATGACTGGAGTAAAAAATATAAAGACTAAAAGTATTATATTTAACATCATATATATATCACTGTTGTTAAATACAATGATTTTAAACTAAAATATAATAATAATAATATTATTTTTAACATCATATGTTAACAGTGATATTTTTAATACATGGACTCTTTAAAGGCAAAATGTAGTTTTTTACTTGTCATGGAAAAATGTGATTTTTAACCGTGTCACAGACGTATTGATATGTATAAGAACAAATGCACTATTTAATATTAGCAGATACTTTTGACACTCTATCCCATGATTTAGTTGATCAGAAGAAACATAATCATTGAAAGTATGTGATTTTTAACTGTGTCACAGACTTTTAGTGGTATTTTAACAATTACTAATCTAATTATAAAAACAAATGCACTATTTAATATCCTTAGATTTTCTAGATATATTATCCCATGATTTAATTGATCTGGAGGAATATAATCATTGGAAGAATGTGATTTTTAATCGTGTCACAGACGTATTGATATGTATAAGAACAAATGCACTATTTAATATTCGCATATACTTTTGACACTCTATCCCATGATTTAGTTGATCAGAAGAAACATAATCATTGAAAGTGTGTGATTTTTAACTGTCTCACAGACTTTTAATGTTATTTTAACAATTACTAATCTAATTATAATAACAAATACACTATTTAATATCCTCAGATATTCTAGATATATTATCCCATGATTTAATTGATCAGGAGGAATATAATCATTGGAAGAATGTGATTTTTAACCGTGTCACAGACGTATTGATATGTATAAGAACAAATGCACTATTTAATATTAGCAGATACTTTTGACACTCTATCCCATGATTTAGTTGATCAGAAGAAACATAATCATTGAAAGTATGTGATTTTTAACTGTGTCACAGACTTTTAGTGGTATTTTAACAATTACTAATCTAATTATAAAAACAAATGCACTATTTAATATCCTTAGATTTTCTAGATATATTATCCCATGATTTAATTGATCTGGAGGAATATAATCATTGGAAGAATGTGATTTTTAATCGTGTCACAGACGTATTGATATGTATAAGAACAAATGCACTATTTAATATTCGCATATACTTTTGACACTCTATCCCATGATTTAGTTGATCAGAAGAAACATAATCATTGAAAGTGTGTGATTTTTAACTGTCTCACAGACTTTTAATGTTATTTTAACAATTACTAATCTAATTATAATAACAAATACACTATTTAATATCCTCAGATATTCTAGATATATTATCCCATGATTTAATTGAACAGGAGGAATATAATCATTGGAAGAATGTGATTTTTAACCGTGTCACAGACGTATTGATATGTATAAGAACAAATGCACTATTTAATATTCGCAGATACTTTTGACACTATCCCATGATTTAGTTGATCAGAAGAAACATAATCATTGAAAGTATGTGATTTTTAACTGTCTCACAGAATTTTAATGTTATTTTAACAATTAATAATCTAATTATAAGAACAAATACACTATTTAATATCCTCAGATATTCTAGATATATTATCCCATGATTTAATTGATCAGGAGGAATATAATCATTGGAAGAATGTGATTTTTAACCATGTCATAGACGTATTGATACGTATAAGAACAAATGCACCATAATTTAGTTGATCAGAAGAAACATGATCATTGAAAGTATGTGATTTTTAATTGTGTCACGGACTTTTGATTATAATGTTATTTTAACAATTACTAATTTAATTATAAGAACAAATGCACTATTTAATATCCTCAGATGAGTTTGACATATCTCATGATTTAATTGATCAGGATGAATGTAATCATTAGAAGTGTGTTACAGACGTATTAATACACTTTTAATGATATTTTAACAAATACTAATCAGATTATAAGAACAAATATACTCTTTAATATTCACGGATACTTTTGAACAGTGTTCTTTGATTTAATTGATCAGGAGAAATATAATCATTGGAAGATTGTGATTTTTAACTCTGCCAATGACATATAATACATTTTTAAAGATATTTTAAAAAATACTTATCTGATTGTAACCATTTAACATTCTCAGATATTTTTGACCTATTATCCCATGATTTAGTTGATCAGGAGAAATACCACAACTATTACATGCATTTGATTTTTAACTCTGCCATAATCATCATTTTTAATGTTATTTTAACAAATATGTATGATTGTAAGAACAAATACATTATTTAATATTTTCAGATAGTTTTGACGTATTATCCCATGATTTAGCTGATCAGAAGAAATATAATTACTGGAATATTGTGATTTTTAACTCTGCCACAGACGTATTAATACATTTTTGATGACATTTCAATAAATACTAATCTGATTTTAAATACAAATGCACTATTTAATATCCTCAGATGTTTTTAACATATTATCCCATAATTTAATTGATCAGGATAAATATAATTATTGGAGAAATGTGATTTTTAACTCAATCACAGGCGTATTTATATACTTTTAATGATATTTTAACAATTACCAATCAAATGTAACAGTAAATACATTAATTAATATTTTCAAATACTTTTGATATATTTATTATTCCATGTTTTAATTGACCAGGAGGTATATAGTCACGGGTAAAATGATTTTTTAGTCTGCCATAGACGTGTCTTAGATACTACCGATATTTTGATTTATTGTTATTGACAAACAAAATATATAGACACAATTTTAACAATTATTTCTGACAACAATGACAAGGACTCTAAATAAAAAATATGAAAGCAAAATTAATAATTGTAGATAACTTATAGTAAAATATTATAATAATAATACGGAGGAAGGTGTCGTTTCCAAAATTTTTATGTCACAAATAGTATTTTTGTCGAGGCGGAAAATTGCAGGTCATCATTTATATTAAATAAAAAATCATATACTACTATTATAATCACAAAAAAAATATTTAAATTTATTAATTTTTACTTTCAAAGTATTAAGTTATAATTACTTATAATTTCTTTTTTCAACCTGAAAGTAAATCAAACAAAAAAAATTGAGCAATTAAAATAAATGGTTAACAAATCAAAGCTTTGCATGTCTAAATTATCACAAAAAAGGCAAAGCATTGGTAACTTAAAACTTATAATAAGATAGGATAATTTTCTCAATTTATATAATTTAGGAAATAGAATTACGGCTTTTGTGCCACTTAAAAAAATAACGCAAAGGAAACATAAAAGAAAAGTCGGTCGATCATTCCCCTCGCCGAAATCCATTCCATGTGTAAAACACTGAAATGTGAAACAGCATTTGAAGTGCAAACGGAAAATATTATTACACATTTGTGTGAGATATATTTTGTGAACGTATATAATTTATCTAAGATATAACTCATATATTACATGAATGTGCAGATTTATCTATCCTCTCTTTTTGCAGCAATCTCGTTTCCACGCCCGATGTCCTATTTAATATTAAACTTCTATATTTCTCATTTAAGTACGGAACTATGTATGAGTGTAATATATGTATTGAGAAATTTATTACTATTATAGCAGTTTTATGGTACCTTTATCATAAAATATGCTATTTTTTAATATAATTCTTGAAAATTATTATTTAGAAAAGTACGAATCTTTATACAGTGTGATCTATATAATGTGGATATATGGCCGTAATTCTTTTATTTATAACTTAATTTTAACGAATTCTAGCTCTAAAGATGGACTATTATATATAATATATACACGCCATAAAAATTGTATTATATATCATCTTCATCAATGAGGTCTACTCTAATATTTTTTACAGTTAAATTGATTGACAATATTTTTTACAAAATTTATCATTAAAAATATATTAATACGTTTATATAAATTAAAAATCCCATTCTTGGGATAATATGTCAAAAATATCTGGGAAGATTAAACAATGCATTTGTTCTTATAATTAGATTAGAATCTGTTAAAATTTTATTAAAAATGTGTCTGAGAGGGAGAGAGTTAAAAATTATAATGTTCCAATGATTACATTTCTTCTGGTCAATCATGGGACAATATGTCAAAAATATTTGAGAATATTAAATTAATTACAAAAAGATGATTATTTGTTAAAAATCGTTAAAACTGTATAAGACAGTAGAATTTACATTCTTCCAATGATTATATTTCTCCTGATCGATTAAAAGCATGGGATAATATGTCAAAAATATGTGAGAATATTAAATAATATATTTGTTCTTGCAATCAGATTAGTATTTGTTAAAATAACTTTCAAAGTGTATTAATAGGTCTGGGGCACAGTTAAAAATACCATTCTTGGGATAATATGTAAAAAATATCTGGAAAAATTAAATAATGCATTTGTTCTTATAATTAGATCATTATTTGTTAATATATATATATATATATATATATATATATATATATATATGCCTGTGGCAGAGTTAAAAATTATACTGTTCCAATGATCATGGGATAATATGTTAAAATATCTGAGAATATTAAATGGTGCATTTGTTCTTACAATCAGATTAGTATTACATTAAATGGGTGTACGTACATGTATTACATACGTGAGTGGCAGAGTTAAAAATCGCCTTCTTCCAATAACCTTATTTCTAAAATTAAATCATGGGTTAATATGTTAAAAATATCTGAGAATATTAAATAATGCAATTGTACAATCATATTAGTGTTTGTTAAAATATTTTTAAAAGTATTTTACAAGTATGTGACAAGGATAATATGAGATAATATGTCATCACATTCTTTTAATGATTATATTTCTTCTGATCAACTAAGTTATGGGATAGTCTGTCAAAAGTATCTGAAAAATTATATAACGCATTTGTACTTATAATCAAAATAATGGTTGTAAAAATATCATTAAAAGTGTATTAACAGAGTTAGAAATCTCATTTTTCCATTAATTATATTCCATATATATTGATCAGGATCAATTAAATTATGGGATAATATGTTAAAAACTTGATGATATTAAATAATCTATTTGTATTTACAATCAGATTAGTATTTATTAAATTATCATTAAAAGTGTATTAATACATCTGTGGTACAGTTAAAAATGGTACAATATTCCATGATTATAATTCTTCTAATCAACTAAATTATGGGATAGTATGTCAAAAGTATCTGCGAACATCAAATAATATATTTGTTATTACAATCAGATTAGTATTTGTTAAAATATCGTTAAACAGGATGATTGTGGCAGTGTTAGAAATCAAATACATCCAATAATAATATATTAAAAATAACTGACAATGGTAAATGTTGTATTTGTTCTTACAATCTGATCAGTATTTGTTGAAATATCATTAAAAGTGTATTATACACCCTTAGATTAGTAATTGTTAAAATATCATTAAAAATATATTAATACGTCTGTGACATAGTTAAAAGTCACATTCTTCCAATGATTATATTTCTTCTGATCAACTAAATCATGGGATAATATGTCAAAAGTATCTGAGAATGTTAAATGGTGTATTTGTTCTTACAATCAGATCAGTATTTGTTAGATATCATTAAAAATGTATTATACGTCCTTGGCAGTTAAAAGTCACATTCTTCCGATGATTATATTTCACCTGATCTATTAAATCATGGAATACTGTGTCAAAAGTATCTGTGAATATTAAATAGTACATTTGTTCTTATAATTAGATTAGTAATTGTTAAAATATCATTAAAAGTATATTAATACATCTGTGACACAGTTAAAAATCACATTCTTCCAATGATTATATTTCTTCTGATCAACTAAATCATGGGATGATATGTCAAAAATATCTGAGAATGGTAAATGTTGTATTTGTTCTTACAATCTGATCAGTATTTGTTAAAATATCATTAGACGTGTATTATACACCCTTATTACACACATTCTTTCAATGATTATATTTCTCCTGATCAATTAAATCACGGGATAATATGTCAAAAATATGTGAGAATATTAAATAGTATATTTGTTCTTCCAATCAGATTAGTATTTGTTAAAATAACTTTCAAAGGCAGAGTTAAAAATCCCATTCTTGGGATAATATGTAAAAAATATCTGGAAAAATTAAATAATGCATTTGTTCTTATAATTAGATCGTTATTTGTTAAAATATATTTAAAAATTAATACAACGCCTGTGGCAGAGTTAAAAATTATACTATTGCAATGATCATGGGATAATATGTTCAAATATCTGAGAATATTAAATGGTGCATTTGTTCTTACAATCAGATTAGTATTACATTAAATGGAGAGTTAAAAATCGCCTTCTTCCAAAAACCTTTTTTCTAAAATTAAATCATGGGTCAATATGTCAAAAATATCTGAGAATATTAAATAATGCAATTGTGTCATATTAGTGTTTGTTAAAATATTTTTAAAAGTATTTTCAAGTTTGTGACAAGGATAATATGAGAAAATATGTCAAAAATATCTGAGTATATAAATTGGGATTAGTGCTTATTAAAATATCTTTAAAATGTATAACTTCATTAAAGTTAATTAATGAATGACCAACAATTTTATATGTACCAAATTGTACACATAAATTGTTTTTGTATTGAACCAAATTGAAGAAAAAATTAAAGTAATTTTAATAAAAAATCTTGATCAGCTGTTATTATGTTATATTGTTTGAATATTTTACACTTCTTTTTTTAGCTTTTAAGAATATTGACAATATATACGTATACGAATAAGGATGCTCATTCATAACTTGAAACCTTATAACTGTTGAATGTTTGTCAACTAATATTTTCATCTTATTACTTTTCTGTTTATAATCCACGAGTTCTTCACGCATCCTTCGTTCTGATAATATTTGTGAGCTTATAAATATGTATAACATACAAGTATATAAGCTTTTTGTTGAAAAAAAAAAATATTAGTATACTTTAAGCTTCAGTTTCCATATTGAAATTGGAAAATATATAGTTAAAATACTCCAAAAACATATAATTATATTAATTAAATGAAACGATTGACAGTTATACTTCTTTGGGCAAGTAAAAATGGAAGTTTCCTTAACTAGTTTTTGTTGAAGCAAATACACGTCGACTGTTTACCGTCAGTGTTAACCCGCCAAGCAAAAACCCACGCAGAACCATCCACCCCCCGCAATTGTGAAGGTGCGAAGTTCATAGACACGGCAAACAGAACGGGCACGGGTTCCCAAAGTAATTACGGGATTTTTTGCGGCGTGGAAGAAAGCGTCCCCGGAGCCCAGACGGTATAGTTTCGGCGATGGAAAGCCGCCGGAGCGTTTCGTGCTATCTCCCTTGCAGGTCCCGAGCCCCGGCCTATAGTCGACTGCATTCGTTCCGCAGTAATTGCTTTATCAATGCGTACCCCAGACGCCGGGGGTTGGTTGGACCTTGTTGTGTGTGCGTGTGTGGAGGAGGCGAAGGCCTTTATTTGCATTGGTTTCGACACTTTCCGTAGGGGAAATTTTCTTACATTAATACGAAAAGTAAATACATTTTATTTTGGTAATACAAATATTATTTTTGTATTAACCGACTGGTTCCTCACATAATTAAATAAAATATCAGGAATTTAAAATATAAATAGATCCTTTCAACAAGATTATTTTCTTTTAGTATTGGATTGTATTAAACTTTACCTTTTTAACAACCGCCAGAAGCGATCTCTAATAAAATTTATATACCAAGTACAGAATGCAATGAAAGTAAAAGAAAACTACCGCTAGTATCCAAGATGCCTTATTAAAAATTCCCCAGCGAAAATCCCATATAAACTTAAACGGCTTCCAATTTAAAAGTAGCGTAAATCGTTGTTTAAAAATACATGCCGGAGGGATTTAGTTTATTTTTCCCATTAACAAAGACTTTTATTATATGGATTAAAGTATGTACATTTTAGATAATTAGTACGTCAACTGTAACTGAGGTAACTGCACTGAACTTAATTAAATTAATTTCTTAAAGACTAAAATTGAGTACTAATATATCTCTGTTAGAGTTAAAATCATATTCTCTCCTCTGATTGAGTAAATCATGGGATATATCAAAAATATTTGAGTATATTAAATAGTGTAAGTATTCTTATAATCAGATTAATCTTTGATAAAATAACATTTATGCAATGATTTTATTTCTCTTGATAAATTAAATCTTGGGATCATACGTCAAAAATATCTGAAAATATTAAATAATGTATTTGTCCTTACAATCAGATTAGTATTTGTTAAAATATCATTGAAAGTGTATTAATATGTCTGTAGCAGAGTTAAAAATCAAATTCTTTCAATGATTATATTTCTCTTCTCAAATAAATCATGGGATAGTAGATCAAAAATATCTGAGAATATTAAATAGTGTATTTATTTTTACCATCAGATTAGTATTTATTAAAATACATTACAAGTGTATTAATATGTCTGTGAGAGAGTTGAAAATCACATTATTCCAATGATTATATTTCTTCTGATCAATTAAATCATGGGATATGTTAAAAATATCTAAGAATATTGAATAGTGTGTTCGTTTTTGCAATCGATTAGTATTTGTTAAAATAATATTAAAAGTGTATTAATATACAATACATCACATTCTTCCAATAATTATATTTATTTTTAATAATTAAATCATGGGATAGTACGTCAAAAATATCTGAAAATATTAAATAATGTATTTGTCCTTACAATCAGATTAGTATTTGTTAAAATAACATTGAAAGAGTATTAATATATCTGTGGCAGAGTTAAAAATCACATTTTTTTCAATGATTATATTTCTCTTCATCAATTAAATCATGGGATAGTTGGTCAAAAATATCTGAGAATATTAAATAGTGCATTTTTTTTTACAATCAGATTAGTATTTATTAAAATAACATTACAAGTTTATTAATATGTGTGTGAGAGAGTTGAAAATCACATTATTCCAATGATTATATATCTTCTGATCAATTAAATGATGGAATATGTTAAAAATATCTGAGAATATTGAATAGTGTGTTCATTTTTCAATCGATTAGTATTTGTTAAAATAATATATATTAAAAGTGTATTAATATACAATATATCACATTCTTCCAATGATTATACTTCTTTTCAATAATTAAATCATGGGATAGTACGTCAAAAATATCCGGGAATATTAAATAGTGTATTTCTTCTTACAATCAGATTAGCATTTGTTAAAATATCATTTTTCCAATGATTATATTTCTCTTGATCAATTAAATCATGAGATAATATGTCAAAAATATCTGAGAATATTGCTATCAGATTAGTATTTTTAAAATAACATTAAAAGTGTATTAATATACAATACATTACATTTTTTTAATGATTATATTTTTTCTCATCAATTAAATCATGGGATAGTACGTCAAAAATATCTGAGAATATTAAATAATGTATTTGTCCTTACAATCCGATTAGTATTTGTTAAAATAACATTGAAAAAGTATTAATATGTCTGTGGCAGAGTTAAAAATCACATTTTTTCAATGATTATATTTCTCTTCATCAATTAAATCATGGGATAGTAGGTCAAAAATATCTGAGAATATTAAATAGTGTATTTTTTTTACAATCAGATTAGTATTTATTAAAATAACATTACAAGTTTATTAATATGTGTGTGAGAGAGTTGAAAATCACATTATTCCAATGATTATATTTCTTCTGATCAATTAAATGATGGAATATCTTAAAAATATCTGAGAATATTGAATAGTGTGTTCATTTTTCAATCGATTAGTATTTGTTAAAATAATATATATTAAAAGTGTATTAATATACAATATATCACATTCTTCCAATGATTATACTTCTTTTCAATAATTAAATCATGTGATAGTACGTCAAAAATATCTGAGTATATTAAATAGTGTATTTCTTCTTACAATCAGATCAGTATTTGTTAAAATATCATTTTTCCAATGATTATATTTCTCTTGATCAATTAAATCATGAGATAATATGTCAAAAATATCTGAGAATATTGCTATCAGATTAGTATTTGTTAAAATAACATTAAAAGTGTATTAGTATACAATACATTACATTTTTTTAATGATTATATTTTTTCTCATCAATTAAATCATGGGATAGTACGTCAAAAATATCTGAGAATATTAAATAATGTATTTGTCCTTACAATCCGATTAGTATTTGTTAAAATAACATTGAAAGAGTATTAATATGTCTGTGGCAGAGTTAAAAATCACATTTTTTCAATGATTATATTTCTCTTCATCAATTAAATCATGGGATAGTAGGTCAAAAATATCTGAGAATATTAAATAGTGTATTTTTTTTACAATCAGATTAGTATTTATTAAAATAACATTACAAGTTTATTAATATGTGTGTGAGAGAGTTGAAAATCACATTATTCCAATGATTATATTTCTTCTGATCAATTAAATGATGGAATATCTTAAAAATATCTGAGAATATTGAATAGTGTGTTCATTTTTCAATCGATTAGTATTTGTTAAAATAATATATATTAAAAGTGTATTAATATACAATATATCACATTCTTCCAATGATTATACTTCTTTTCAATAATTAAATCATGGGATAGTACGTCAAAAATATCCGAGAATATTAAATAGTGTATTTCTTCTTACAATCAGATTAGCATTTGTTAAAATATCATTTTTCCAATGATTATATTTCTCTTGATCAATTAAATCATGAGATAATATGTCAAAAATATCTGAGAATATTGCTATCAGATTAGTATTTGTTAAAATAACATTAAAAGTGTATTAGTATACAATACATTACATTTTTTTAATGATTATATTTTTTCTCATCAATTAAATCATGGGATAGTACGTCAAAAATATCTGAGAATATTAAATAATGTATTTGTCCTTACAATCCGATTAGTATTTGTTAAAATAACATTGAAAGAGTATTAATATGTCTGTGGCAGAGTTAAAAATCACATTTTTTCAATGATTATATTTCTCTTCATCAATTAAATCATGGGATAGTAGGTCAAAAATATCTGAGAATGTTAAATAGTGTATTTTTTTTACAATCAGATTAGTATTTATTAAAATAACATTACAAGTTTATTAATATGTGTGTGAGAGAGTTGAAAATCACATTATTCCAATGATTATATTTCTTCTGATCAATTAAATGATGGGATATATTAAAAATATCTGAGAATATTGAATAGTGTGTTCGTTTTTGCAATCGATTAGTATTTGTTAAAATAATATTAAAAGTATATTAATATACAATACATCACATTCTTCCAATGATTATATTTCTTTTCAATAATTAAATCATGGGATAGTACGTCAAAAATATCTGAGAATATTAAATAGTGTATTTTTTTTACAATCAGATTAGTATTTATTAAAATAACATTACAAGTTTATTACTATGTATGTGAGAGAGTTGAAAATCACATTATTCCAATTATTATATTTCTTCTGATCAATTAAATAATGGAATATGTTAAAAATATCTGAAAATATTGAATAGTGTGTTCATTTTTGCAATCGATTAGTATTTGTTAAAATAATATATATTAAAAGTGTATTAATATACAATATATCACATTCTTCCAATGATTATACTTCTTTTCAATAATTAAATCATGGGATAGTACGTCAAAAATATCCGAGAATATTAAATAGTGTATTTCTTCTTACAATCAGATTAGCATTTGTTAAAATATCATTTTTCCAATGATTATATTTCTCTTGATCAATTAAATCATGAGATAATATGTCAAAAATATCTGAGAATATTGCTATCAGATTAGTATTTGTTAAAATAACATTAAAAGTGTATTAGTATACAATACATTACATTTTTTTAATGATTATATTTTTTCTCATCAATTAAATCATGGGATAGTACGTCAAAAATATCTGAGAATATTAAATAATGTATTTGTCCTTACAATCCGATTAGTATTTGTTAAAATAACATTGAAAGAGTATTAATATGTCTGTGGCAGAGTTAAAAATCACATTTTTTCAATGATTATATTTCTCTTCATCAATTAAATCATGGGATAGTAAGTCAAAAATATCTGAGAATATTAAATAGTGTATTTTTTTACAATCAGATTAGTATTTATTAAAATAATATTACAAGTTTATTAATATGTGTGTGAGAGAGTTGAAAATCACATTATTCCAATGATTATAATTCTTCTGATCACTTAAATGATGGAATATGTTAAAAATATCTGAGAATATTGAATAGTGTGTTCATTTTTCAATCGATTAGTATTTGTTAAAATAATATATATTAAAAGTGTATTAATATACAATATATCACATTCTTCCAATGATTATACTTCTTTTCAATAATTAAATCATGGGATAGTACGTCAAAAATATCCGAGAATATTAAATAGTGTATTTCTTCTTACAATCAGATCAGTATTTGTTAAAATATCATTTTTTCAATGATCATATTTCTCTTGATCAATTAAATCATGAGATAATATGTCATAAATATCTGAGAATATTACTATCAGATTAGTATTTGTTAAAATAACATTAAAAGTGTATTAGTATACAATACATTATATTTTTTTAATGATTATATTTTTTCTCATCAATTAAATCATGGGATAGTACGTCAAAAATATCTGAGAATATTAAATAATGTATTTGTCCTTACAATCCGATTAGTATTTGTTAAAATAACATTGAAAGAGTATTAATATGTCTGTGGCAGAGTTAAAAATCACATTTTTTCAATGATTATATTTCTCTTCATCAATTAAATCATGGGATAGTAGGTCAAAAATATCTGAGAATATTAAATAGTGTATTTTTTTTATAATCAGATTAGTATTTATTAAAATAACATTACAAGTTTATTAATATGTGTGTGAGAGAGTTGAAAATCACATTATTCCAATGATTATATTTCTTCTGATCAATTAAATGATGGGATATGTTAAAAATATCTGAGAATATTGAATAGTGTGTTCGTTTTTGCAATCGATTAGTATTTGTTAAAATAATATTAAAAGTGTATTAATATACAATACATCACATTCTTCCAATGATTATATTTCTTTTCAATAATTAAATCATGGGATAGTACGTCAAAAATATCTGAGTATATTAAATAGTGTATTTCTTCTTACAATCAGATCAGTATTTGTTAAAATATCATTTTTTCAATGATCATATTTCTCTTGATCAATTAAATCATGGGATAAGTACGTCAAAAATATCTGAGGATATTAAATAGTGTATTTCTTTTTACAATCATATTAGTATTTGTTAAAATAATATAAAAAGTGTATTAATATGTCTGTGGCAAAATTAAAAAATCACATTCTTCCAATAATTATATTTCTTTTGATCATCTAAATTATGGGATATGTCAATATATGCTCCGAGATGTCTCCACTGAACTTAATTAATTTTTTTATATTAAATTTAATATCACGTTATTAAGGATTAAAATTAACATGTTCAGTGACTTACATTAAATGCGGCCCAAGGTTACAAAACCGTCTTTTGACAACATTCTATTTCGTACAGTCTGTCTCTCAACAAAGAAACACATTAAGCTCTGGCGTTGAAAAACATATCATCTTATAAATTTCAGCAGTGTAATAGAACAGCGTTCTAGGAATTTGTAGTGGCATTAAGTCGAATTTAAATTCCTCTAAAAGGAAATAAATTACTGAGGGGATGGAGGCTTTATAAAATAATTATGTCGTCCGCAACATAAGGCAAAACGACGCCTAGCTGCATTTTCGCCGCTAAGTAGGCGGATTGTATTTAAGGATGTAATTTCAGATAACAGAGCCACCCGTTGTCCTGTTTGTAGTGTTGCAATAATAGTTAGCGGAACATGCTGTAATGCGGGAGGGATATCCTTGTTGGGGCTTTAATATTTGCGGAATCTTGTGTGTTATCAAATTAATAATCAATAGTGCAGTACGAAACTACGTATGCAAACTTTGAAGTTCATGAATGCAATTCATGTTTAAGATGCAGACAAATTACTTTCGAATTGAGTTTGCTCTAAAATACTCGAATAAAAATGATTTATTTCAAATAAATTATTATAAATATGTTGCTCGTTTCGAAAGATGGAAACATATCTAAGAGTTGCAGCTGCAGAAACTTTAAATTACTTCCTTTGCTTGAGTAATTTTTTCGACAACACATAATTTCAATACCACAAGTTTTACATTTTTAATTGATAGCTTATTTAATTCCAAATATTTTACTCTGACTAAGATTTAATTTTCAAAACTTATGTACCAACTCAACAGTAATGAAGTGATTTGTTAATAACTAAAAGATAAATTATTTTTTATATCAATTTTAAAAATTAAATAAAAATTTATAAGCACCTTTAAAAAGTTAAAAATGCTTAAAAATAACAAATTGTTCTGTCTATCCTGTAGTAAACCTTCAAATTTTTATACAATTTTAATGAAATAATATGATTAATAATAATTAAATGTATTATTAAATTAATTATTGTTTCTTTCAATTTTCAAAACTTATACAGATTTTCTACTTATACAATTTTGAGGTCTGACAGACTAAGATGGTTTTTTCTAATCTTCAAAACTTATGTACAACTGTTAAAGTAAAGAAGTGATTTGGTTGGTAATTAAAAAACATATTAAAAGCTAAATTATTCTCATATATTAATTTTAAAATTTATAAGCACCTTTAAAAAGTTAAAAATGCTTAAAAATAACAAACTTTTCTGTCTATTCTATATGTAAGTCTTAAAATTTTTATTCGATTTTAATGAAATAATGTCCTTAATAATAATTAAATATATTATTAAATTAATGACCGTTTCTTTCAATTTTCAAAATTTATACAGATTTTTTACTTATACAATATTAAAAACTAAATTATTCTCATATATTAATTTTCAAAATTTATAAGCGCCTCTAAAAAGTTAAAAATGCTTAAAAATAACAAATTTTTCTGCCTATTTTATATGTAAGTCTTAAAATTTTTATACAATTTTAATGAAATAATGTCATTAATAATAATTAAATGTTTTATTAAATAAATTATTGTTTTTTTCAATTTTCAAATCTTATATAGATTTTATACTTTAATTTTAAGCTCTGATAGATGGTTTCTTTTAATATTTAAAACTTGTGTAAAACCTTTAAAGTGATTAATTAATAACTATAAAATATATTAAAAGATGAATTATTCTCTTATATTAATTTTCAAATTTTATAAGCACCTTTAAAAAGTTAAAAATGCTTAAAAATAACAAACTTTTCTGTCTATTCTATATGTAAGTCTTAAAATTTTTATTCGATTTTAATGAAATAATGTCATTAATAATAATTAAATATATTATTAAATTAATGACCGTTTCTTTCAATTTTCAAAATTTATACAGATTCTATACTTATACAATATTAAAAACTAAATTATTCTCATATATTAATTTTCAAAATTTATAAGCGCCTTTAAAAAGTTAAAAATGCTTAAAAATAACAAATTTTTCTGCCTATTTTATATGTAAGTCTTAAAATTTTTATACAATTTTAATGAAATAATGTCATTAATAATAATTATATGTTTTATTAAATAAATTATTGTTTTTTTCAATTTTCAAATCTTATATAGATTTTATACTTTAATTTTAAGCTCTGATAGATGGTTTCTTTTAATATTTAAAACTTGTGTAAAACCTTTAAAGTGATTAATTAATAACTATAAAATATATTAAAAGATGAATTATTCTCTTATATTAATTTTCAAAATTTATAAGCACCTTTAAAAAGTTAAAAATGCTTAAAAATAACAAACTTTTCTGTCTATTCTATATGTAAGTCTTAAAATTTTTATTCGATTTTAATGAAATAATGTCATTAATAATAATTAAATATATTATTAAATTAATGACCGTTTCTTTCAATTTTCAAAATTTATACAGATTTTATACTTATACAATATTAAAAACTAAATTATTCTCATATATTAATTTTCAAAATTTATAAGCGCCTTTAAAAAGTTAAAAATGCTTAAAAATAACAAATTTTTCTGCCTATTTTATATGTAAGTCTTAAAATTTTTATACAATTTTAATGAAATAATGTCATTAATAATAATTAAATGTTTTATTAAATAAATTATTGTTTTTTTCAATTTTCAAATCTTATATAGATTTTATACTTTAATTTTAAGCTCTGATAGATGGTTTCTTTTAATATTTAAAACTTGTGTAAAACCTTTAAAGTGATTAATTAATAACTATAAAATATATTAAAAGATGAATTATTCTCTTATATTAATTTTCAAAATTTATAAGCACCTTTAAAATGTTAAAAATACATAAAAATACTATATTGTTCTGCCTATATTATATGTAAGTCTTAAAATTTGTATACAATTTTAATAAAATAATTTAATTAATAATAATTAAATATATTATCAAAACAATCATTGAATTTTCAAAACTTATATAGATATAAACATTCTTAAAAAATAAATTATTTTTTTATTTTATGAGCAACCTTTAAAGTATTAAAAATGTATAAAAATAACAAAAGTTATTTCTATGTTTATGCAATTCATAAAATTTGAACTCACCAGACAAACTGAAAATATGTCAAATCATAGTTTCGCTTATTTAAATTTAAAAGTTACAGTTTAATGAACTAATAAGCATATTTTAAACTTATTTTCACAAGTCAGTTAAATGATGGTCTATTAATATTTTTTCTATTTTCATTTTTATTTTATTATAAACCTCTAAAGAATTAAATATGTCTTAAGTCAACCCATTTTAAGCTGTAAATATTTACATATAGGTATGATAAATAATTAATATTTTTGGGTTATTGTACCATGCAATACGTTGATAAAACTTTTAATGCATTGTCGAAATAAATCCATTCTTGTATCAGCAATGAAAAAGTTTTCATTTTCCACTTTGACTTCACCTTTTATGGGACCATATTTTAAATTTAACGAGCGTCTGCCATAGTCCGAATAGCGAACATCGTCAGAACTAAGTTGAAGGAATTGTGTTTCAAATGAGAGGTTTCATGTAATAACAACCGTAGAAAAACTAAATTATCTTGCGACCAGTGCCAGATAAATCACAATTCGATTTCGGTGTTATTGATTTATAGCCATGGCGAAATAAAACATTTGAAATACGACCTTGTTACGGTGCAAACGGGCAGATCCACTTCTACCAGCAAGAACAAGAGGCTTTACTGTTCTTAACAATATCCTGTGCACATGTACAATTTTACGTTAACTCTAAGGACGTTAATAATCAAAAATTGATTGAAATAGTAATTTCCTGTCACTTCCATGCATGTTTGTAAAATATTTAATATTAATTAATTCTCTAAAATGAAGCATTTAAAAGGCCCACTTTAATTAAAAACTCTCATATTTATTTCATTTTGTTTATTTCTTGTCTGGACATGGATTTCCTGGGTTAGCAAGCAACAAGGGGATTCCCTGACAAAACGGATGGACGAACAAGTGGACGGCCGGAGATTACAAAGCGACAGGGCTGCAACGTCAAAGGGTGTCGTGTTAACTAACCTTCTATCTGCTATGGTCATATGAGTTTGTCACCAACTTTCTGCAGGCATTTAAATTTTAAATTGCCCTGTCGGCCTGACCGTCGAACCGGGATGGCCCCGGCTGTTTGTTCATCGTTTCCAGTTATCGATTGTTGTCTGCCAGACCATGGTAAAAAGAATTTGGGTTCTTACATTTGAATTTTATATTAAAATATATACATTACACTTGTTAAAACATAACGTGTATTAACCGAAATATAAATATTGTTCAAGAACTTCAATAGCTGAAACATACAAAATATACAACGTAATATTACTAGAAGCAATATTATCTTTTCTGAAAAAGTATTCGACGTTGAAGAGAAATTTTGCACTACGAACGTTATTATGGGGCTCTGGTTTGTGATAACCACATATATTGAACGAAATTACTTTCACTGTAAACGTGTCTGCAACTTTATTTATTTTGTTCCTTTTTCAATAAATGCATAAAGAAATATTGAATTATATGGAATATGTACACTCCTGGACAAAAATTTGGAAACCTTGGGATATAATTGTTTAAAATTGCAAATAAACAATGATTATAAAAAATAAACACTCTGTATACAGTGTATTTGGTATTATAAAAAAATAATATAAGAAGTAGACAAAGGCACAATTTATTCCAAGACATAAATTTGTATAATTTATCTTCTCATTGTAGTGGTTTCCAAACTTATGTCCAAATAAAAGAGTTTAATTTTGTATAAAATTCTATTTTACTTTATATTATCTTAATAAAAGTATATACAATTTCTCGAACCATTTTTATTAATCCTTTATACAGGATATAGAACAGTAATTTTATTTAAATCATCCATTCTATATTAATTATACAAAAAATAAACAATTCAGTTTTAGTTTCCAAACTTTTGTCCAGGAGTGTATATTCCAAATATTTTTAACTAAAAAAATTGAATAATATTGAATATTAATTAAACTATTTATCTACTTTAAAGATTGCAAATAAATTTTGAAAATTAAAAGAATCAATAATTAATTCGTTAATACATTTCAGATTCATTAATTACTTTATTTCATTAAAATTGTACAAACATTTTAAAGATATAAATTTGGAAACCCTTTAAATTTTTTTTTATTTAGACCATTTATCAGTATAATTTAAATTCTCATTGTAGTAGTTGCCAAACTTATGTCCAAATAAAAGAGTTTAATTTTGAATAAAATTCTATTTTACTTTATATTATCTTAATACAAGTATATACAATTTCTAGAACCATTTTTATTAACCCTTTATACAGGAGATAAAACAGTAATTTTATTTAAATCATTAATTGTTTATTACCTATTCGAATAAAATAATTCAGTTTTAGAGTTTTCAAACTTTTGTCCAGGAGTATATATTTAAAATATTTTTAACCAAATAAAATTGAAAAAAACTTAAAAAGTGCTAGAAAACTTAATTTAAAGTATAGTAAAAAAGTTTGTTAATTCGTTAAATTAATTTCTGAAAGAATATTACTTTGCGTCTCCATTAAAATGCAAAATGTGCAACAAAATTCGCAAATTTACTTTGTATATAAATTAATAAACCGTTTTTATGAGGTGAATTACACAGTATGCACAATGCGGAATTAATGATCTACGTGATAACTTCCTCTTTCAAGCTTCAGACAAGAACACTTTGAAATTTGAATAGAAACGTTCGTTATTTTATTAACGTCGTCTGCATCTAACTTTATTTGACACATAAACAAGTTTATGCAAAGTCGATGGAAAACATGTTTCAAGTTTTCGGTACAATTTATTCGGAATTATTTAAATGTTTTCAATTTGTTAAGAAGATCTTAAAATTAAGTATTTTTTTCATAATTATATGTAATTTTATAAACAATTGTACACAATAAAATAAACGATCAATTTTATATTTTGATCATTCTTTATGATGATATGAGGGATGAGTCATTATTCCTCTTTTTGTTAACAGCCATATCTCATTTATGATGGCTTATTTTGGAGTTATAATCATTTATTCAAAAGCTTTTTTATTTCTGTTATTAATATAATAAACATATCAAATAATATTTAAATAAATTATTTATTAAATCAGACGTTAAGTTCTGTCAATCATTTTTCATCACCCTCTATAAAGTAATACAATTTCAAAGACTTCAAAGAATAATTTTCCATAATTTAAAAGTCAGTTGGTCTATTTACATGAAATGTATACAAAGTTTGTTGTATTGTCCTACTTTGGAGTGGTTCAATGAAATATTCAATAGATGTTGCAATCCTGTGCTTTTTATCAAAAATCCATCGAGACCGGGGTGATTGATCGAACCACTTTAGTCAATAATTAAAGAATGGGTAGTTTTCCTATCTATCGAAATAACCCAATTAAACATCAATTAACAACAATTACAAACTTACATAGAATTTATAGGACTATTTCCTTGTCAATTCACATCATGCCAATCACATCACATCAATCACATCACATCATGCCAATCTCATCACATCACACCAATCACATCACATCATGGCAATCACATCACATCACATCAATCACGTTACACCAATCACGTCACACCAATCACGTCACACCAATCACGTCACACCAATTACGTCACACCAATCGCATCACATCATGCCAATCACATCACATCAATCACATCACATCATGCCAATCACATCACACCAATCACGTCACACCAATCATGTCACATCATGCCAATCGCATCACATCATGCCAATCGCATCACATCATGCCAATCACATCACATCATGCCAATCTCATCACATCACACCAATCACATCACATCATGCCAATCACATCACATCACATCAATCACGTCACACCAATTACGTCACACCAATCGCATCACATCATGCCAATCACATCACATCATGCCAATCACATCACATCACATAATGCGAATCACGTCACACCAATCACATCACATCATGCCAATCACATCACATCATGCCAATCACATCACATCATGCCAATCACATCACATGATGCCAATCACATCACATTATGTCAATCACATCACATCATGCCAATCACATCACATCATGCCAATTACGTCACACCAATCACATCATATCATGCCAATCACATCAGATCACGCAAATCACGTCACACCAATCACATCACATCATGCCAATCACATCATAAAAAGTTGATTGAAGTGTAATGTGAAAAAATATGTTATGCGCATTCACCAAAATTTTAATTAGACTTAATGATAAAAATTAAATGTAATATTTGTAAGTATTAAATTAATAAATAAGTGTTTTGAATTAATAAAATGCAAATCAAACTTTATATAATTATAAATAATTCATTAAACAATTTAGTTTTACTTTTTAAATTTGTTTAACACCAGTTTAATTAATGGTATAATTTATTATTTTTATGCATTTCTAATTATTACTTATTACCAATTAAGCTCTTAAATTACTTTAAAGGTTCTAAGTGTTAAGAATTAAAATAAACAATAATTATTTCTTTAATACATTTCAGAATCATTAATTATATTATTTCATTAAAATTGTACAAAAATTTTAAAAATTTAGGATAATTTGTTATTTTTATGTATTTTCAGTTTTTAAAGGTTCCTTATAAATTTTCAAAATTAAAGGAAAAAGATTATTCATTTTTCAAACTTTGTCATAGTTATTAAAATTGAATAAATTTTTTTCTTTTTTGCACTTGCACTTTTCAGACATTAAAAATGGTCCATAAATTTTGAAAACTTTAAAGATAATAATAGTTAAAAAGGTAAAAAATATATAAAAATTAGTTGTTTTATGTATTTTGATTCTATAATGGTTGGTCATAAATTTTAAAATTAATATTTTTCTTAATTACGTCATTTCATTAAAATAATATAAAAACTAGCTAAAACTTTTATATTTTTCTATTCTTTAGAAGTTGCCCATAAACTACGAAGAAAATAATATTATAATAATTTTTATAATTGTCGTTTTATTAGAACTTTATAATCTCTATGCTCTGTGCCAAAAATTAACAACTTAAACTTTTAAATACGAATATGTGATATATACTTATGATATATGAATAATAAACTTTTGATTTTTGTTACTGTTAAAAATTAAAAAAGTTATCAAACTGAAGATTTGAGACTTTCAATAAACTTAAAAAAATTACAAAAGTTAGTTATAAATTTTGTCAAAAAAATTATATATTATTAAATGTCACAGATATTAGTTAAATTGAGATTTTTGTTTTTTTTAATCATTATATAGATTACTTTTTTATAATTGAAGTAAAAAAGAAAATACTTCCACTTCATGGTCTAATTTTCATTATACAAAAAATATTTTTAAAACTTTTATTATGTTGGTTTGATCACTTTTTGTCTACCCATTGCTGACCGAACTTGAATCCGCAATCTCAATAAAATCTTTAAGCCACGTTCTTAATTACCACGAATTATCTCCCAACTTCGCTCTAACTCCATTATTGGTTTAAAGATATACAAACGCTTCCGGTCGTCCCAAAGTAATTAACCAACACACTTTTTTACCTGACCAAGATTTAAGATTTATTTTTAAAATGCAGCACACACTTCACCCATAAACCAACGAAACACTCTCATAAAGGTATGTCAAATAAAACCCGCTTATATATATTATTGCCTATTAATCATCAAGTAAACTGTAAAATGTTGGTCTTATTCTATTTTTAAATGGTCGTAAAAATAAAATAAAATTACTGGTTTAAAATCCACTTAATTCCATCATGTTCACTGAACGAACATTAATGATGTGCTGCAACTAACGTTGATACGCCTGTCTATAAATGTCAAAACTGCTTGTAACAGGGAAAGATACATAATGATTAGTAGATTTATGCTCTGGACCACCATCATTGAACTTCATGAACAATTTTATAACTGATTTATAGCAATTTACTTACGTCTAAGGTTGAGTTTTAATTAAGTAATTTACATTTTAACTTTTATTATTTCAATACTGTAACGAATTTTATATTTCCTTTATAATTATTGGCATTTTAATGTTGAAATATGGTAAAGAATGAATAAAAATAACACAGAACAAAGGCTATACAGATCAGAATAATCCATTAATCACTAGAATTGTGAATCTTCGAAAGTAGGCTAATTGACTATATTAGAGTCTACGGTTAATTATTTAATAAAAAGACTGTGTATATATTTCATCACTTAACTGGAAAATGGGAAAAATCAGTTGGTTGCAATTATGATACTCCATTTATTTTATACATAGACATATTAAACGTGGTTTTGAAGTCGGAACATAATCTATGTGTGTCATGCAAGTTTTAATTGAAATTACAAATTATAATAGTAATTAGTATAATCAAAAGTACATTAAATAGCTGTTATATGTGACTACACTTTTAATAGCTAATTTTACAGGATATAACATATTATATCCTATAACACATATTATTATGTATACATAACATTTTGTAATAAAAATGTTTTGTGGTGAATTATTCAAATTAAGTATCATAATTTGATAGTAAAACTACTATTATTATTAACTATTACGTCTTGTTTACAAAATATATGTAGCTATAAAATCATTTTTATACCTCAATTATTAATAATTATATTTTAATCGTTGTTTTATAGTTTTTTATTTAAAAAAATGTACACCAATAAATTAAAGCAACACCTATAATTTTGTGAATAAATTTCTCAATTTAAGTAAATCAAATTTATTTATATATTTTTTTATATTTAGAACTGAAAATAAAAGTAAACATTTTTTATTTTGTGATTGCAAATATATTATAAATAAATATAATATTTTAATTATTAATTCACTATAATTAATTTTATATTTGTTTTCATATTGTGGTTTAATGTATATACCGCAGTCATTTATAGTTCTAAAAAAATTCAAACAAAAGTCATGAAAATAACCAAGAACAAAGACTATAAAGGTAATAATCCATTAATCATTTGTAAATCTTTGAAAGTAGGCTAATTGATTTTGTTCGCGTCAATGCCTAATTATTTAATACGTACGTATTTCTGCACTAAACTGGAAAATGGGAATATTTAATTTATTTTAACATGGACATTTTTAACCGTGTTTATAAAGTGAAATTGTCGATTAAATTGTTTCACGTGGGCACATGTTTTAAAGTGTATTCATAATTAATATAATTAAAAACACAGTTAATACATTTAAATTTCTAATTAAAATGGTAAATAATTAACAAATTTTGTCACCTCATGTTATAATAATCAATTTCAATTTTTCAAAAAATTTAACAAAAGCTTAGTTGTGATTTTAAATAAAATAATTTGTATGTTTTCCAATAATAGCACAAACCATAATAAAATATTTAAATTTCGACAGTTATCTTATTTATAAATTTTTTACTTTGCAGAAAATGGTGAATTATTAAAAATATTATCAAATTTTCTAAAATTCTAATAACTTAGATACTAAATTTATTTACTTTTTGCCTTTATAAAAAAATTACAATTTTCTAATTAAAAAGTTCTTAGTTTACTGAAAATAAAGAAAGAGTTATTAACGAATTTATTTATTTTATTTTTTTCGAATATAATAAAGTTCATCCTTTGGCAAATTAATAATTCTTAGATTGCAGAAAAATGTATACGACAATTAAATTAATAATAAATTTGGTCATTAATCTAATATTTATTAATTGTTATAAAATACAAATATGGTAAAAGGCATAAATTAAAATTATATTCTTTAACAAAAATTATAAATTATAATAATACACTCATTATTATTATTAGCTTAATAATAATAAGTTCTAAATTTAATAAAAGTTAAATAATTATATTTGTTAATGCACTGAAAAAGGAATTAATTGATTTATATTTTTAATAATTACAAATAATATATAAAAATCATCATAATTCAGAACACTTATAATTTAAATATTTCTTAGTTTACAAAAAAGGATAATAAATTTGTTAATAAATTTTGACATCTAATTTTACATATTTTTGAAAATCAGGTAAAAGCAAATATATATTTATTTAATTTTAGTCTTGGTAAAAGTAGTATTAGTTTTATATTTATCACCAGGTTAGGTTATGTTATACAAGAAAAAATTAAAAAAATTATAAATAAATTTAAAATATTTACATTTAATTTAAATTAATTTAATAATTTTTTGTTTTATATTTTTGAATAAAAACTATACAAGGTGGTTCTAAAATATGTGGTCAAAACTTCAATAATTTCAATAATGAAGAAAATCTAAATAGATTTGTGAAATTTAAATTTATAACCACCTTGTATATTAAAATATTTATTTATTAAATTTATTTATATTTAAATATTTATATAATTAACTAATTTTTTAGTTTGCTAAAAAAAGTTACAATAAATAAAAAAATTCTTAGTGTGCTGAATATACAGATATAATTACTAACAAATTTATTTAATTTATTTTTTTCGAGTACAATATATTATTATTAATTAAGTTTTGGTCTTGGTAAAAGTAGTATTTTTTATATTTATCACGAAAAATTATAAATTTTTATAATATGCTATTATATATTAGGTTAGGTTATGATTTGTTAATTTACAAAAAAAAAAAATGTAAAAGATTATTAATTTATAAATAAATTTTGTTATGTAATATAATAATAATAATAATAATAAGTAAAAATTAAAAATATTTAAATTTAATTCTTCTAAAATAATTTTTTGTTTTATATTTTTCAACAAAAACTATATAAGATGTTTCCAAAATATGTGGTCAAAATTTGGGAGTAATTAAAATTCATTTAATAATAAAGAGAATCTAAATAAATTTTTGAAATTTAAATTTGAGGGGCAGTATTTTCTTCAGAAGAAAAGAAACAATATATATTTACAATTTCTTCAGTATTGGAGGTGTTCCAACTGCCCCCACTTTAGAAAAACCTTGTATATTATCAAGGAGTATACATTGTATTTAAATATTTATACAATTAAGTAATTTGTGTTACTTTGCAAAAAAGTAGGATATTTATTTTATTAATAAATTTTATTATGTAATGTTCTAATAATATTGATATTTATTGAAATATCTAATAAAAACTAAAAATTATATTTATTTAGTTTTTTTGCCTTGGTAAAAATGTTAATATTTATTATTTTTCAAAAAAAAAAAAAAAATATTATACCTAACAATACACCTCCAATAAATAATTTTTAAACCATAATAAAATTATTAAGTTTTTATTTAAATAGTAAATTTATTTTATATTTTTCAACAATACTATAATACTATATTTTATATTTATATATATTTCATATTTACAAATTTATTAGTTAAATAATTATTAATAAATTTTATCATGTTGTAATAATAAAATAATAATAATTAAAGCAACAAAATAAATTTAATCTGTTCTTCCTTTGATAAAATAATTATTTTTTTTATATTTTACAGCAAAAACTATTCGTCTATTTATCTACCAATTTCTGAAATATAATTATGGTTAATTAATTTATTCAAAAAAATTATTTTTATTATTTAATATTGAATATATTTTTTTAAATTTAATAAAAGCGAAAAATTAAATTAAACATACATTTCCTTTTCCAACACTTTCCTAATTTACACATTTGTTAGTTTTCCAATTAAATTAATTTAACCCGTTGGCACGAAACGTATGTAAAACAAGATTCCAAGATAAATGAAAATATGCATCGAGAATTTTCTCATGCGGAAATTTTTCAACTTTAAACAAACATAGAATAATCGCATTATCTTGTGTGTACCGAGGAAACTAAATTAATTCATACGTGGGTGGCCGACTGTATCCACTTGTCCGTGTGTTTTTGTTGCACGATGTCGCACGCGAAGTCATGTCCGACAGCCAACAATGTTAAAGTCATTTTCGCTGAAATTGTTATTAGAACGGAAAAAAATGTTTAAGTGGACACACAAGTAAACATGACATGTTTTTCAAGAGATTTTGCGTCTAGCCCAAAAACAATTTTAAATAAATGCTCTATGTGGGTTTGTGCACAAACAACATTATGTATAATTGTAATTGTAATAAACACTACTTACATATTAACACCAAAATTGCACGTTAAGAATAAATAATATAAAAAAATATTTCCAAATAAAATTGTAATCTATGTAAAGCACAAAATATTGGACCTATATTATTGATATTTTGTAACACAATTGTGTCCAAATCGGCAAATTTTGGGTAAATACTGATTTTTAATAGGCATCTGTGTCTCTCTACACGAAAACTTAAATAGCAACCAATAAAAAAGTTTATGTATATTTTCCAACATTTCAACATTATTTTATATTTTTTATAAATTTTATATATTTTATATATTTATATATTTATATATTTTGTATATTTTATATAATTTATATTTACATTATATATTTATATATAAAATATATTTTATATTTTTTATATATTATGTATAATTGAGAATTTTTCTACTTTTATATACTCTATAAATTTTATACATTTACATAATTTATTTTTCATAACTTTTTGTATATTTTATACATTTATATTCTTTGTATATTTTATATAATGTATATGTTACATTTTATATATTTTATATTTTTTGTATATTTGATACTTTTATATTTCGTCTATATTTATATACTTTTTATATAGTTTACAAATATTTTACATTTATATTTTTTGTATATTTTATAATTCTTATACATTTTAACCATTTGTATCTTTTATACGTTTTATATATTTTATATTTTTATATAGTTTGTAAATTTTATACATTTATATTTTTTGTATATTCTATATATTTATACATTTTATATTTTTTAAATATTATATGTATTTAGAATTTTCATACATTACACATTTTATACATATATATTTCTGGTACATTTTATACATTTTATATTTTTTGAATATTTTATACATTTATATTTCTTGTATATTCTATATATTTATATATTTTATGTTTTTTAAATATTATGTATATATTTATACATTTACATTTTTTTAAATATATTTTGTATATGTTGTATATTTAATATATTTTATATAATTTATATATTTTAAATATTTTGTATATTTTATATATTTCATATATTTCATATATTTCATATATTTCATATATTTCATATATTTCATATATTTCATATATTTCATATATTTCATATATTTCATATATTTCATATATTTTATATATTGTATATATTACATATATTTTATATATGTTATGTATTTTATATATTTTATTTTGTATATTTTATAATTTTTATACATTTATATAATTTATATTTTTAAATTTTATATATCTTAAATTTTTTGTATAATTTAGACTTTGTATATATTATATATAATTTAGATATTTTATACTATATATATATATATATATATATATATATATATATATATATATATTGTATATTTATATATATTTTATATATTTTAAATATTATATATATTTAGAATTTTCATACATTATAAATTTTATACATATATATTTCTTGTATATTTTATACATTTTATATTTTTTGAATATTTTATACATTTATATTTCCTGTATATTCTATATATTTATATATTTTATGTTTTTTAAATATTATTTATATTATATTTAATATATTTATTTTATACATTATTTTATATATTTTATACATTTTATATATTTAATATATTTCATATATTTTATATATTTTATATATTTTATATATTTTATATATTTTACATATTTTATATATTTTATATATTTTATATATTTTATATATTTTATATATTTTATATATTTTATATATTTTATATATTTTATATATTTTATAAATTTTATATATTTTATAAATTTTATATATTTTATATTTTTTGTATATTTTATAATATTTATACATTTATATAATTTATATTTTTAAATTTTATATATCCATTTTTTTAATTTATGTATTTTGTATATTTTATACTTTATGTAGAGAAGTTTTAAAAAATGTAACTAAATAATTTATTCCTAGTAAAATATCATTTTAAAAAACAGATTTTTTATGGGATTATTTATATCTAAATATTTATTGTCAGTAGTTTTACGTATCAAATTTTTGTTCAAAAAAATAATCCAATAACGTCCATAAATTGGCATATGTTGCAACTTAAAGTCGACTTAATTAAAAATTTTCATACAAATATATCCATATATGAGTGTTAAGCAGTGAGCTCGTAAATTCAGGCCTATCGACAAAGCCGAATTAATTAAAATTTACTTCAATTATCCGCTCGGGTAATTCGGTCCATAAATCAAAAGTGCAGGCTAATCTGCACCTATTATAACGATGTCGATCTAAATCCTTAAATGATTTTAACTCTAATGTACAAGACATTAGATAGATTTATTGAGGTGTAGCATATTTTGCATTATCGATGCCTGGCTAGTCTTAATTGGAATCTATAGTAATTAGCATTCCATTAAGGCCGCATTGTAATTAATCTTCAGGCAATTTATTAATTAAATGGGACTCGATACAATTTTTGACCACAACATCATTTTTAGCCATAGTTAAATAATTTATTACGATTACAGTTTTTAATTAATCTATTTAAAAATATTATTCACTGCTGAATAAATCAAATAAAGGTGATTAACTTGACTATTTTTATATGGTGGAAAAAAGTAAACAGAATAAACCATTCTAATTATATTAAAAACTATTAATTATTATGTAAAGCCTAAACCTCATAATTCAATGTGCTATAAATACTTGAAATATTTCGAACGAGAAATCAGTGTGTAAAATTAAATTATATCGTAATTAAATGTTGCAACCCATTATACTGGTGGTATTTACGAAATTATATTTATCATTTGATTTTATGAATGCCAACGTGTGCCGTACAGGCTCCAGATGTTTGGAAAACTTCCAACTAGTGTCAAAACATTGTATAAATAACTAACGAACTGGAAAATTCAACAAGTGAATGACAACAATGTCGACTGTCTATCGAATATCACATTCTTATTTCATAAACAATCCGAGTATAAATAGAACTGGATTACGAATCTGATATTTTGCTTTTCGTCTGTTATTTTTTTCGACGTTACCAGTTATATATGTACATAATATTAAAGCCAGAAGATATTACGGCAATTTTTATAAAAGTGACACACGAAACTGACACCCTCAGGAAAGTTCCGACTTGTTTAATATTTGATGAAGAGTATCACATTTGAAAATATAATCAATGTCTAATTTTGGAAGTTGACAACAAAATATTGAGTGGCAAAATGTAAATAAATTTCGCAGTCGTCGAGATCGATACAGATGTAAAGAAAATGTAATTTTGATGTTGAATTTTCATCACCTGAAAGATCAAGAAGGCAATCAAGTATTGAAGGTCAGATTTTATTGATTACCTATGAAAAGTAAATGTAAGAAATGATGAGCATCTGGTGAAAAATCATCAAAACACAGCAGTACTTTATCCATTTATAAATAAAATACATTGAAGTTGTAATTGCTTCCACATGCACCTCATTAATTGTATTTAATCCCTGTGGATTACTATTAGTTCCTCTTTCCAAACTCAGGGAAGTGACTCGGTGGCAGAAAATACGCCAACGATTAATAAGAATTATTAGATTAACCAAGTTGTAACCAATATTGAAATTGTGTCCCTAGGGAAGGTTTTTCGACTTTTGTTGTTGAATATCTTCACCTGAAAGTTTATGAACCAGAAAAGATCATAGCCTGTTTCAAAGTTTGAACTTTAAGTCAGTTGTGAGAAAGTGTTTAAAGGCAATAATACTATAAAAAAGAATATACACATCATATCTAACAGAAGGAACGGCTTTAGAGAGAAAGAAGATAGTTCTACCAATAAGCCAGATTATGTAGTTAGTTGTTTAATGATTACCTTTAATGTTAAAATTTAAAAATGATGAGCAAAAGCACTCATGTGAGGTGAAAAATCATTAAAACACAGCAGTACCTTATACATTTCTAAATACAATACATTGAAGTTGGAATTGCTTCCTCATGCACCCCATTCATCATATTTAATCCTTGTGGATTATTATTATTTCCTCTTTCCAAACTCAGGAAAGTGACTCGGTGACAGAAAATATGCCCAACAATAAAGAAGTAAAGTCTGCGGTTAATGACTGTTTTGAGGAGTTCAATGGTCCTAGCTCTAAAAAGGGTTTCGAAGTTATTATTATTAATATAAATAAGATTTATTAGATTAACCAAATTGTAACCCATATTGAAATTGTGTCCCCAGGGAAGGTTCCATGTTATTTAATATATAATGAAGAGTGATAATTTTATTTTATAAACACTTGAAAATACAAGTAATGTTAAAACTAAGTTAGAGTTAATTTTAAAAATAACTATAAAATATCGGTCGACTTTTGTTGTTGAATATCTTCATCTGAAAGTTTATGAACCTGCAAAGGTCGTCGCCTGTTTCAAAGTTTGAACTTTAAGTCAGTTGTGAGAAAGTGTTTAAAGGCAATAATACTATAAAAAACAATATACACATCATATCTAACAGAAGGAACGGCTTTAGAGAGAAAGAAGATAGTTCTACCAATAAGCCAGATTATGTAGTTAGTTGTTTAATGATTACCTTTAATGTTAAAAATTAAAAATGATGAGCAAAAGCACTCATGTGAGGTGAAAAATCATTAAAACACAGCAGTACCTTATACATTTTTAAATACAATACATTGAAGTTGGAATTGCTTCCTCATGCATTCCATTCATCATATTTAATCCCTTTGGATTATTATTATTTCCTCTTTCCAAACTCAGGAAAGTGACTCGGTGACAGAAAATACGCCCAACAATAAAGAAGTCAAGTCTGCGGTTAATGACTGTTTTGAGGAGTTCAATGGTACTAGCTCTAAAAAGGGTTTCGAAGTTATTATTATTAATATAAATAAGATTTATTAGATTAACCAAATTGTAACCCATATTGAAATTGTGTCCCCAGGGAAGGTTCCATGTTATTTAATATATAATGAAGAGTGATAATTTTATTTTATAAACACTTGAAAATACAAGTAATGTTAAAACTAAGTTAGAGTTAATTTTAAAAATAACTATAAAATATCGGTCAACTTTTGTTGTTGAATATCTTCATCTGAAAGTTTATGAACCTGCAAATGTCGTCGCCTGTTTCAAAGTTTGAACTTTAAGTCAGTTGTGAGAAAGTGTTTAAAGGCAATAATACTATAAAAAAGAATATACACATCATATCTAACAGAAGGAACGGCTTTAGAGAGGAAGAAGATAGTTCTACCAATAAGCCAGATTATGTAGTTAGTTGTTTAATGATTACCTTTAATGTTAAAAATTAAAAATGATGAGCAAAAGCACTCATGTGAGGTGAAAAATCATTAAAACACAGCAGTACCTTATACATTTCTAAATACAATACATTGAAGTTGGAATTGCTTCCTCATGCACCCCATTCATCATATTTAATCCTTGTGGATTATTATTATTTCCTCTTTCCAAACTCAGGAAAGTGACTCGGTGACAGAAAATACGCCCAACAATAAAGAAGTCAAGTCTGCGGTTAATGACTGTTTTGAGGAGTTCAATGGTCCTAGCTCTAAAAAGGGTTTCGAAGTTATTATTATTAATATAAATAAGATTTATTAGATTAACCAAATTGTAACCCATATTGAAATTGTGTCCCCAGGGAAGGTTCCATGTTATTTAATATATAATGAAGAGTGATAATTTTATTTTATAAACACTTGAAAATACAAGTAATGTTAAAACTAAGTTAGAGTTAATTTTAAAAATAACTATAAAATATCGGTCGACTTTTGTTGTTGAATATCTTCATCTGAAAGTTTATGAACCTGCAAATGTCGTCGCCTGTTTCAAAGTTTGAACTTTAAGTCAGTTGTGAGAAAGTGTTTAAAGGCAATAATACTATAAAAAAGAATATACACATCATATCTAACAGAAGGAACGGCTTTAGAGAGGAAGAAGATAGTTCTACCAATAAGCCAGATTATGTAGTTAGTTGTTTAATGATTACCTTTAATGTTAAAAATTAAAAATGATGAGCAAAAGCACTCATATGAGGTGAAAAATCATTAAAACACAGCAGTACCTTATACATTTCTAAATACAATACATTGAAGTTGGAATTGCTTCCTCATGCATTCCATTCATCATATTTAATCCCTTTGGATTATTATTATTTCCTCTTTCCAAACTCAGGAAAGTGACTCGGTGACAGAAAATACGCCCAACAATAAAGAAGTCAAGTCTGCGGTTAATGACTGTTTTGAAGAGTTCAATGGTCCTAGCTCTAAAAAGGGTTTCGAAGTTATTATTATTAATATAAATAAGATTTATTAGATTAACCAAATTGTAACCCATATTGAAATTGTGTCCCCAGGGAAGGTTCCATGTTATTTAATATATAATGAAGAGTGATAATTTTATTTTATAAACACTTGAAAATACAAGTAATGTTAAAACTAAGTTAGAGTTAATTTTAAAAATAACTATAAAATATCGGTCGACTTTTGTTGTTGAATATCTTCATCTGAAAGTTTATGAACCTGCAAAGGTCGTCGCCTGTTTCAAAGTTTGAACTTTAAGTCAGTTGTGAGAAAGTGTTTAAAGGCAATAATACTATAAAAAACAATATACACATCATATCTAACAGAAGGAACGGCTTTAGAGAGAAAGAAGATAGTTCTACCAATAAGCCAGATTATGTAGTTAGTTGTTTAATGATTACCTTTAATGTTAAAAATTAAAAATGATGAGCAAAAGCACTCATATGAGGTGAAAAATCATTAAAACACAGCAGTACCTTATACATTTCTAAATACAATACATTGAAGTTGGAATTGCTTCCTCATGCATTCCATTCATCATATTTAATCCTTGTGGATTATTATTATTTCCTATTTCCAAACTCAGGAAAGTGACTCGGTGACAGAAAATATGCCCAACAATAAAGAAGTAAAGTCTGCGGTTAATGACTGTTTTGAGGAGTTCAATGGTACTAGCTCTAAAAAGGGTTTCGAAGTTATTATTATTAATATAAATAAGATTTATTAGATTAACCAAATTGTAACCCATATTGAAATTGTGTCCCCAGGGAAGGTTCCATGTTATTTAATATATAATGAAGAGTGATAATTTTATTTTATAAACACTTGAAAATACAAGTAATGTTAAAACTAAGTTAGAGTTAATTTTAAAAATAACTATAAAATATCGGTCAACTTTTGTTGTTGAATATCTTCATCTGAAAGTTTATGAACCTGCAAATGTCGTCGCCTGTTTCAAAGTTTGAACTTTAAGTCAGTTGTGAGAAAGTGTTTAAAGGCAATAATACTATAAAAAAGAATATACACATCATATCTAACAGAAGGAACGGCTTTAGAGAGGAAGAAGATAGTTCTACCAATAAGCCAGATTATGTAGTTAGTTGTTTAATGATTACCTTTAATGTTAAAAATTAAAAATGATGAGCAAAAGCACTCATGTGAGGTGAAAAATCATTAAAACACAGCAGTACCTTATACATTTCTAAATACAATACATTGAAGTTGGAATTGCTTCCTCATGCACCCCATTCATCATATTTAATCCTTGTGGATTATTATTATTTCCTCTTTCCAAACTCAGGAAAGTGACTCGGTGGCAGAAAATACGCCAATAATAAAGAAGTAAAGTCTGCGGTTAATGACTGTTTTGAGGAGTTCAATAGTCCTAGCTCTAAAAAAGGTTTCGAAGTTATTATTATTAATATAAATAAGATTTATTAGATTAACCAAGTTGTAACCCATATTGAAATTGTGTCCCTAGGGAAGGTTGTATGTTGTTTAATATAAAATGAAGAGTGATGATTTTGTGAAAATACAATGTTAAAATTGAGTCAGAGTTAATTCTAAAAATAACTACAAAATATCGATTGACTTTTGTTGTTGAATATCTTCACCTGAAAATTTATGAACCAGCAAAGGTCGTCGCCTGTTTCAAAGTTTGAACTTTAAGTCAGTTGTGAGAAAGTGTTTAAAGGCAATAATACCATAAAAAGCAATATACACATCATATCTAACAGAAGGAACGGCTTTAGAGAGAGAGAAGATTGTTTTACCAATAAGCCAAATTATATAGTTAGTTTTTTAATGATTTTTCTGATTACCTTTAATATTAAAAATTAAAAATGATGAGAAAAAGCACTCACATTTCATGAAAAATCTTCAAAACACAGCAGTACTTTATACATTTCTAAATACAATACATTGAAGTTGGAATTGCTTCTTCATGCACCCCATTCATCATATTTAATCCCTGCGGATTATTATTATTTCCTCTTTCCAAACTCAGGAAAGTGACTCGGTGGCAGAAAATACGCCAACAATAAAGAAGTAAAGTCTGCGGTTAATGACTGTTTTGAGAAGTTCAATGGACCTAGCTCCAAAAGAAGTTTGGCAGTTATTATTATTAATATAAATAAAATTTATTGGATTAACCAGGTTATAACCAAGATTATAAAATGGCTAATATAACATTATTAAACCTAATTTACAGTCTTGATTTATTTTAATATCGAAACCTGTTGTAAACCGTAATTAAAATGGTAGTCCGAACAAATAGCTCATCCGATTTCCATTAATTAAACTATTAAGTATAATAAATTGCGAATCACGCTGTGGCTCTTTTAATGAGTGTTATCAAGTTTTTCAGCTGAAACGGTCAGCGGCGTTGCTCCGTATAATTTCACCGGACGAGTTTTTTCCACTTCTCAATTATTCAAAAGTTATTTTTACGATACAGAAACATGTATGTATAACATAAATGTCTTTTTATTATTTTCATTAGGGTGCTCGTTCAAAGGTTACATGAAAATTTATTAATGTCTGCGCATACATACGTGCTGTTCAGATTCCATAATAATTTAACAAGTTTGGCATCGTTAACCTCTCGTGTCAATTTAAAACTTTGAACATTCTAGCCCGTGTGTAGGTAATAAAACGAACAACAAAAAACAAAAATGTGTACCAAACTTTTATTTTAACTTTTTTGTATGTCAAAAATGTCAGACACGACTCAACGGAGTTCATAGTTACTAAAAACAATCTGTAAAATTAGTCAATTGCTCTTCAAGTTGTTTTTAGTGGTTGTTGATTTTTTACGCAGAAATTGCAACAAATTATAACAAGCCACATTACAAATTGTTAAGACAGGACCTGTAGGACCTCGAATAAGTAAAGAAAGCTTTTAAATAAAGCTCTTACTTTGTACATATTCATCTATCTTCACAAAAAACGATTAAAAAATATTACAACCAACTAAACTGAACTACAATTTGAAAAATACTTAATCCTAAATTGCATTCAGAGGATTTATTGTTTTAATTTGAAAGTTTGTATCGTCCTGAAACCATCCGATTGGTTTTTTTATTTGAGTAGCATTAAACACTTGAATGACCATTTCTAAAGTCGTCTTATTTGATGACAGACGTTTACGAAAGGGAAACTTATCAAGTAATATAAATTATTAAATTTTCTTACCTTATTTTACTATTAGAAACTATTGTGGTTAAGTTTATGAACTTTGCCTTAGTCATTTACCTGAAATAAACAAAAAAACAATTTTATATAAATAAAAAGTGAATCATCATTATGTTTATCAAATATTATCTCTTAATTAAGTATGAATGATTTAGTAGTAGTTTTATAGCCGAAATTTATACCCAATTTATCAATATTCGTTAATAATTAACGCAGTAAACAAATTTTATTAGATAATTTATGAATAAGCCCATACATTCCAGTTGTAATTTTTATATTTAGAGTGACGAAAGTTCACAAGCCATTTGATACAAATTCCGTTAATTGAATAAAGTCGTAAACACAAGATAAAATATCGGTTAAGTATAAACGGTCAAAGGAAAAATTTCCGTTGAAACATTTATCGTACTTTGTAATGAAATATCTGCGGCAAATTACGGAAAATGTCAATTTTTCATCACGTAGATAATTTTAATGATGTTTTTATTTAAATTTGGTGCAACATATCTTTTGCTTTTAAAATTCAATTACGGTTTTTTGAATTTAAACCGTACGTAACGTTTGTCGAATTACGATAATTTTTGTGTGTTGCAATAAATATGTAAATTTTTGCCTATTTTATATTTTTTTATGTCAACGTTTGATAATAGTCAAATACTGATATTTATATTTTTATGTTAAATATACGATAGATTACGTTTTATTTGAGAAACAAATGTTTAAAATTGAAATAAATTATTTTATAAATAGAAATGACCAAATACTGATAATGGTAGTTCTCAAAAATACATATGACTTTCCAAATTACAAAGTTAAATAAGTACTGCAACTCAGATAACATACCTAAAACAGATAACTAACAAAATAATTTTCATATTTTTGATAAAACAGTTTAGGATGTTTTATAATCTTATATTATTTTAATTTAATTATTAAATTATAATTGTTAACCAATGTTAAATGTTAAAATAATACGGAAGAAAAATTAATTTCATTTCATTTGGTTCCAATGTACAAAATATTAAAATTTTTTATCTATTTATTACTTAGAAATAATTATGTCAAAATCAATAAATAAATGCAATTATGCATAAATTAATTAAAAAATTTAAAATAATTATTAATCCCAAAATGACATGGAATCATATCTAGATATAAAAAATAAATATTTACGTAGATCAAATTAAATTTTGATAATTATATTTGATTTGTATGCATAAAATATTCAATTTTTATATTATTTACCGGTATAGATAATCATTGTATGATTATTGATTTGGTATTTCCTCAAAATTTAATAATCTCCAGAAATTATCCATAATATCATAATGGATTAAAATCAACAAAAGTTCATCTAAAAGCCAACAGAAATAGGAACATATTCCTAAAAATCTATGAAATTATTCAAAATAATTATGTAGATTAAATCAGATCCAATATTTATTAAAGCTGGTTGAGTTTAATTTTTAATAATAAATTCAACTTATATATTATCAAATAATAAATAATAATTAACAGTTCATCAAGAATTTTTGGGTTCTTTGAAAAGATGTCTAAAACCCAAAACAAGTATCACACTTTTGTTAATAAATTAAACAAAAATATAAAAATATCAATTATTTAAATGTACAAATAAATGATTATTTCTTTGTATATGACTCAATACTTCTTTTATTGAATATTATTTAGACATAAATGATTTAGACGTTTATTAAAAATATTGAATTCTTATTTATTACATTAAATTTCTATATATAAAATATTTATTAATTTTTTTTCATTTACCTATAATTGATATTTTATTTATTTATTTTTTTTTAATTTAAAATAAATTAATGATTTAAAATTTATTGAAAATATCGAATTTTTTAGAATAATTACATTTAATTCCTATGTATAAAATATTCATTTATATTATTTACCGAGATTATCAATTTATATAACGTAATAATTATCAACATATCATTTCGGTATAAAAATGATGATATAAAAATATAAATAAAATGTATTTAGACGTTAATGAATGAATGTAAAAATTATGAGGTGATAATTAATATTTTATTTTTTTTTTTTAATTTAAATTACATATTTTAATTTGTTTTTAAATTAATATTTTAATGTTTTTTAATTACAATTAAAATATTTTATTATTATATTTTAAATGTTAAATTAAATATCTTATTTTTTTAATTTAAATTAAATATTTTATTATTATTATTAATTTAAATCAATCTTTTCTTAAATTAAAAATTTTATTATATTTTAAATTTCAACTTAAATATTCTTTATTATTATTTTATTAAATTTAAATTAAATTTTATCGTTTTTATTTAAATTAAATATGTATTTATATTTATTTTTTTATTTTATTTATGCTATTTGTTATTTTTGTTAATGTAAATTAAATACTCATTTTTGTTTGATAATAAATTAAATATTTTAATTTGTTTTTAAATTGAATTAATTGATTAGTTTTTAAATTTAAATTAAATATTTTATTTTATTCTTAATTTAAATCAAATTATTTACTATTTTTCTTAATTTAAATTAAATATTTTTTATTTTATTATTAAATTAATTTTAATTTAATATTCGTTAAAAAACTATTACATTATACAATCAGAAATTTTAAATTAAATATTTTATTATTATATTTTTAATATAAATTAAATATTTTAATTAAATTAAATTATTTATTATTTTTCTTAATGTATTTTTTTTAAATAATAAATTAAATATTTTATTTTATTTAAATCAATTCTATCAAAATCAATCTAATTTCATTAGAAATAATGACATATTCTTTAAAAAACTATAATATTATATAAACAGAAATATTTATCGAGATCCAAACAAATTTTAATAATAGATAGTTTTATTAAAAATAGTTTTATTTTCTTCGATTCTTAAAAATTTTTGGTTTCTAATATAATATAATTCTAAATATGACATAATTATTAGATTATTTAAAGTAATATCTTGATAATTATTGTGAAATTAAGAATTTCTCTGACTTTAAATTTATTCCCAAGACATAACAAAACTTATTATATTATTTTCAAATAAGTAATAAAATAATTAACTTAATTTACGATTATTTATGTCTACTGTCAATTTTATCAAGATCTACTAAATATTTATGAGTTTCGAAAAAATTAAATATAAATATGAAATAATAGTTCCAAATATAATATGTTTATTTTTTCATAGAGAAATAATTATTGTATTTATATAATTTTCAATTTAAATATTTAAAATTTTTAAAAAATACTAACTTTTTTAGAAGCTTGATTATTCTTAAATACTTTTATGCTAATTTTGTGATACTAAAAAATGTTTAAAATTATTTCTTTATCTGAACCCAATTTCGTTTATGATGATTTTAACATTTAATACTTCAGTAGTAATATTTCTCCTTAATTAAAAAATAATTCTGTCATGGAAATTACTTTTACACTTTTGTATTGTTAAATGTAAAAGAAAATTTTATTTTATTATTGTAATTTTAAATTGTCATTAAAATCCTATTGACATTGTTTTAATTTAAACAAAATACTAATTAAACTGAAACGCAAATGTTTGAAAGCGATCTTTGCACAGACAAACATTGATTTTTCATCAAGTAAGCGTTCTGATCGTAAAATGAGTTAATCTTTTTTCACTTAACAAAGGTTACATTCCTTATCTGTGTGTAAAATACTTGCTTGTTTTCGAGTCGATTCATTTAGATTGTTTGAGACCGAGTTCGGCAATGTTCTTTGGCCCCGATCGATTTTGTAATGGAAATACGGGTTCATATATTTTCGGGGCGAAATAAATTGGAACGAACTGTTGAATCATTCGTGTTACGACTTGAGGCAGAACATGATACCTGTTTAATATCTTATATGGTTCACACAATATTTTGGTGTCTATACGGAATATATTTTATTACAAACTCGCACCCCCTGACAAAGCGAAAGGGAACTCGATATGTTTTTGATTTAAGTTGACAGTACTTGATTCTGGCTTTGATATCGATATTAAAACTTCAATTTACATGGAAACTTCCCGACTCAATATTAAAGGCAATGTCCCAATATTATTAAATCTTGTTCAAAAACTACTTTCCAAAGAGATCAAACATAAAGAAAATTATTCTAGCAAAATGGACATGTAAATTAACGTCGGCAGTATTTGGTCATGCCATGTTACAGCTTTCAAAGGGCCTGCGGAACTCTAAACTGCCTTAGGCGTGGCGCAGCTCTCACTAATAACGTGGCTAATTAAAAATGCGCTATCCGAGAAGCGCTTTCATCGCCACCTATTAATATAAATTTGTCAAAAAAGAAGCAAAACCGGAGCAATTAGGACTTGGTAATGAACAGTCTGTGTACTTAGTGGATGTATCACGGTTACGACATTGTGCCTTGGTCCTAGTTGTTTCAAAGGCTTGCAGAACCTTTATCCAAAGTCCGTTTTCTTTAATATACCATAAATACATGTATGTAGTTTTTAGTAACACTTAAAATCTGTTTAAGAGCTTTTAATTTAAGTTAATGAAATAATATTGAATTAGTTTTCTTTGTCATTGATTGAAGAGAAAAAATTATTATTATTATTGCTTTCTTACATTAAATTCATTAATCAATATTGAATTATTTAGAAGTGAACAAGTCATAATAACAATAAATACCGACATGTGCAAAAACGACACTACTTTCCGGTACCCCTAATATATAACACTTTTTCATTGATTAATATAGTTTTAATTCAAAATTGATATTCCAGAAATATATCCAGACATTTCCTAATAATAAATTGAATACAATTCTTTTGTCTTTTGACCCACACTGCAAAATCTAATGGATTGAGGTCTGGTCACCTCGGAGGCTAATTTATAAGGGAGTCATTCCATCAATTTGGAAATTCTTCTGAAAGCTAATTACAAAACTAACCAGTTACCTTATCATCCCTACTTGATTTTGTGTTGTACGAAAATCACTTTATTCAAACACTTAAATGTTTCTAAAAGTGGTAATTCTTTTAATAAGACAAAATCTTAACGAATTTAGATTACGGCTTTTATTAGATTTTTAAAAACAATGAATATTGTGATAATTTAATTGTCATATACATTTTTCTGCAATATAAGAAATTAGGTAATTAATCAAAAGTTTAAATTTAAGTGAATTTAGATTTGAATGTTTGAAAAATATAAAGTTTTTTATGGACAAAACTAATTACTAAATTTTGAAAAATAAAATGAATTAATTATTACAATATTAAAGTCAAAATTTGATTACTCTTTATATCTTTATTTTCTGGAAACTAAGAATATATTAATTAAACAATTGTAATTTTTTAATAGTTATTTATTTATTTTTTAATTTAAATTAAATTACTTATTTTTTTAATGTAAATTAAATACTCATTTTTTAAATTATAAATTAAATATTTTGATTTGTTTTTTAATTAAATTAAATTTATTATTATTATTTTTTTAATTTAAATTAATATTTTTGATTAAATATTTTAATTTTTGCTTAATTTAAATTAAATTATTCATTGTTTTTCTTAATGTAAATTAAATAGTAAAGTACAATTCTGAATATGACATTATTTAATATTTTATTTAAAATTAGTTAATTATTAGAATGTTAAATGTCAAAATTTGTTAATAACTTGGTTATTCTTTATGTCTTCTCTTGAATTGTTAGAAAATTTTATTCATTTACCATTTTCTACAACCTAAGAAAATTGTAAATTAGAAATATAAATATTTTATTTGTAAATTTTGTTAAAAAATATATAATTTTAATTAAAATCAAGAATAAAAAAATATTTTTCTGTTTTTGTTAATTTTTTTGATTATATTAGCTAATTATTATAAAATGAGACATAATTTGTTAATTATTAAACCATTTTCTGCAACTTAGAATATTTTAATCAGAAATTTAAATGAATTAATATATTTTTGTTTAAAATTATAAAATAAACTATAAAATTAAATAAATGTTGTTCAGCTTTGATTAGGTTTATAGATAAAATTAATATTAACGTAACATTAGATTAAAATTCTATTGTTCTTTACCTTTTACTGCCAATTTGAATAGTTAAAATTCTGATGACTGTGATTTTGATTATATTAATTATTAATATCCTTTAAAATATGTACCCACGTGAAACAATTTAATCGATAATTTCGTTTTAAAACATGGTTTAAATGACCGTGGGAAGTAAATAAAATATTCCAGTGATTATTTACTATTTCCAGTTTAGGGTTACAATACGTACATTAACCTGAACAAAATCAATCAGCCTACTTTCGAAGATTTATAAATGATTAATGGTTTATGATAGTAATACATTTTGTTGTTGGTTATTTTCATGTCTTTTGTCTTAATTTTTCTTGTAAATTGTGCAAATAATATGGAAATATTAATGGTTTAAAAAAATATTCATTGACATTGAAGATAGGGTGAGAAAAAGAGAAAAAAATTTTACATATTACAACACGATTTTATCAAAAGTTACAGTAATATGAAAAAAAAAAAAAATATATAGGTCTGCATTTTTTACAGGTGAAAAAAATAATTTAGATTTTCTTCATTATTGGACGTAAATTGTTTATGATTAATTATTATATAATAGCAATATTAAACCGTTACATTAATTAACTTTTTTAATAATTAATAACAGTTATTGCCTAAATCCAAAGAGACTCTGGTACAAAATATATTAATATGTTAATAAAAAATTCTATATGGTAAAGTGTTTCTAAGATATTTGGGGCCAATAATATAGAAAATCTTTCGTTTTTTCTTGCTTCTCGTTATTTTAATATCAGATTTGAAAATAAAAATATAAAATACATGTTGATTTGTCTCTTGAACAATTTTAGCTCAGTAATAAAAATATAACGAATGTTGCCTGAGTGAGTACAAAAAGATAAAATTGAATCTACAACTTTTATGAATAAAATTTAATTTAAAGCTGTTTTAAACATTTTTGTACGCATTTCGTATTTTTTGTTTGTATGTCAGCGTGTTTGCGAATTCCGAGTTTATTTTGTACATTTACATTCCATTTTGGAACATAAAATATTACATTAAAGAATAGTAAAGTTGGATTTAATATTCCACTAATACAAGTGTCTCAGGAACGGCATTAAGGCTGTCAATCTTAATTTTACAACGTGGCTCTTACGAAAATTTGATGAATTACAAATGGAGATATTTTACACTCATTTAATAATAAATGCAATTTCAGTCCTAAATTAGAATTACATATCACAAAATGAGTATTCTACAGGGATTATATTATGTTTTATGTTAGTATGATGCTAATTTTGTTATTGTATATGGCTGTATGCACATATTTCAACGTTAAATAAAAAGGAGCATTTAAACTAAATATAGTTTACTGCAGAACAGTAGCAGCATCACTTAACACCACATATATATGCTACACGGATATCAATGTAGTTTAATCACTGAAATATAAGTCTATCTTCAAAATTTAATATTAAAAAGCTTAAGCCTTTATATCTACCATATTCATGTTATTATCAGAACATCTGATTAAAATTAATTGAGGATTGTTTTGGAAGTAGAAGAGTTTGAATGTGTGATAATAAAAGAAAAAATAAGCCCATCTTCAAAGCTTAAAAACTAACTTATTTACTTATAAGCTTAGCAATTTACCATTTTATATCATAATTAAAAAACATTTGAATAGAATAGTTTTAGAAGCAGATGTAAAAAGAGTTCCATCAGCTGTCAATTCTTTGAGATGTGTGATATCCAATAAAAAATTATTCCACACCGTATTTATTATTTTTTATGTTATAATTGGAATCAGGATTGGTAAATGAAGATAGTTTTAGAAGCAGAGATGAAAAGAGTTTCATCTGCTGTCAAATGTAAGACATCAGTTCTTTGAAATGAAAAAGTAAGTCCATTCTTCAAAATTTAATATGAAAATTATTTTTTTAATAGCTTTATCTTTTCAATTTATTATTTTTTTGCTATAATTAGAATTAGGGTAAGAATAAAACGACGGTAGTTTTAAAAGCAGAGGTGAAAAGAGTTTCATGTGCTGTTTAACGTAAGACATCAGTTCTTTGAAATGAAAAAGTAAGTCGATTCTTCAAAATTTAAAAAGTAAATTATTTTTTTAATAGCTACTTCTTTCAATTTATTATTTTTATGTTATAATTAGTATTAAGATTAGGATAAAACGAGAATAGCAGAAGTAAAGAGTGTCAACAGATGTCAAATGTAAGTTCATTCTTCAAAATTTAAAAATTAAATTATTTTTTTTAATAGCTTTAACTTTTCAGTTTTTTTATGCTATAATTACAATTAGGATAAAAATAAAACGAGGGTAGTTTTAGAAACAGAAGTGAAAAGAGTTTCATCTGCTGTTTAATGTAAGACATCAGTTCTTTGAGATGAAAAAATAAGTCCATTCTTCAAAATTTAGTAAGTAAATTATTTTTTCAATAGATTTATCTTTTAAACTTATTATTTTTATGCTATAATTAGAATTAGAATAAGAATAAAACGAGGATAGTTTTAGAAGTAGAGGTGAAAAGAGTTTCATCTGCTGTTTAATGTAAGACATCAGTTCTTTAAGATGAAAAAGTAAGTCCATTCTTTAAAATTTAAATATTAAATTATTTTTTTTATAGATTTATCTTTTCAATTTATTATTTTTGTGCTTTAATTAGAATTAGGGTAAGAATAAAACGGGTACAGTTTTAGAAGCAGAGGTGAAAAGAGTTTCATTTGCTGTTAAATGTAAGACATAAGTCCTTTGAGATGAAAAAGTAAGTCCATTCTACAAAATTTAAAAAGTAAATTATATTTTAATAGCTTTAGTTATTCAATTTATTATTTTCGTTATACTTAGAATATCTAATTGGGATAAAACGATGATAGTTTTAGAAGCAGAGGTGAAAAGAGTTCCATCTGCTGTCAAGTATATGACGTCAATTTATTGGGATAATGTGTGTGGGATAATTTTAGTGATTATCTTTAAAAAGGAATAACAGACAATGATGAGTGTTATGCAAACTGATTATATAAAAGTTTAAGAGCAGTTAGAACACATCCAATAATGAAGGAAGTCAAAAAAAAATCAGTCTAAATATTTTTTGAAACTATTAAGCTTTTTATATTCTTTTCTAAATTTAGAAGAAAAAGGATACTCTTGATTAATTTTGATTATCACAGTACTTTTTGAGATTTAATTTTCACTTTAAATTTCTTCGAACATTAAAAGTGAAATATCTTAAAAAAGTCTGTGATTATCAAAATTAATCAAAATCACTTTTTTTCATAATTGCATACCAAGTGAAAAACAATATTTGATATTTAAATTTGAGTTGTAATTTCCTCAGGAAAAACTAAAGAAAAAATATTATTTAGATTTTCTTCATTATTTAATGTGTTTTAATTACTCCTAAATTTTGACCACCTATTTTAACAGAACAAAATTTTAATATACATATTTAATTTTTACTTTGTATTATGTTTTCAGTAAATGTTAATATTATTATAATATTACATATCAAAATTTATTTGCACATTAATCATCTTTTATATTTTTCTTGTAAATTAATAAAGCATAACCTAATAATATTAATTATTTAATAATATTTTAAAATACATATAATATTAGATAATGTAATTTCAAATAAATTAATTATCCTTTTTTGTAAACTAAGAAATATTTAAGTTATGAGTGTATTGACATATGATTTTTATATATTATTTATAATTATTAAAAATATAAATCGATTAATTCTTTTATCAATGCAAATATTAAATAATACAATTAACTATTATTAAATTTAGAAATTAAGAAATTATTTAATGACGAAACTTATTCATAATTTAATTAACCTTTAACTATTTTTTACTTTTAATAATCATAATATAACTTTTGTTAAAAAATAAAAAAAATATAATTTTATGTCTTTTTATAACAATGAATAAATATTACATTAAATGACAAAATTTATTATTAATTTAATTTTTTTGATATACCAAAAGATGAAATTTAAGTGAAAAAATATAAATTAATATATTGGAAAAATATAAATTAAATAAATTTATTAAAAATAATATTTTTATTTTCAGATTTATTTAATTAGAAAATTGTAAGTTTTTTCTTAAGACAAAAACTAAATAAATTTAGTGTCAGCTTTTATTAAATTTTTACAAAATTTTTGAAAATTAAATTTGGGGAGTATTTTTTTCAGGAGAAACTTTACAGATAGATTTTTTTCATTACTGAACGTGTTCTAACTGTTTATTATATATTTATTAAAGTAAATATTGAGATATTTATCAATAATAATTATCAGCAAGCGCCCACTAGTGGACATTTTTTAACTTTAGTAATAAACATCAAATAAATTAATTTTTTATCAACCATTAGTATATTGTATAAAATTGATTGTGGCCATAGTAATATAAAAAATAGCATTATCATTAGTTTAATGCACGTTTTTAATAATATAAATTTAGGCCGTCTGGCGTGGCATAAGAATCCGCACCATTCCGCCATAAATAATTTATTACCGGCAAGGTAAAAATAAAAATTTTACTTTTGTTAGCGGGACTAGCATGCAGAATTCAGTAAATATATTACGCTGTTGTTGTCAATTTGTCCGCGTTCGACGTTTTTCTTTATTTATGTATGCATAAGTAATTGCAGCGCGTCGCAATGCCGCGGACCCGAACACGCTCGACGATGCCCAGAAAATTGTGTGAGACATGTTAAAAATTAATGAACCCGTAATTATGTGCGGCGTGGGCGTAAACGAAATTAATTGCCGACACCGGGCCCGATTCAAATGCCTCGCGTGATTATTACGGTCGAGCGTAAATCAAAGAGCCGGTGACAAATTCAGGAAACGTATCAGCGATCTTAATCTACAAACTTTGATTCTGCATTTTTATGCGTTTGTTAAACTGTTTCTGTTTGGCTTTGAAGTAAATGGAATGAATGCTGTTTAACTTTTAAAGTGGACGTAAAAAACGACTTAAACTTTCTTCTTAAACTAGATCGAACGTTCAAAGCACTTTACCAATTTAAAATAACATAATTTAAATATTATGTGTTACACAGATTAACCAATTTTAATTTTAGAAATATAGAAATTTTAGTTTTTTTTAAGTAGATTTTAGTAGATTACCATATAAATTATATTGCGTTGTTGATGATTAAACATGATTAAATTAAGCATTCAACGGTAGTCAACTTGTTTCGATCAGATAAAAAATAGTTTAGTTACAACTGATGAATAATGAAATACCTTAAAACGTTTATGTGTTATCATCCATTTGCGTCTTAGTGTATTAAGTAATAGACATATATGGAAATATAAGTTTAATGCTTTCTTTGAACCGCAGACATCTGTAGAAAATAACTTAACAATTCCCTTCTCTATTTCCACAATGAAAAAGTTGGTAAATTTAATTTATTAACTGTTAATCTTCACTTAACTGCATATAACAGTACTAGTAAAGGGCTTAAAGAGCACTGATAACGTCAGTAGATACTACAAGTCTCTATATGCCCAAAATACTCAAAATACTGAACATACTACGTCCTGGTGTAATTTTATAATTATGTAGTAACATTATGACACACAAAAAGTCATATATTTGAAAATCGAAGAGCCTGAGGAATAATTCTTATAAAACACTTGTATGGTATTTTAATATAACTTCTTTTGAATTGTAGAGAACATACAGATGAACATTTAAAACCAATTTATGGCTCCATAAATTTAGTAATTCAGTACTTGTGACTAAGAGAATGAGAGAAAAAAAGCTATTTTCTAAGTCAAAAACAAGGTCTTTTTACTTTAATGTATATGTACATTTTGAGGTAACAGATATGCAAGAAAATATAGATTTAGAGCTTACTTTGAACCGCAGATTTGTAGAAAATAATTTGTAATAACTCAATCTTTGACCTAGTATAAGTTCTTTTTCCATTTTCACAATGATCTACGTGGAGAATATAATTTATTGTCAGTCAATCTTCACTTAACCGAATGAAACAAAACTAGTAAGAAGCAAAATAAGTACTGATGACATCAGGAGATTTTCCGAGACTTAATATATCCAACAGTATTCAATATATTGAACATATTGAGTCTTAGTATAATTTTATAATTATACACCAAAATTATAACACCAGTTACTGTTTTTTTCAAATTGAAATATTGCCAAAAAGTCATATATTTGAATATCAAAGAACCTGAGCAATAATCCTTATAAAAACAGTATTATTTATGGTATTTTAGTCCAGTTTCTTTTGAATTGTAGAGAAAAGACAGATGAACAATTAAAACTAATTTATGTCTCCATAACTTTAGTAATTCAACACTTGTGACTAAGAGAATAAAAGAAAAAAAAACATTTTCTAAGTTAAGCTTTAGGGATGACAGAAATCAGTTCAAAACCAAGGTCTTTTTACTTTAATGTATACGTACATTTTGAGGTAATAGATATACAAGAAAATATAGATTTAGAGCTTACTTTGAACCGCAGATTTGTAGAAAATAATTTGTAATAACTCAATCTTTGACCTAGTATAAGTTCTTTTTCCATTTTCACAATGATCTACGTGGAGAATATAATTTATTATCAGTCAATCTTCATTTAACCGAATAAAATAAAACTAGTAAGAAGCAAAATAAGTACTGATGACATCAGGAGATTTTCCAGGACTCAATATATCCAACAGTATTCAATATATTGAATATATTGAGCCTTAGTATAATTTTATAATTATACACCAAAATTATAACATCAGTTGCTGTTTTTTTCAAATTGAAATATTGCCAAAAAGTCATATATTTGAATATCAAAGAACCTGAGCAATAATCCTTATAAAAACAGTATTATTTATGGTATTTTAGTCCAATTTCTTTTGAATTGTAGAGAAAAGATAGATGAACAATTAAAATTAATTTATGTCTCCATAACTTTAGTAATTCAACACTTGTGACTAAGAGAATAAAAGAAAAAAAAAACCATTTTCTAAGCTAAGCTTTAGGGATGACAGAAATCAGTTCAAAACCAAGATCTTTTTAGTTTAATGTATACGTACATTTTGAGGTAATAGATATGCAAGAAAATATAGATTTAGAGCTTACTTTGAACCGCAGATTTGTAGAAAATAATTTGTAATAACTCAATCTTTGACCTAGTATAAGTTCTTTTTCCATTTTCACAATGATCTACGTGGAGAATATAATTTATTATCAGTCAATCTTCACTTAACCGAATGATACAAAACTAGTAAGAAACAAAATAAGTGCTGATGACATCAGGAGATTTTCCAAGACTCAATATATCCAACAGTATTCAATATATTGAATATATTGATTTTTAGTATAATTTTATAATTATACACCAAAATTATAACACCAGTTACTGTTTTTTTTTTCAAATTGAAATATTGCCAAAAAGTTATATATTTGAATATCAAAGAACCTGAGAAATAATCCTTATAAAAACAGTATTATTTATGGTATTGTAGTCCAATTGGACTAAATTTCTTTTGAATTGTAGAGAAAAGACAGATGAACAATTAAAACTAATTTATGGTTAATATCTTTAGTAATTTAGTAGTAAGAGAATAAGAAAAAAAGCATTTTTTTTTTCATTTTCTAAAAGTCAAGATTTAAAAATGACAAAAAAACAGTTGCAGGTATTTTTACATTCATGTATAGGTTCTTTTATGTACATTTTGAGGCAATAGATATTGAGGTACTAAATATTGCCAAAAAGTCATATATTTGAAAATCAATATTTTTAGGGTATTTTAGGGATAACTTGTTAAATAATCCTTATACAATCAGTATTTTTAAGATATTTCAGTCTAATTGCTTTTGAAATATGGAGAACAGACAGATAATTATTTAAAACCATTTTATGCTTTAGTAATTTAGTAATTATGAGTACGAAAAAATTTTCTAATTGTCAAGATTTTTTTATTTTAATATATACAGGATTATTTTATGTACATTTTGAGGTATGCAAAAAATATATATATTTGGTGCTTAATTTGAGCCGCAGATAACTGAAAAAAATAATTTGTAACACCTCAATCTTTGGCTAGTCATCTGATTGGCGAAGAACACTTTGATTTTCTATATTCTCAGTGGTAAACCTGGTGAATATAATCATCTGTACTAAACTCCATAGGACAAAAGTAGTACGAAGCACAGTGAGCACTGATGACGTCAGTAGAGTCTCCAAGACTCAATATGTCCAACAATATTCAACATACTGAACATACTGAGTCTTAGTATAATTTTGTAATTATGCACCAAAATTATAACATAACATTCAAAATCAGATAACCTGGTGAATAATCCTTATAAAAGCAGTACTTTTTAGGGCATTTTAGTTTAGTTTTTTTTTTTTTTTAACTTTGTAGAACAGACAAATGAACGTTTAACACCAATTTATGTGTCTATAACTTTAGCAATTCAGTAATTATGAATAAGAAAATATTTAAAAAAACATTTATTTTGTCCATTTTTAAATATTATACTTTAAAAATGATAGAAAACAGTTCTAAACCAAGTTTTTTTTTTACTTTAATGTATAGATATTTCTTTTATGTACATTTTGAGGCAATAGATATGCAAGAAAATGTAGGTTTAGTTCTTAATTTAAACTGTAGATATCTGTAGAGAATAATTTATAACAACTCCAATCTTTGATCAGTTGTCTGATTAGCTTATAAAACTTTTCTTTCCCATTTTCATGAGTCTCAGCGTAATTTTATAAGCCTACGTCAAAATTATAACACTAGTTACTGTTTTCTTGAATTGACAAAAAGTCACATATCAAAAAATAGGATAACCTGGTGAATAATCCTTATAAAAGCAGTATTTTTTACGAACATTTAAAACCAATTTATGGCTCTATAACATTGGTAATTTAGTAATTATGAGTAAGAAAATATTTTTTGTCAATTTTCTAAATATCAGGCTTCAAGAATGATAGAAAACTGTTTTTTTACTTTAATGTATGGAGAGTTCTATTATGTACATTTTGAGGTAATAGTTGTAGAAGAAGATATAAGTTTAGTGTTTACTTTGAACTACATATATTTGTAGAAAATAACTTGTAATAACTCAATCTTTGACCAGTTATCTGATTGGCCTAGTACAATTTGCTTTTCTATATTCACAATGATAAACCTGGTAAAAATGATTTAGTAACTGTTGCTCTTCACTTAACTGCATGGAACAAATCTAAGTAAGAGGCACAATGAGCACTGATGACGTCAGTAGATACTCTTAGACTCAATATGTCCAACAATACTGAACAAACGTCAAAATTATAACACTACTTAAGTGTCAGAGAATATTCTCTTTTTTCTAAATGTCAAGCTTCGGAATCACAGAAAGTAACTTAGTTTTTTTATTATTATTATGAACATTCTGTCTTTCTTTTTTGTTTCTCATTCAAAAGGTAATCTTAATGAGCACGATCAAATTATTATTTACACTCAATTTGGTCAGAAAAAAGTTCTAAATTCTCTCCACATAAATTTCGACCTCATAAAAAATCATCACCATCTTTTTAAAATTATTTTTAAAACACTAAATTAATTTTCTCTAAATCCTTAAACTAACATAGAAGTATGATGATGTGCAGTAATTAAATGAAAATAAAGAAAGACCATGGTTGTCATTTACGTCTGTTGTTTAACGTTCTTTCGAAAATCAGAGAGATGATGATTATGTAAAAATTGTTGAAAATTTACTACTTTTAAACCTTCCATACTAACCACTATGGTGTCAATATGTCCTCATAATAAGTCAATAATTTTTTTGACAGAAAATTAGTATGTTTAAAATAATTCCTAACTATTTACTCATTACTGTAAAACAAATTAAGATGGATAAAAGAGACACAGACTTTAGCTACGACTTGACGAACGTACTTTCATATTTACAATTGTTCGACCGTCAATTAATGTAGAATGCATTCGAGTTATATGAACTAAGCAATGAAATAAAAGTTTATGGAGAGTCCATAACGGGATTCGAACAAATCGTCATTTTAATGTTTTAATTAAAATTCCTGAAACGGTGCTTTAATTAACAGTCCTTGTTGATTTCCAGGGGAACTTTTCAACGACAATATTGTTTGACGCTGCCAAGCCTTAAAAAGTTGACAAAGCGGCGAGGAAATAAATTAATGAAGGGATTACCTTTACACTCCATGTTGGACTGCATCTTATGCTGACACTTTACTTATTTTTTTTTTACTTTCAACGAGACGTTGAAAAAAGTGTCTCCATTAAGGTTGATGGAGTTGAGACACTGTTTAATTCCCCGAATTATTCACGGGGGAGGGTTTTATTGAAAGTTCACGGTCGAGCTACATTGACACCTTTAATATTAAGAAAGCTTCGGTACAATTACAATTAGATGGTACTGAAGTAAGTGATGCAGTTACTGAATGTTGTAAGGTTCCAATTTCAGGCTCACAAGTTACGTCATCAAAACCTAAGCTATTGACCGTAGCAGCAAGATGTTTTGTGTAATCCAACTACCAGTGTATAAATTAATTAGCCACGACGGATTTTGATTGGCACAGTTCTTGAGTGGATATCATCTGTGCAAATTCCGACTTGCTCCCTGTCTGCCATTCGATGCTGAGCACCGTTGTCATTACTGTTTATTACTCAACCTCGGCTGACAGTTACGTTGCAAAACTTGGCCGCAGCAATCTCGTTTATTTGTTTCCCCTGATGCAATCTGGCCCCGTCTGTCCTGCCTTCTCAAATTGGCAAACAACGAAACAGACCTTTTTACCATATTGAAAGGATTCCGGCCGCCTTTTTTTTACGTCCTCCGCCGCTCGTAAATCGACATGATCGATTTAATTCCAGTGCACCTTTTACCTGTGGAGTGTTTACCTATCACTGGGCCGTGAGATACGGCCGAAATGACAGTTATGTTTTATACTGGACGCTATATCTCGTGAATTACGATGTGTAAATGTGTAATGCATAAAACTGGCATTCATATGCACTGAGTTATAAGTTAGTCATTGCGGTAATCACTACTTTTACGGCCATGGTTGGAATGAAATGGGATCATTTCAAGTTGTAACTTGTAATTTGCTTTTTTAATTAATTATCTTTTTTTTTTGTTAAATGACTGATATACATATTTTATAGATGTAAGCATTTTAAATGTTCGACCTTTAATTTTAATTGGTCTTTTAAGCATCAATTCAATGACAAGTAAACTTCTTGTCACTTCTTTAGGATTAAGACAATTTTTTTTCTGATTCAATTTATGAAATTCTTTTTTCATTAAATTTCTCAGATTATTTATTTTTTAAAAAAACATTATTACTCTTAAAATAAAGTAGACCTTTGAGCAATATTGACAAAAACTTCTTAAAATTGATATATTCACCTTCTTTAGTATTAAAACATTTTTTTTCTGATTCTGTTTATGAAATTATTTTTCCATTAAATTTCTGCGAATATTTGTTTATTAAAAATATTACCACTGTTGAAATAAAGTATGCCTTTGAACAATATCTGAGAAAAGTTTCTTAATAAATATTGAAAATTGGTTTGTCACCTTCTTTAGTATTAAAAATTTTTTTCTGATTCAATTTATGAAATTCTTTTTCCATTAAATTTCTGCGAATATTTGTTTATTAAAAATATTACCACTGTTGAAATAAAGTATGCCTTTGAACAATATCTGAGAAAAGTTTCTTAATAAATATTGAAAATTGGTTTGTCACCTTCTTTAGTATTAAAAATTTTTTTCTGATTCAATTTATGAAATTCTTTTTCCATTAAATTTCTGTGATTATTTGTTTATTAAAAAATATTACCACTGTTGAAATAAAGTATGCCTTTGAACAATATTTGAGAAAAGCTTCTTAATAAATATTGAAAATTGGTTTTGTTACCTTCTTAAATATTAAGACATTTTTTTCCTGATTCAGTATATGAAATTCTTTTTCCATTAAGTTTCTGTAATTCTTTGTTTATTAAAGAATATTACCACTGTTAAAATAAAGTATGCCTTTGAACAATATTTGAGAAAAGCTTCTTATTAAATATTGAAAATAGTATTGTCACATTCTTTAGTATTAAGACATTTTTTTTCTTATTCAGTTTATGCAATTCTTTCTCCATTAAATTTATGTGATTATTTGTTTATTAAAAATATTACCACTGTTGAAATAAAGTATGCCTTTAAACAATATTTGAGAAAAGCTTCTTAATAGATATTGAAAATTGGTATTGTCACCTTCTTAAGCATTAAGACATTTTTTTTCTGATTCAGTTTATGAAATTCTTTTTCCATTAAATTTCTGTGATTATTTGTTTATTAAAAAATATTATCACTGTTGAAATAAAGTATTCCTTTGAACAATATTTGAGAAAAGCTTCTTAATAAATATTGAAAATTGGTATTGTCATCTTCTTTAGTATTAAGACATTTATTTTTTCTGATTCAGTTTATGAAATTCTTTTTTTTTTTTCATTAAATTTCTGTGATTATTTGTTTATTAAAAAATATTACCACTCTTGAAACAAAGTATGCCTCTGAACAATATTTGAGAAAAGCTTCTTAATAAATATTAAAAATTGATCATGTTGCATTTTTTAATTAATCAAAATATTACATAATAGAAAATTTTTATTTTTTATGTAAATTCGTCGAACCAATAAACAATTTATGTTTAACTTTTTTATTCAGTTTTCTTCATCCACAGACATTTCTTTTTTTTATTTTTTGTTAAAAAACATAATTATGGTCAGCATTTTTTGATGCATAATGTGGAACAATCAAATAGAATAAATTCATAATTTGAATTATTGAGCATATTTAACATAAAAGAATCCTCAAATCGTCAATTTTAAATTACGAAATGACATAGAAGTACAACGAAACAATTTTATTTATATTTATATTTCACGTAGTTACCAACCCCCATCCCCCATTTTTTAAATGGGATGTTGGATCTTGTGACACACTATTTAAAATGTCTAATAATACCTTCTTCAAAAATATTGATCGATTTGAAAGAGACAATCAAAATCAATCATATTTCAATACTAATAACACCCAATTACCAATAATTAATCGAAATTATTTATCAATAATGTAGTGAATAATTTTATATATTTTAATATTATTTTTTTAAAAATATTCAATTTTAATGACACCCAATTACCAATAATTAATTGGATTATTTATCAATAATGTAGTGAATAATTTTATATATTTTAATATTATTTTTTTTATAATAAATTCGATAAAAATTATAAAACAATGTATAAAAAAATGGTAATTTTAACAATACATAAAAATTAACTTAATTTCTTGTGAATTACTCTTATAGGTCATTTTTATTTTTAAATCAATAAATGACCTATAGATATAGATATAGATATTTGTAAATTACCCATAAATTTTCTCCTTCAGTATCAAAGTGACTAAGGTGAATAAACATATAAAGTAAATAATATTTTTATTAATATTTAATATACTTAATTATCTTTTTGTTTATTGTAATAATTTAGTTTACTTGATATTGATATCTAATAAGTCAATGACATTTGAAATGTAAACTAATTATTTTGTATACAGAAATACTGAAATAAATATTATCTATAAAAATATTTCCACCACTATTTTGTATTTGATGTGATATAGAATTCATGTGGTTTTAATAAAAATAATGAAATTCTATCGTGAATATTACTGAATATTTTCATATCTACATATTATATTTTATTGGTTTATATTCAAAACTGTCTTCTAAAATTAATAATCACACACACACTAATAATGATGATTTTTGATTGCACTTCTAACTTTTTTAAAATTCTATCGACTATGTAAATAATATAAATCATCAACCATATGGTTGATATTTCTTAAGTGGTAAAATCAATTCCTACACAATTGCCATGTTGTACTTAGATTTGAGTAGTTTAATTTTTTATAAACATATTTTTAATGTACTTAGAGCAATTATTACAAATTATGATTTACAAATACCTTTGCAGGTGGTTACAATTTAGTGATTTATGTGAATCTAAGAGAAGCAAATATATTTTTTGAATTTTTAAATATAGTAATTCAGAAATTATAAGTAACAGAAAATATATGAACATTTTGTAATAGACATGCACAAAAAATACAAGTTTAATGCTTACTTTGAATCGCAGATATCTGCAGAAAATAACTTGTAACAACTCAATATTTATATAGTTAAGTTATATAATAGGCTTAGTACAATTCCCTTTTCCATTTTCACAATGATAAACCTGGTAAATATAATTTATTAACTGTTAAACACTTAACAATACTAGTAAGAGGTAGAATGAGCACTGATGACGTCAGTATATGTTTAACAATACTCAACATACTGAATATACTCTGTCACAGTATAATTTTATATTTATACACCTAAACCATAATACTACAATAGTTAATTTTTTTTGAACTTAGTGCCTAAAAGTCATATATTTGAAATATCTAAATTTATTACAAAGGAAATTTTTCAGTTTGTAATTGTAATTCTTAAAAATAAGAATAAAAATGTTTCACATTAATCCTTCATATTTCTAACAACAAAATTCGAATCTGTAATAAAATATAGGGATCCCTATTCAAGTTACCATCAGTTCAGGTCCTCTGTGGTGTGGAAGTGTGAATATTAATTTCGACATTACTGTATTTCCCTTGTGGAATAATTATACTTTGATTATAGGTACTTTCTGAAAGGTGCTTATTACTTTGACGTGAATGTGAACATTTCAATTAAAGAAAAAAACCACCTCGTATGCATCGCAGGTCGCACGATAAGATTCAATAAAATATTAAATTCGCGACTAATAAAAATGGATGGAAAATTTTATTCATTTTGAACGGGGTATAACTAAATTTAATCTAATAATATTGGAACGTGTAAACTAAGAATAAAATTTATTTCGATATGTAATATAAAATTTACAATCATAAAAAGTTAGATTTCAGTAATATTCATTTTATTTTATTAGTTATCTATGATATAATATTGCTAAAGTATTATATCTTTCAGCGCTTCAATGAACTGAAAAATAGGCTGTTCCAAAGAATTAATTTTGTAAATACATTTTTCTATTTAAGTAAATACCACATTGTCTGTATTAAGTTTAAGACACCCTTATGAATATAATATATGACTGAAGAATAGCCTAAAGTTTTGGTGTATCCCACACATCCATTTCTTGTATGTTACAACAGATTGGTGACCCTACAAGGGAACCAGGTCAGGGTAAAAATCGTGTAACAAGTCCTACTCAAGATAATTTTTTGAGATTTTTAACTTTGAGACAACGGTTTAAGACTACAAGAAGTTTACAGTCTCAGTTAGAAAAAGTAGAAGGGGTTCGAATAAGTATTGAAGCTATTTGACAACGACTTAGGGAAGATAATTTGCAACCCCTCGTTCCTACACTGTTTACAGATCAATCTAGATTTTGCCTGAACACATACGATGGACCCTTCACTTGTAACTTCGTAAATACCACCTTATTTGGTGGGGGCTCAATTATGTTCTACAGGAACGTTATATGTCCCTTTTATAGGTCATATGTCTTCCTTTTTACTAATGCAGGTTAATGTACAACCACATACAGCCTATTTTGTACGAAATCATATTCCTCACGTTGGAATTAGTGCTATGGCTTGGCCACCTCGTAGTCCAGACCTTAACCCAATAGAACATACCTAGGACATTCATAACATTAGAAAAACTGTATTTTTTAGAATTTTTTGTAATAATTATAAATAAAAACCTATTTTTACATAATATAATATACAGAGTGTGAAGGCTTATTTTTCCCATAAACAATATTCCCCATAAATTATTTTGAAAAATCATAAAATATACTAATAATGGTATGAGAAACACATTGAAGTAATCTCCATAAATGTAACGCTCGTAAGATAAGATTTTGCCACAATTATGACTAATCCCAATTAAATTCAAAACGGAATTAATCGTCGTCCCATAATCTATCGGTCCGGTATTAATAATCACGCAAAATCGATAACCATTACATTCGGTCGGCGGTAACGCGTTGCTGGTCAGCAATAAAGTTGTAGGAAACCGACGACCGGGATCACTAAGTGTAAGGCCAAGGAGATATTAGCATATCGCATGATGATGGGCCCCAGGATCGTGATTCTGGGCCCGTCGTTAGCACTAATACGGACGATTAGCGGGCCGGGCTGGCACGTACACGATATTGCAGCTGGGCCGCGCCACCATTTCGACTGCATACAGCCTTGCGGTTTTGGGTGCGGCCGCATTTTCGTGCGAATTGCCCTTAACGATACTATCTAATATGCATTAGATGTAATGGACCTCAAATTGGAGATCGATGGAAAATTACACGGCTACTGGATTTAATCCGCGTTATGTGTTGTAAAGATACACCCGGAAGATATCAATTTATGCAGTGCATTACCAATTTTCTTTTGGAGCATCGGTTTAATTAATTTTATGCTTATAAAACATCTTAATAAATGAAATTAGGAAAATATGTTACATGGTCATAAAAGATAATTTTTATCAGGCGCATAATAATGGCTTTTACTCAAGAGAATGTGGAAATAGTAATATTATCTTATCTATAACTATTTAATTAACAATGAAGCAGTAAAAGTTAAATGTAACTATGCCTACATAATAAATAATCAAATACACTTGAGAACGGTAGAGTCACTCAATTTTAATTTATTTTGAGTGAATAATTTAATAATAATCTAATATATAATACAATATTGTATTTGCTTTTAAGCATCGTTACAATATTAGATTATTTTACTGTTGTTCTATTTAAATACAACATTTTATACGAGTTTAAATTAATCATAAAAACTAAACATTTAATATCTTTTTATCAGTCTGAGCAGTTTATATTTATAAAGCAAAATAAAAAAATAAAATAATCGTTAATTAAACTAAAAATTACATTACTCAAATGCTTTTAATTCCCTCTGATCACTCTACACTGTAATAACATGTGAAATACTATCTAAATAAGGTGTTAAAGTCAGTAATTAAATTCTATATTCTTGTTTCACTTTTTACTGTCGCTCTATTTAAATATAAATATGTTTATTTAAATTAATTGTAAAACACATTAAAATTATTTTTTATAAAGACACAAATGCTTTTAATTCATTCTGATCATTCTGCACAGTAATAAAATGAGGAACACTATCTAAATACGCAGGTGCACACATTAAAATTACTTTTTATAAACACAAATGCTTTTAATTCTTGTTGCATTTTTTACTGCAGCTCTATTTAAGTATAAATACTTAATATGAGTTTATATAAATTAACCTTAAAACACATTAAAACTACATTTTATAAAGACACAAATGATTTTAATTCCCCCTGATCACTCTGCACAGCAGTAAAATGTGAAAACTATGTAAATACGTAAGTGCTAAAGTTAGTAATTAAATTCTATATTCTTGTTTCACTTTTAAAAGTGAACTCAATATGAGTTTATATAAATTAATCTTAAAACACATTAAAACTACATTTTATAAAGACACAAATGGTTATAATTCCACCTGATTACTCTGCACAGCAGTAAAATGTGAAAACTATCTAAATACGTAGGTGCTAAAGTCAGTAATTAAATTCTATATTCTTGTTTCACTTTTAAAAGTGAACTCAATATGAGTTTATATAAATTAATCTTAAAACACATTAAAACTACATTTTATAAAGACACAAATGCTTTTAATTCCCCTTGTTCACTCAGCACAGCAGTAAAATGTGAAACCATCTAAATACGTAGGTGCTAAAGTCATTAATTAAATCCTATATTCTTGTTTCACTTTTAAAAGTGAACTCAATATGAGTTTATATAAATTAATCTTAAAACACATTAAAACTACATTTTATAAAGACACAAATGATTTTAATTCCCCTGATCACTCTGCACAGCAGTAAAATGTGAAAACTACGTAAATACGTAGGTGCTAAAGTCAGTAATTAAATTCTATATTCTTGTTTCACTTTTAAAAGTGAACTCAATATGAGTTTATATAAATTAATCTTAAAACCCATTAAAACTACATTTTATAAAGACACAAATGATTTTAATTCTCCCTGATCACTCTGCACAGCAGTAAAATGTGAAAACTATCTAAATACGTAGGTGCTTAAGTCAGTAATTTAATTCTATATTCTTGTTTCACTTTTAAAAGTGAACTCAATATGAGTTTATATAAATTAATATTAAAACACATTAAAACTACATTTTATAAAGACACAAACGCTTTTAATTCCTCCTGATCACTCTGCACGGCAGTAAAATGTGAAAACTATCTAAATACGTAGGTGCTAAAGTCAGTAATTAAATTCTATATTCTTGTTTCACTTTTAAAAGTGAACTCAATATGAGTTTATATAAATTAATCTTAAAACACATTAAAACTACATTTTATAAAGACACAAATGCTTTTAATTCCCCCTGATTACTATGCACAGCAGTAAAATGTGAAAACTATGTAAATACGTAGGTGCTAAAGTCAGTAATTTAATTCTATATTCTTGTTTCACTTTTAAAAGTGAACTCAATATGAGTTTATATAAATTAATCTTAAAACACATTAAAACTACATTTTATAAAGACACAAATGATTTTAATTCCCCCTGATCACTCTGCACAGCAGTAAAATGAAAACTATCTAAATACGTAGGTGCTAAGGTCAGTAATTTAATTCTATATTCTTGTTTCACTTTTAAAAGTGAACTCAAAATGAGTTTATATAAATTAATATTAAAACACATTAAAACTACATTTTATAAAGACACAAATGCTTTTAATTCCTCCTGATCACTCTGCACGGCAGTAAAATGTGAAAACTATCTAAATACGTAGGTGCTAAAGTCATTAATTAAATTCTATAGCCTTGTTTCACTTTTAAAAGTGAACTCAATATGAGTTTATATAAATTAATCTTAAAACACATTAAAACTACATTTTATAAAGACACAAATGCTTTTAATTCCTCCTGATCACTCTGCACGGCAGTAAAATGTGAAAACTATCTAAATACGTAGGTGCTAAAGTCATTAATTAAATTCTATAGCCTTGTTTCACTTTTAAAAGTGAACTCAATATGAGTTTATATAAATTAATCATAAAACACATTAAAACTACATTTTATAAAGACACAAATGCTTTTAATTCCCCTTGTTCACTCAGCACAGCAGTAAAATGTGAAACCATATAAATACGTAAGTGCTAAAGTCATTAATTAAATCCTATATTCTTGTTTCACTTTTAAAAGTGAACTCAATATGAGTTTATATAAATTAATCTTAAAACCCATTAAAACTACATTTTATAAAGACACAAATGATTTTAATTCCCCCTGATCACTCTGCACAGCAGTAAAATGTGAAAACTATCTAAATACGTAGGTGCTAAAGTCAGTAATTAAATTCTATATTCTTGTTTCACTTTTAAAAGTGAACTCAATATGAGTTTATATAAATTAATCATAAAACACATTAAAACTACATTTTATAAAGACACAAATGCTTTTAATTCCCCTTGTTCACTCAGCACAGCAGTAAAATGTGAAACCATATAAATACGTAGGTGCTAAAGTCATTAATTAAATCCTATATTCTTGTTTCACTTTTAAAAGTGAACTCAATATGAGTTTATATAAATTAATCTTAAAACCCATTAAAACTACATTTTATAAAGACACAAATGATTTTAATTCTCCCTGATCACTCTGCACAGCAGTAAAATGTGAAAACTATCTAAATACGTAGGTGCTTAAGTCAGTAATTTAATTCTATATTCTTGTTTCACTTTTAAAAGTGAACTCAATATGAGTTTATATAAATTAATATTAAAACACATTAAAACTACATTTTATAAAGACACAAATGCTTTTAATTCCTCCTGATCACTCTGGACGGCAGTAAAATGTGAAAACTATCTAAATACGTAGGTGCTAAAGTCAGTAATTAAATTCTATATTCTTGTTTCACTTTTAAAAGTGAACTCAATATAAGTTTATATAAATTAATCTTAAAACACATTAAAACTACATTTTATAAAGACACAAATGCTTTTAATTCTCCCTGATCACTCTGCACAGCAGTAACATGTGAAAACTATCTAAATACGTAGGTGCTAAAGTTACTAATTAAATTCTATATTCTTGTTTCACTTTTAAAATATGAGTTATATAAATTAATAGAAAAATACATTAAAATTACAAAGACACAAATGCTTTTAATTCCTGCTGATCACTCTGTGCAGCAGTAAATTGTGAAACACTCTTTACATGCGCAGGAGTTAAAGTCAGTAATTAAATACTATATTCTTGTTTCAGTTTTTTAGAGTCGCTCTGTTTAAATATAAACATCCAATATGAGTTTATGTTATGTAAATCATACTATATTTATGTATAAATTAATAAAATTTTAAAAACCTATCCTTTCTATTTTACAGGATTATGCATGAAACTTTAGAATATTAGAATTGTACAGATAAATTTTGTTAAGAAACAATATAAAAATGTGATACTTGTGCAAGTTTATGATGTAGAACAACTCCAGTGTAGAATTTTAAAAATTAGTTAAATATTATGACCAATTTAAACATTTTAAGTTTCTATAGTAGATCAACAACCAATTTTTTTAATAATGTTTGAAATATACGAGAAGACATAGTACAGACAGTTGGCCCTTTCCATAAAAATTTCAGCAATGACCCATTAAAACACCACAGATACATTACCGAAATCACTTTCTAAAAATTCCCCACTAATGAGGCGTTTGTTTTTAATTCCAGACCATTCGTCGGTATCTGATTCGTCCTCACGAAAATGCGGCATTCTGAAAGTGCACGTAATCCATAAATTACGCATGTAATGGCAAGCACACTGTCGTAGCTCCTCTACGAGCTGAAACTTAGTCCCTTAACGGTATCGTCGCTGTGAATTATGACCAGCAGTAGGCTTAGTCGAAGGCTTTAACACTTATGTAAATTTCTCACTTGAAATATTTAAATTCAATAGTATCTCGCAAAACATTTACCTTTCAACAACAAAAAAAAATTGCGTTGAAATACGAGATTTCAAACCTTGTTATTATTAAATAACTAACAAAGGTGGTGCTTTTTGAACGTGTACAAAAATGGTTGTAGTTTCTTCTGCATAATTTTCCAAAATGACCACTTCTCTGCATACTTATCATGTAGGTGTGCATTCATACTTAAGTGACTTATTTGGATGCATCGCCTTTTGTTGGCGATCGTGTCTTCGAATAAGTGCTTGTTATTTTTTTTAACAGGCGGTTTGTGTGAATAAGGAGCTGATTCATAGCTAATAAAGTGGACATTTTGCGCCAAGTCATTACTCCTATATTTTTAACTCGATTGTTATTCACCGGAGAATAATCCAATGCAATATGCAATTTAAGTATCGAAATCCGAGTGTAATCAATGTATATCTGTGTTACACGAACGATGTGGTAAATTTTAATGAAATGATATTGCTTTTTTATTACCAGACTGTGTGCAAATTTCAACATAATTTTACTTCTGGGAAACCACTTTGTATTCTTTATAAATATGTTAAATTGCTGAGGCAGAACTAAATTAAGTTTCAAATCAAATTATATTAATACAATGTATCTCCCCAATTATCAATCAATGAAAAATTATTATTTCTGAATTTTATTAATTTTGTGCTTTGATGAGCTTTCAAAGCAGTGAAAATTATGTCTCCTAAAAAATAAAGGTGCAGGACATGTTATCTTCTAAACCTTTAGTTCCAATAAAAATAATAACTACGCATTTTGAATATAATTAAAAGTATTTGTGTCTTTTTAAAACGCAATTTTAATATTCTTTAATCTGATGTACGATAATTATACTTTTATTTAAATAGAGTAGCAGCAAAAAGTCAGACAAAAGTATATTTAATTGCAGATTTTAGTACCCATTCCATTAGATAAAACTTTTAATTATATATCAACATTAATTTGGAAATATTCTTTTATTTTTTGCAGCTCAAGTTGTCAAAAAGTTTAATGTATAGTATATTCTGGGAACTGTAGTTTTATTATACTTTTTTGAAAGGAACAAAAGAATTACAATGCTATATTCTTATTTTATAAGAATACTTTAATTTTGAATGAGATTTTTAATTATTAAATCTGTGTTATTTAGTTTAACGTTAACATTTTTTATAATATCCTTTTTGTTTTATAAACTTTACTCAACTAATTTCAGCAAATCCCATTTCCTTCCTTAATATCTTATACATCTTATCTTATGTATCTGATCTTATATATTATATATATCTATCTTATACACCTTAAATCTTATATAACTTATATACCTTATATATCTTATATATCTTATATATCTTATATATCTTATATATCTTATATATCTTATATATCTTATATATCTTATATATCTTATATATCTTATATATCTTATATATCTTATATATCTTATATATCTTATATATCTTATATATCTTATATATCTTATATATATCTTATATATCTTGTATATCTTATATATCTTGTATATCTTATATATCTTATATATCTTATATATCTTATATGTCTTATATATCTTATATATCTTATATATCTTATATATCTTATATATCTTATATATTTTATATATCTTATATATCTTATATATCTTATATATCTTATATATCTTATATATCTTATATATCTTATATATCTTATATATCTTATATATCTTATATATCTTATATATCTTATATATCTTATATATCTTATATATCTTATATATCTTATATATCTTATATATCTTATATATCTTATATATCTTATATATCTTATATATCTTATATATCTAATATATCTTATATATCTTATATATCTTATATATGTTATATATCTTATATATCATATATCTTATATATCTTATATATCTTATATATCTTATATATCTTATATATCTTATATATCTTATATATCTTATATATCTTATATATGTTATATATCTTATATATCATATATCTTATATATCTTATATATCTTATATATCTTATATATGTTATATATCTTATATATCTTATATATCTTATATATCTTATATATCTTATATATCTTATATATCTTATATATCTTATATATGTTATATATGTTATATATCTTATATATCTTACATATCTTATATATCTTATATATCTTATATATCTTATATATCTTATATATCTTATATATCTTATATATCTTATATATCTTATATATCTTATATATCTTATATATCTTATATATCTTATATATCTTATATATCTTATATATCTTATATATCTTATATATCTTATATATCTTATATATCTTATATATCTTATATATCTTATATATCATATATCTTATATATCTTATATATCTTATATATCTTATATATCTAATATATCTTATATATCTTATATATCTTATATATCTTATATATCTTATATATCTTATATATGTTATATATCTTATATATCATATATCTTATATATCTTATATATCTTATATATCTTATATATGTTATATATCTTATATATCTTATATATGTTATATATGTTATATATCTTATATATCTTACATATCTTATATATCTTATATATCTTATATATCTTATATATCTTATATATCTTATATATCTTATATATCATATATCTTATATATCTTATATATCTTATATATCTTATATATCTTATATATGTTATATATCTTATATATCTTATATATCTTATATATCTTATATATCTTATATATCTTATATATCTTATATATCTTATATATGTTATATATGTTATATATCTTATATATCTTACATATCTTATATATCTTATATATCTTATATATCTTATATATCTTATATATCTTATATATCTTATATATCTTATATATCTTATATATCTTATATATCTTATATATCTTATATATCTTATATATCTTATATATCTTATATATCTTATATATCTTATATATCTTATATATCTTATATATCTTATATATCTTATATATCTTATATATCTTATATATCTTATATATCTTATATATCTTATATATCTTATATATCTTATATATCTTATATATCTTATATATCTTATGTATCTTATATATCTTATCTTATATATCTTATATTCTATAACTTACAGAGTTTTTTACAACAAAAATTTAAAAATTTATTTTTTGATATAACGTTGAAAATCCAATCTAATAAAAATATTAAAATATTTAATTTTTAAGAAACTTCAAAATTTAATAAAATATATATAAGAAAATACATTATTTATGCCTGAATTTATTGTTAAATCATTTGTTTTAGTGATTTACTTTAAAAGTGAAAATTATTAAAAATATAATTATTAATGCAAAATAATAAACAGTCAAAAACATGTATGATAATTGAAATGGAATGAAAGAAATAAAAAATTGCAAATCTGTTTGGATGTGTCAATGACATTTATAACAATATTTGTGAATGATTTATCACATCAGACAGGTACGAAAAATACGGCACTTATACGAATAAGATTAGTAAAACGTTTGTTGTATTCATTTTAAAGTATATTTAGAACAACAAAGACTTACTTATTCCTCAGGTGTATCAATACGTTTCTGCTGTCGAATAGCAAGACCGTAGCCGAGTCACATCAATCACATTAATTAAGGTGAACGGCTGACTTGCAAAAGTATAAAAGACGATAAATCCTCGCATTGTCATAACCGAGGACTAATCTCATTTTTATTCGGTAGGATTTGCAAATTCGCATCGACGATAGCATCGTGCCGGCGCTCTTTCGTGTCTCCTTTGTTACGGCTGCTCCGACAGTAATCTGTTTTATTTTGCAAGCGGTACCGCAAGAGACGGACGGACATCAAAATTAACGTGCTCCACGACTGATATATCATGGTGACTGGCGGCGAAATGTGTTTCCGATTTTTGTGTTTTCGGAGACCTACATCATTGATTGTGCTGCTGAAAATGCATCAGCGATGTTCCTCCCTTTGATTTCTATTTACTTTCTGGTTTCTGGAGTAAGGGGATGTTTTTTTTTAATAATTTATAGTCATAAATTCAGTCAGCATTACTAAAATATAAATAAATCCATAAATACGACCCTTTCCACGTTTCTGTTTAATCTTTTATAATGACATAAATTCGAATTTCGTCGATGTGAGAAGGGGAGAAGGACGATCATCCCATGAAATAGCTGAGTGAACAAAATCCGCCAGTTGCTAGGAAGAGGAGCGATATGAAATGTAACACATGTTTCAGTCCCACGAGGGTCAAGCAATGTTCTTAGCCAAGTCAAGGGCAAGGTCGTGTGTGGTAGTACTCCTTTATCCTTTCCTTACACTCTATTCTTATTATTAAATGCGTCAGTTGTTAATGTAAAAAAAATATTGGGACCTTGAATAAGTTCTCGCTGTTTTATTTATAAAATAAAAGCTTTATTTCAAATATAAGGAACAACATATTTCACTCAAAGTGTTGACACTAGTGACAGCATATGAATTCCGCGTCTCTTGAGGCTACTCAAAAATTGATTCATTCTTTAGTCTTTCAAAGACAGAGGCATTGTCACTCCAAGATTCCTGTGTCTTTCTACTGCAGATTTCTTTTGAAAAAACTAGTGCAATAAAATTCCCCACAGATACATTTTATTTGGCACAAAAGTAGACATTTCCAGAATCAACAAAAAATTACTTTGTACCGAACTAACATACACTGACATTGATGACTGATAATCTTAATTGTATAAAAAATAAATGCTTTTGGGTCATTAAAGGCACATTTGATGGAGACAGTAGACTTTATTTATGTCCAAAATGTAATTTCTAGAGAAGATTTAATTAGGTTGAATAGACTGTATACCAGAAATTTAAACAAAATAAGATTTAAAACAATATGATGTCATTTCTATGTCTGTATGTCTAATAGAGTATCAAAAATAAGTTTTTATCTAAGTTAAACCACTTCTCCTCATTTCTTGAACTCATTTTATATAATAAACATCAAATTTCTATTTATTTTGTTTGCCAGTCGTCTGTCAGTTGGAAGGCTTGAATCGTCATTCATCCTTTTGGAAATTTATTGTATTCATGATAATGTGAAAATATTTTTATCTGCCTCCTTTTCAAGAAAATCATCTTTAATAAAAAATTCCTATAGTCAGTTTTTGTATACTATTCATTAATTAGGAAATATGTACAAGAAATAAATGATTTTGGGTCATTAGAGGCACATTTGATGGAGACAGTAGACTTTATTTATGTCCAAAATGTATATACTATATACAAGAAATTTAACCAAAATAAGATTTAAAACAATATGATGTCATTTCTATGTCTGTATGTCCAATAGTTAGAGTATAAAAATAAGTTTTTATCTAAGTTAAACCACTTCTTCTCATCTCTTGAACTAATTTTATTTAATAAACATCAAGTTTCTATTTATTTTGTTCGCCAATCGTCAGTAGTCAGTTGGTAGACTTGAATTATCATTCATCCTTTTGGAAATTTATTGTATTCACGATAATGATAAAATATTTTTATCTGCATTCTTTTCGTATATACCTACTCAGTTTTTATACTATTCAATAATTAGGAAACTTGTACAAGAAATAAATGATTTTGGGTCATTAGAGGCACATTTGATGGAGTCAGTAGACTTTATTTATGTCCAAAATGTAATTTCAAGACAAGACTCAATGAGGTTGAATAGACTATATACAAGAAATTTAACTAAAATAAGATTTAAAACAATATGATGTCATTTCTATGTCTGTAAGTCCAATAGTTGAGTTTAAAAATAAGTTTTTATCTAAGTCAAACCACTTCTTCTCATCTCTTGAACTCATTTTATTTAATAAACATCAAATTTCTATTTATTTTGTTTGCCAGTCGTCAGTCAGTTGATAGACTTGAATCATCATTCATCATTTTGGAAATTTATTGTATCCATGATAATGTTAAAATATTTGTATCTGCCTCCTTTTGACGAAAATTATCTTCAATAAAAAATTCGTATATACATAGTCAGTTTTTATACTATTCAATAATTAGGAAATTTGTACAAGAAATAAATGATTTTGGGTCATTAGAGGCATATTTGATGGAGACAGTAGACTTTATTTATGTCCAAAATGTAATTTCTAGAGAAGACTCAATTAGGTTGAATAGACTATATACAAGTAATTTAACCAGAATAAAATTTGAAACAATATGATGTCATTTCTATGTCTGCATGTCTAATAGTTAGAGTATCAAAAATAAGTTTTTATCTAAGTTAAACCACTTCTCCTCATTTCTTGAACTCATTTTATTTAATAAACATCAAATTTCTATTTATTTTGTTTGCCTGTCGTCAGTTGGTTGGTAGATGTGAATCATCATTCATACTTTTGGAAATTTATTGTATTCATGATGATGTTAAAATATTTTTATTTGCCTCCTTTTCACGAAAATCATCTTTAATAAAAAATTCGTATATGCCTAGTCAGTTTTTATACTATTCAATAATTAGGAAATTTGTACAAGAAATAAATGCTTTTGGGTCTTTAGAGGCACATTTGATGGAGACAGTAGACTTTATGTCCAAAATGTAATTTCTAGAGAAGACTCAATTAGGTTGAATAGACTATATACAAGAACCAAAATAAGATTCAATACAATATGATGTCATTTCTATGTCTGTATGTCCAAAAGTTAGAGTATCAAAAATAAGTTTTTATCTAAGTTAAACCACTTCTTCTCATCTCTTGAACACATTTTATTTAATAAACATCAAATTTCTATTTATTTTGTTTGCCAGTCATCAGTAGTCAGTTACTAGATAATTGTTAAGATTAATTAGCAAATTATAATTAGTTGTATAAAATCTTTAGTAAACTGAGTTAGTTAATAGCTTATTAAAATTAAATGTAAACCGGTAGAACAACGATACTTTAGGAAGCAGGATGTGATGGTTGTTTTATTGAGATTACATTTGACATACATCCTAATCTAATATAATATAATATAGCATTAAATTATGATGACTAAAGATATGATCTTCGATCTAGCTTTAGTTAGCGTACCTCAAACACATTAAATCATACTAAATACTGTCAATTACACCGACGACGTACATATTACTGGTACGTAATTCGGTCTCGACAGATGATCTTGCACGTATATGCTCGAAATAATTAATGGCAATGTACGTTTGTCTAAGGCCGCGTACCGACTGGCTTTTAAAACGATCCTCATACTCAGGTAGATGTAATTACACAGTCTACATTAAGGACGATAATTAATCCGAAAATTAGGCGGCGCTCGCTAATGAAAGTCGAAACTGTGTGAGGTTTTATCGCAGCTGACAAGATGAAATGTCCCAGAACAACTGCAATATGTTTGTTTGCAAGTCGTTAGTCAGTTGGTAGACTTGAACCGTTTCGTACGCGTTCATTTTCTTCTGCGAATTTACAGCAGAATTTATGGTGTTGATGGTCGTTGTTAAGAATTTTTTGTTCGCTTCCTTTGTGCAAAAAATAATTTATTTAATAAATATTTTAATGGTTTCTTTAATAAAAAACTCAGATACATTAAGTTTTTTTACTCTTTTATAATATAAATAAAATATTTTGGATCATTAAAGGAGATAATTGATATGTAATAGAGAAGATTTAATTAGATAGAATGGATTTATATAAAGGAATTTGATTTTGTAATGATAACTCATTTTTTCTCATTTCGTAAACTCATTTTATTTTATAAATATAAAATTTCTACTTATTAGTTTGTCAGTTGTCAGTCAGTTAGTAAATTTGAAAAACCATTTATCATCTATTGTGAATTTACTCTATTGATGGTAATTGTTAAGATTTTTTTAACTATTTCTTTTTCACAAAAATCATTTTTAATAAAAAAATCGTATACAATCAGTTTTTATGCCATTCGATAATTAGGAGATTTATAAAAGAAATAAGTGACTTTGGATATTAGAGGCACAACAGATGGAGGCAGTAGACTTATTTATGTCTAAAATATAATTTCTAGAAAAGACCTACTTAGGTTGAATGGACTATATACAAGCGTTTTGACCAAAATAAGATTTAAAACAATATGGTGCTATGTCTATGCATAATAGTTGGTAATTATTAACATATTTTCATCTACTTTCTTTCAACAAAAATCATCTTTAATAAAAAGTTCGTATACAATCAGATTTTATGTCATTTGATAATTAGGAATTTTATAAGAGAAATAAGTGACTTTGGGTATTAGAGGCACAACAGATGGAGGCGGTAGACTTACTTATGTTTAAAGTATAATTTCTAGGAAAGATCTACTTAGGTTGAATGGACTATATACAAGAAATTTGAACAAAATAAGATTTAAAACAATATGGCGCCATATCTGTATATAATAGTTGGTAATTATTAAGATATTTTCATCTACTTTCTTTTAACAAAAATCATCTTTAATAAAAAAATTCGTATACACACTGTTTGCATACCATTCGATAATTAGGAGATTTATAAAAGAAATAAGTGACTTTGGATATTAGAGGCACAACAGATGGAGGTAGTAGACTTATTTATATCTGAAATATAATTTCTAGGAAAGACCTTCTTAGGTTGAATGGACTATATACAAGAGATTTGATTAAAATAAAATTTAAAACAATATGATGCCATGTCTATGTATAGTAGTTGGTAATTATTAACATATTTTCATCTACTTTCTTTCAACAAAAATCATCTTTAATAAATAGTTCGTATACAATCAGATTTTATGTCATTTGATAATTAGGAATTTTATAAGAGAAATAAGTGACTTTGGATATTAGAGGAACAACAGATGGAGACAGTAGACTTATTTATGTCTAAAATATAATTTCTAGGAAAGACCTACGTAGGTTGAATGGACTATACACAAGATATTTGACCAAAATAAAATTTAAAACAATTTGGTGTTATGTCTATGTATAATAGTTGCTAATTATTAAGATATTTTCATCTACTTTCTTTTAACAAAAATCATCATTAATAAGAAAATTCGTATACACACAATTTTTATACCATTCTATAATTAGGAGATTTATAAAGGAAATAAGTGACTGTGGATATTAGAGGCACAACAGATGGAGGCAGTAGACTTATTTATGCCTGAAATATAATTTCTAGGAAAGACCTTCTTAGGTTGAATGGACTATATACAAGAGATTTGATGTGTCATGTCTATGTATAATAGTTGCTAATTATTAAGATATTTTCATCTACTTTCTTTTAACAAAAATCATCATTAATAAGAAAATTCGTATACACACAATTTTTATACCATTCTATAATTAGGAGATTTATAAAGGAAATAAGTGACTGTGGATATTAGAGGCACAACAGATGGAGGCAGTAGACTTATTTATGCCTGAAATATAATTTCTAGGAAAGACCTTCTTAGGTTGAATGGACTATATACAAGAGATTTGATTAAAATAAAATTTAAAACAATATGATGCCATGTCTATGTATAATAGTTGGTAATTATTAACATATTTTCATCTACTTTCTTTCAACAAAAATCATCTTTAATAAAAAGTTCGTATACAATCAGATTTTATGTCATTTGATAATTAGGAATTTTATAAGAGAAATAAGTGACTTTGGATATTAGAGGCACAACAGATGGAAACAGTAGACTTATTTATGTCTAAAATATAATTTCTAGGAAAGATCTACTTAGGTTGAATGGACTATATATAAGAAATTTAACCAATAGAAGGTTTAAAACAAATTTGTAAAGTCAGTTTTTATACTACTCGATAATTAGGAAATTTGTACAAGAAATAAATGATTTTGAGTCATTAGAGGCACATTTGATGGAGGCAGTAGACTTATTAATGTCCAAAATGTAATATCTAGAGAAGACTCAATTAGGTTGAATGGACTATATATAAGAGATTTAACCAAAATATGATTTAAAATAATATGGTGTCATATTTATGTCTGTATGTCAAATAGTTGGAGAATCAAAAATAAATTTGATATAAGTTGAACCACTTTTTCTCATCGTTTGAACTCATTTTGTTTAACAAACATCAAATTTCTATTGTATTATATTTAGTAGTTCTTAGTATATTGGTAAATTTGAACTACCATTCATCTTCTTTGGTGAATTTATTGTATTTATGGTATTTGTTAAGATATTTTTTTTTTTCAAAAAATCATATAGTAAAATAATCGTATTAGGAAAATAAAAGAAGTAAAGGATTTCAAGGATTGAAGATGAAGAAATACTATTTATATATTGTGTATCTTTAAGAATCAAAACAAAATAAATTTAAAAATCACTTAAAAGTTATTTTGAAACAAATACTTTCTTTTTCTAAGCCCATTAACTTTTTCTATTGAACAAACATTTTTGTTTAAACACTCGTAAGCATCTTACTTATGTATCTATCATATTTCTTGCTGGAAATTTAATATTCCGTCTCTGGTTTTATCTTTTAGTTCATAATCCGCCTCATTAATAATGCTGAAACGCTCTTTTGTTGGTTAAAATAAAATATGAAACTATTGAAAACTTCCCGCATCATTAAAAATTCATTAAAGTCCTCCATCTCAGCCGCCGTCCCCGATGACCTAGTGGGAATGTTTCCTCTTAGAAAACCGTGTCATGCGGACAATTCGCCCGGATGGGGAGCATCACGTATTACTTATTTACTTTATAGAAATCATACTTAGGTAACGGACGTTGTTTCGCCGGAACAAATGCGTCGGTGCACTTACATTCAGTAATTCGCTTACCTGAAAAATAAAGAAAAATAAATCAAGACCCAGCGACGCCTTGGAGCAGGTTGCTTTACCAGAAAATGCAAATTATTATGGCACGTGAGGCGCACCGAAATGGAAAAGCGAATTACGAATGTCATTTTTATATGTAGATTTAAGCAATTAAAACCAAAACACAACCTCCATGTCCTAAATTTCTCGTTTGCTTACTTATACACATTCAATTGATTTCCTTCCAATAACTGTTCCAGTTTACGTGTCCTTCAAATTATTTAAGTGCCTAACGTTAAAAAAATTTGTGTATAATAAAAAAGTTGGCAATAAAATGGCATAATAAAAACTGGAACTCCGCATTTTTACTTTTAAAATAGACCAGGTATCGATGCCAAAACATAACCGTTTTCTTAATTGCATTTTTACACCAAACTTTTTATAATCGAGTGCCTTTGAAACTGATCTAAGTGCATAATTGTGTTAAGGTCATATTTACGTTGGGACGTCTTCCTAAAATGCACTTGTATTCAATGCTCCTGTCTCGCGACGTACTTAAATAATGTATAAAGTTACTGAGAAGTTTAGTAGATGTGTCACTTTGTGAATTAAGGGTAATGCGTTAAGCTTTGTCATTTTTAGTAAGTTATTCGTACATATGATTTATGATAAATCGATTTTGATATTCTTCTTTTAAAATATTATAATAACTCTTTAAACGGAAAAAGGCAAAGATTTCTGAAATACTGAAATACTTCTTGTAGTACAAGTTATTTTCTTTATCAATTATTCTTTCATTCATCCAATAAGTTCTACCTGTGTCAGTAATATACCTATTCTTTTAACATATTTAAAGTTAATTGGGTACTTAATCTATTTGATTATTATATTGTTTTTTCTGTTTTATTATATCAACTTTCTCATAACTAGTATACAGTAAATTTTATCAAAAGTTTCAGGCAAGATATCTTTAGTACCAACTCTTCTTTTATCTACCCACTAAGTACTACCATATTTACAGTTATTCAAATATGATTAGGCGTTTAATATTTCTAGATAATACATTGTTATACTTATTTTATTATTTTAATCTTCCTATAATAAATATATGGTAAAATTTATCTAATGTTTCAGCAAGATATCTTTTGTTCCAACTCTTCTTTTATCCATCTACTGAATTTTGCCATATCTACAGTTATTCAAACATTATTGAGCATTTAATATACTTAGATTTTACATTGTTTTACCTATTTTATTATATCAATCTTCCAATAATAAATATATGGTAAAATTTATCTACTCTTTCAGCAAGATATCTTTTGTACTCTTCTTTTATCCATCTACTGAATTCTGTCATATCTACAGTTATTCAAACATTATTGAGCATTTAATATACTTAGATTTTACATTGTTTTACCTATTTTATTATATCAATCTTCCAATAATAAATACATGGTAATATTTATCTAATGTTTCAGCAAGATATCTTTTGTACCAACGCTTCCTTTATCTATCTACTGAATTCTGCCATATCTACAGTTATTCAAACATTATTGAGCATTTAATATACTTAGATTTTACATTGTTTTACCTATTTTATTATGTCAATTTTCCAATAATAAATATATGGTAAAATTTATTTAATGTTTAAGCAAGATATCTTTTGTACCAACGCATCTTTTATCTCTTTACTGAATTCTGCCATATCTTCAGTTATTCAAACATTATTGAGCATTTAATATACTTAGATTTTACATTGTTTTACCTATTTTATTATATCAATCTTCCAATAATAAATATATGGTAAAATTTATCGAATGTTTCAGCACGATATTATTAGTACCAACTCTACTTTTATCCATCTACTGAATTCTGCCATATCTACAGTTATTCAAACATTATTAAGCATTTAATATACTTAGATTTTACATTGTTTTACTTATTTCATTATATCAATATTCCAATAATAAATATATGGTAAAATTTATCTAATGTTTCAGCAAGATATCTTTTGTACCAACGCTTCCTTTATCTATCTACTGAATTCTGTCATATCTACAGTTATTCAAACATTATTGAGCATTTAATATATTTAGATTTTACATTATTTTACCTATTTTATGACATCAATTTTCCAATAATAAATATATGGTAAAATTTATCTAATGTTTCAGCACAATATCTTTAGTACCAACTCTTCTTTTATCCATCTACTGAATTCTGTCATATCTACAGTTATTAAAACATTATTGAGCATTTAATATACTTAGATTTTACATTGTTTTACCCATTTTATTATAACAATCTTCCAATAATAAATATATAGTAAAATTTATGTGATGTTTCAGCAAAATATCTTTTGTACCAACTCTTCTTTTATCTGTCTATTCAATTTTGCCATATCTACAAATATTCAAACATGATTGAGCATTTAATATACTTATAATTTACATTGCTTTACCTATTTTATTATATCAGTCTTCCAATAATATATATATGATAAAATTTATGGAAAGTGTCAGGCAAGATATCTTTAGTACCAACTTATCTTTTATCCATTTACTGAGTACTAGCATATCAACAGTTATTCAAACATTATTAGGCATTAAACATTTCTAGATATTACATTGTTTTATCTATTTATCTACTAAGTACTACCATATTTATAGTTATTCAAACATTTTTAGGCATTTAATATTTCTAGATATTATAATGTTTTATTTATTTTATTATATTAAACATTCAATAATATGGTAAAATTTATCGAATGTTTTAAGCAAGGTAACTTTAGTACCAATTCCTGCTTTATCTATCTAGTATGGTAAGTACTATCTTACCTACATTTACTTAAACATTATTGGGTACTTAATATTTAATTCATTAAATTGTCTCATTTTGTTGTATTTCAATTTTCCAATTTCTAATAATAATAAAATCTTATATTTTCGTGCACTGATAGATACTAATAGTCAATTCTCGTTCTTTATTCATTCAGTAAGAATTTCTTACAGCTATAAAAACTGCATATAATAGTACGTACTATTATATATTATACTTAAGCATTAAATCAGTTACACTCTGATGGTCAAATTTGCACTAAAATAAAATAAAATGCAACACTTCCTCTCGTTTAGCAACGTGGAAGTAATTAACAAAACTCTCATTAATTTTGCAGGGAAGCTTTTGATGTAAACTAACGTTACTATTAAGTGTTATTGGTTTTTAGCCATTATGTTGCACGAGCATAATTTATTTCTAAATGCGATGCGACATCTGTTTGAACACAGAAATAACTAATTCATCCGTTGATGACATGTTCGAATCGATGCACGTTACAATCTGCTTTTCAAGCAACACTGTGGTATCTTACATATTCTGACAAGCATTGCGATTTGATGGCTCCTTGAATTATTAAATTTAATTAATTTCTGTAACGCATCTGCGTTTATCGTTTGACTACATGCAACATTTTTATGGTTTGTCCATTTGTACACAAAAATATGTACATTGTTTCCAGGAAGATGGTTTTATAACTAATATTTGGAATAATGTATTTTTATAAAAATATTTATAACCCCTTCACTCCTCACTACGTAATTGTTTGTAATTTGTGCTGATACCTGTTTATTTTATTTAAATAACATAAATCGTCAGTAGACGGAAGTGACAGAACATATAATCTGGATAAAATCAAGGTACGGAAAATTAATGCGAAGCAAATTGTATATATATTGAAATTTGGCACGTGCACCATATATCAATGGTTGAACTGAGTTCATAAACAGTGATCAGGTTCAAATTAATATCAAATTTACATTTAAAAAACAGTTATTGATTCCCCAAACAATATTTGGTATATGTAAATATGAATATCAATAAAAGATAAATTAGTCGTTATTCGTCTTACTGTAGAAACTTTGTGGTATGCGACAAAAATAGTGGATTTACTTAGATTTAAGATACAAATGCAGTACCACAAGGAAATGTTTTACGTCTTCTCTTAATTTTTTTGTTTGTAAATAACTGTTAAGGAAGTTAAGTGAAATAAATAATTAAAAAAGAGATAAATCAATTTAATATCTAGAAATATTAAATGCCTTATAATTTTTCTAGGTATGCTGGTACTTTCTAGATGGTTAATATAATAAAAGAGATAAAACAATTTAATATCTAAAAATATTAAATACCGAATAATGTTTGAATAACTCTTGGTATGCTAGTACTTTCTAGATGGATAAAGGAGGAGTTGGTATTAAAGATATCTTGCTTGAAACTTTCGATTAGTTTTACCATATACTAATTACTGAAAGATTGATATGTCACTTTTCAGTAGACTGATAAAAGGAGAATTGGTACTAAAGATATCTGCCTAAAACTTACTTAAATTTTACCATATAGTAGTTACTGGAAGTTTAATATAATAGAAAACATGAAATAATATAATATCTAGAAATTTTAAATACCTAAATATGTATGAATAATTCTATGTACGCTAGTACTTTCTAGATAGTTAAAAGGGGGAGTTGGTATTAAAGATATCTTGCTTGAAAATTTCGATTAGTTTTACCATATACTAATTATTGAAAGATTGATATGTCAGTTCTCAGTACATTGATAAAAGGAGAATTAGTACTAAAGATATCTGCCTAAAACTTTCAATAAATTTTACCATATAGTAGTTACTAGAAGATTAATATAATAAAAAACATAAAACAATATAATATCTAGAAATTTTAAATGCCTAAAATGTTTGAATAACTCTAGGTACGCTAGTACTTTCTAGATAGTTAAAGGAGGAGTTTATATTAAAGATATCTTGCTTGAAACTTTCGATTAGTTTTACCATATACTAATTATTGAAAGATTGATATGTCAGTTCTCAGAAGATGGATAAAAGGAGAATTGGTACTAAAGATATCTGCCTAAAACTTTCAATAAATTATACCATATAGTAGTTACTGGAAGATTAATATAATAAAAAACATAAAACAATATAATATCTAGAAATTTTAAATGCCTAAAAATTTTTGAATAATTCTAGGTACACTAGCACTTTCTAGATAGTTAAAGTGGGAGTTGGTATTAAAGATATCTTGTTTGAAGCTTTAGATTAGTTTTACCAGATACTAATTATTGAAAGATTGATATGTCAGTTCTCAATAGATGGATAAAAGGAGAATTGATACTAAAGATATCTGCCTGGTACTTTCTAGATAGTTAAAGAAGGAGTGGTATTAAAGATATCTTATTTGAAACTTTCGATTAGTTTTACCATATACTAATTATTGAAAGATATGTCAGTTTTCAGTAGATTGATAAAGGAGAATTGGTACTAAAGATATCTGCCTAAAACTTAAAATTTAAATTTTACCATATAGTAGTTACTGGAAGATTAATATAATAAAAAACATAAAACAATATAAAATCTAGAAATTTTAAATGCCTAAAAATGTTTAAATAACTCTAGGTACCCTAGTATTTTCTAGATAGTTAAAGGAGGAGTTGGTATTAAAAATATCTTGCTTGAAACCATCGATTAGTTTTACCATATACTAATTATTGAAAGATTGATATGTCAATTCTCAGGCGATGGATAAAAGGAGAATTGGTACTAAAGATATCTGCCTAAAACATTCAATAAATTTTACCATATAGTAGTTACTGGAAGATTAATATAATAAAAAAAAATAAAACAATATAATATCTAGCAATTTTAAATGCCTAAAAATGTTTGAATAATTCTAGGTACGCTAGTACTTTCTAGATAGTTAAAGGAGGAGTTGAGATTAAAAATATCTTGCTTGAAACTTTCGATTAGTTTTACCATATACTAATTATTGAAAGATTGATAAGTCAGTTCTCAGTAGATTGATAAAAGGAGAATTGGTACTAAAGATATCTGCCTAAAACTTTCAATAAATTTTACCATATAGTAATTACTGTAAGATTAATATAATAAAAAATATAAAACAACATAATATCTAGAAATTTTAAATGCCTAAAAATTTTTGAATAATTCTAGGTACGCTAGCACTTTCTAGATAGTTAAAGGAGGAGTTGGTATTAAAGATATCTTGCTTGAAAATTTCGATTAGTTTTACCATATACTAATTATTGAAAGATTGATAAGTCAGTTCTCAGTAGATTGATAAAAGGAGAATTGGTACTAAAGATATCTGCCTAAAACTTTCAATAAATTTTACCATATAGTAATTACTGTAAGATTAATATAATAAAAAATATAAAACAACATAATATCTAGAAATTTTAAATGCCTAAAAATGTTTGAATAATTCTAGGTACACTAGCACTTTCTAGATAGTTAAAGGGGGAGTTGGTATTAAAGATATCTTGCTTGAAAATTTCGATTAGTTTTACCATATACTAATTATTGAAAGATTGATATGTCAGTTCTCAGTAGATGGATAAAAGGAGAATTGGTACTAAAAATATCTGCCTAAAACTTTCAATAAATTTTATCCTATAGTAGTTACTGGAAGAGTAATATAATAAAAAACATAAAATAATGTAATATCTAGCAATTTTAAATGCCTAAAAATTTTTGAATACCTCTAGGTACGCTAGTACTTTCTAGATAGTTAAAGGATGAGAGTCACCGGGGTGACCATTCGAATAAATATTGTATTAAAAAAAAACTAATAAAAATTTTTATTGTTATATATATTACATTATTTAAATATATATTAAAATATATATTTAAATAATGTAATATTATTTTTGATTGTCAGTGTTCCAAATCATCTTTGTGCAAGACTGTAATAAGTTTGTAAAAAAGGTTTGATTGGTATGATTCGCTCTCTTCCGTTCAAGTGTTCAAACAGTTAGGATGTGTGACTGCAAAATCCAAATCTAGGTAGGAATTTTTACATATTTCTTGTTAATAACGCCTCAATTTGTACTAATATCTGTATTTCTTCGATTTGTTTCAATACAGAGTATATTTTCTTCCTTCCTAAAAGAATTATAATAGACATGCTATAAATTTCTTTATTTTATTCACTTCTAAAAGGTATTTTAAATTATAATAGAGGAGAATATCTTCAGAAACGACACTGCAGTGTCTGATGTTTAACCGTTTTCAGTTAACTGAATTGAAATAAAACAACAGTTAGTTCTGTATTACCATGAACTTTTACTCAACCATCAATTATATTGGTTTAGACTAGACGGGACAAAAAGTTGTCAATCAGTGGGAGTAAGCATCATTACATTATTGGATGTGTGTTCCTTTATGTTTTATTTATCATAAATCATTTACAGTGCATACATTGACCGTCAACGACGCATTTCTGACGTTGATGTTAAATTGAAATTAAACATTTTACTGAATATTAATGAGAAGTGATTGTTAAGTTTACCTTTTATGAATATGACATAAAATTTCTAATTATTTCAAATTTATTATTAAATTGTTGTATTTTAATAGTCACATAAATTTTCGTGTGTGTCTTTTATCTGTTAAAAAACAATTTTACTATGTTTATAAAGCACATTCCATTGCAATGGATTTATTACGCAGATAGTGGGTATTTATAATCCACAAACATAATATTAATCTAATAATATCTTCCCTGTTCTAAATTAAAATACAAGAAACTAATTTCAAGTTGTAACGTAAACTTTGCATACATGTAAAACTAATATTATTGTTTACAATGTCAATCAAACGTTCGGTTGAAGGTTCTACCTTTGAATTTAATGAATATTACTGAATCCTTAAGGTTTTCAGATATTAAAGCAAATAATCATGGTTGGAATTTGTCTTAGTAGGTTGATGGGTTTAATATCCGCTTCAAACATGCAAAAATTGTTTGGAATTTTATCTAATGGTATATTTAGAATGCAGGAATCGAGTAAAATTTTATTATATACAACAATCTACGTCATGAACTATGTTTTATAAGTTACACTGGTGGTACTGAATTATTTCAGATGACAGAAATATTCTGTTATTTAAAAATAAATTTTTGCATCTAAATTTTTCTCTTTTCGTGGGTGATTTTAAGAATGCATGTTTGGGAACTTAACCAAAGCTTTTGTTTCAATTATACTTTAAAATTGCCCAGTTAAAAATAACTTAACACTAATTAATTCTAAGGCTTTCAGAGATATTTCAACGAATTTTCAAAGGATCATTGTGCATTCGGTTGTTTAGAATAATAATGGTAACGTTAAAATAGTAATAAATCTTCCCTACATCTAAAACAACGTGCAAATGGAGAATAATATCATAAACGAGTCGTAAACATCACATTCAGGACCGTTGGCTACGGAACGACATTAATGAAAACATTAATTAAGGTAATTTTAGGATCATGTTATATGGCCGGTATGTTTTTCCTCTTGATGGCTGCAATATGTCAGGATAATCCAAAGACGTGCATTTCGGAAATATAATAATGTAAGACATGACCAGTTCCTTTTATTTCATTTAATCATAGATTTATACCAAATTTGGTTGTGGGATTTTTTCTCTAGCACTCGAAAAAGTGATGAAATGGAATAATAAAAATGTTGAGCTTTCATCAATAAATGTAAAATGTTGCTATAAATAATATTTTAAGGTATGTATTATTAAATGTTTAGTTTAGTATATAGTATTTTGTTTAATTTTGATAAATATATACCTGGTAAATATAATACAGTGGTGGAAAAAAGTATAGAATATTTTTACAAATTGGATTTTTATCACCTAGGATGCATCTATGCTTAAAAAATGCCAAACAGTGATGAAAGCCAAAGGTTACGCAACAAAATATTGAAATATTTGAGTTATTGTTGTTGTATTTTTTTCTAGCTCTCGAAAAAGTTATGAAAAGGAATAACAAAAATGTTGAGCTTTCATCAACAAATGTAAAATGTTGCTATAAATAATATTGTAAGGTTTTATTAAATGTTTAGTTTAGTATATTGTATTTTGTTTCATTTTCATAAATATATATCAGGTAAATATAATACAGTGGTGGAAAAAAATTAAGGAATATTTTTAAAAATTGAATTTTTATCACCTGGGATGCACCTATGCTTAAAAAATGTCAAACAGTCATAGAAGCCAAAGGTTACGCTACAAAATATTGAAATATTTGATTTATTGTTGTTGTATTTTTTTTAGCATTCGAAAAAGTGAGGAAAGGATATAACAAAAATGTTGAGCTTTCATCAACAAATGAAAAATGTTGCTATAAATAATATTTTAAGGTATTATTAAATGTTTAGTTGAGTATATTGTATTTTATTTCATTTTCATAAATATATACCTGGTAAATATAATACAGTGGTGGAAAAAACTAAGAAATATTTTTAAAAATTGGATTTTTATCACCTGGGATGCATATATGTTTAAAAAATGCCAAACGATGATAGAAGCCAAAGGTTACTCTACAAAATATTGAAATATTTGAGTTACTGTTATTATTTTAAGGTATTATTAAATGTTTAGCTATATTGTATTTTGTTTCATTTTCATAAATATGTACCTGGTAAATATATTACAGTGGTGGAAAAAACTAAGGAATATATTAATTAATTGGATTTTTATCACCTGGGATGCACCTATACTTAAAAATGCCAAACAGTGATAGAAGCCAAAGGTTACGCTATAAAATATTGAAATATTTGAGTTATTGTTGTTGAATTTTTTCTCTATCACTCGAAAAAGTGATGAAAAAGAATAATAAAAATGTTGAGCTTTCATCAACAAATGTAAAATGTTGCTATAAATAATATTCTAAGGTATTATTAAATGTTTGGTTTAGTATATTGTATTTTGTTTCATTTTCATAAATATATACCTGGTAAATATAATACAGTGGTGGAAAAAAACTAAGGAATATTTTTAAAAATTGAATTTTTATCACGTGGGATGCACCTGCGCTTAAAAAATGTCAAACAGTGATGGAAGCCAAAGGTTACGCTACAAAATATTGAAATATTTGATTTATTGTTGTTGTATTTTTTTTTTCTATCATTCGAAAAAGTGAGGAAAAGGAATAACAAAAATGTTGAGCTTTCATCAACAAATGAAAAATGTTGCTATAAATAATATTTTAAGGTATTATTAAATGTTTAGTTGAGTATATTGTATTTTATTTCATTTTCATAAATATATAACTGGTAAATATAATACAGTGGTGGAAAAAACTAAGAAATATTTTTAAAAATTGGATTTTTATCACCTGGGATGCATCTATGTTTAAAAAATGCCAAACGATGATAGAAGCCAAAGGTTACTCTACAAAATATTGAAATATTTGAGTTACTGTTATTATTTTAAGGTATTATTAAATGTTTAGCTGAGTATATTGTATTTTGTTTCATTTTCATAAATATGTACCTGGTAAATATATTACAGTGGTGGAAAAAACTAAGTAATATATTTATTAATTGGATTTTTATCACCTGGGATGCACCTATACTTAAAAATGCCAAACAGTGATAGAAGCCAAAGGTTACGCTATAAAATATTGAAATATTTGAGTTATTGTTGTTGAATTTTTTCTCTATCACTCGAAAAAGTGATGAAAAAGAATAATAAAAATGTTGAGCTTTCATCAACAAATGTAAAATGTTGCTATAAATAATATTCTAAGGTATTATTAAATGTTTGGTTTAGTATATTGTATTTTGTTTCATTTTCATAAATATATACCTGGTAAATATAATACAGTGGTGGAAAAAAACTAAGGAATATTTTTAAAAATTGAATTTTTATCACGTGGGATGCACCTGTGCTTAAAAAATGTCAAACAGTGATGGAAGCCAAAGGTTACGCTACAAAATATTGAAATATTTGATTTATTGTTGTTGTATTTTTTTTTCTAGCTCTCGAAAAAGTGAGGAAAAGGAATAACAAAAATGTTGAGCTTTCATCAACAAATGGAAAATGTTGCTATAAATAATATTTTAAGGTATTATTAAATGTTTTGTTGAGTATATTGTATTTTATTTCATTTTCATAAATATATACCTGGTAAATATAATACAGTGGTGGAAAAAACTAAGAAATATTTTTAAAAATTGGACTTTTATCACCTGGGATGCATCTATGTTTAAAAAATGCCAAACAGTGATAGAAGCCAAAGGTTACTCTACAAAATATTGAAATATTTGAGTTACTGTTATTATTTTAAGGTATTATTAAATGTTTAGCTGAGTATATTGTATTTTGTTTCATTTTCATAAATATATACCTGGTAAATATATTACAGTGGTGGAAAAAACTAAGGAATATATTTATTAATTGGATTTTTATCACCTGGGATGCACCTATACTTAAAAATGCCAAACAGTGATAGAAGCCAAAGGTTACGCTATAAAATATTGAAATATTTGAGTTATTGTTGTTGAATTTTTTCTCTATCACTCGAAAAAGTGATGAAAAAGAATAATAAAAATGTTGAGCTTTCATCAACAAATGTAAAATGTTGCTATAAATAATATTCTAAGGTATTATTAAATGTTTGGTTTAGTATATTGTATTTTGTTTCATTTTCATAAATATATACTTGGTAAATATAATACAGTGGTGGAAAAAAACTAAGGAATATTTTTAAAAATTGAATTTTTATCACGTGGGATGCACCTGTGCTTAAAAAATGTCAAACAGTGATGGAAGCCAAAGGTTACGCTACAAAATATTGAAATATTTGATTTATTGTTGTTGTATTTTTTTTCTAGCTCTCGAAAAAGTGAGGAAAAGGAATAACAAAAATGTTGAGCTTTCATCAACAAATGAAAAATGTTGCTATAAATAATATTTTAAGGTATTATTAAATGTTTAGTTGAGTATATTGTATTTTATTTCATTTTCATAAATATATACCTGGTAAATATAATACAGTGGTGGAAAAAACTAAGAAATATTTTTAAAAATTGGATTTTTATCACCTGGGATGCATATATGTTTAAAAAATGCCAAACAGTGATAGAAGCCAAAGGTTACTCTACAAAATATTGAAATATTTGAGTTACTGTTATTATTTTAAGGTATTATTAAATGTTTAGCTGAGTATATTGTATTTTGTTTCATTTTCATAAATATATACCTGGTAAATATATTACAGTGGTGGAAAAACTAAGGAATATATTTATTAATTGGATTTTTATCACCTGGGATGCACCTATACTTAAAAATGCCAAACAGTGATAGAAGCCAAAGGTTACGCTACAAAATATTGAAATATTTGAGTTATTGTTGTTGTATTTTTTTCTAGCTTTCGAAAAAGTTATGAAAAGTAATAACAAAAATGTTGAGCTTACATCAACAAATGTAAAATGTTGCTATAAATAATATTGTAACGTATTATTAAATGTTTAGTTGAGTACATTGTATTTTGCTTCATTTTCATAAATATATATTTGGTAAATATAATACAGTGTTGGAAAAAAGTATGGACTATTTTTAAAATTTAGCTTTTATCACCAGGGATGCACCTATGCTTAAAAAAATACCAAGCAATGATGGAAGCCAAAGGTTATAAAATACTTAAATATTTGAGTTATTGTTAATTTTTTATGAATATTAATAAAATACTTCATACCAAATTAATTTTTTATCTGGAAACGTAAAAACCTATAAATATAATGATCAATTTCATTAATATATGAGTAAATTATATTTGGAAGGGGAGGGAATGAGCACTGATGACGTCAGTAGACCTGAACCCCCCCCCACAAGTTGTATTCAAAATTAAATAATATATATCTGCGTTAATTAAAACAAAAACTCATTATCATTTTAGTATGGAAATACTAATATTATAATAATATTATTGAACAAGTATGCCTTATTGATGAATGAACGCCCTTTTCTCTTGTATATCAACAGATTTGCGCCGGGTAAATTGTAAATAATATTCTGTGTGTTGATTTTCCAATCAGTATCGAAAATACAGACAATATAGTTGCAATACGGGTGCAGAGTGTGTTACAGCTAGCTGTGTGGTCCATTGTTTATTCAGATTAACAATCCGGGACGATTTGCTTTTGTTCACACTTCGTCAATTGGGAACGCCTCCGATTCATCTCACATTTAATATATCCTTGGGTTAGGAATTTATCAATGCCTATGTCAACACGTTTATGATTTAACCATTCGGAATAATTTGAGATATTAATCTAGATCAACCTTTACACGGAACGTTTGAAGTTGTTGGGATTTAATGTTTTAGTAACATTTAACTATTTCAGACTAAATTAAAATTAACATGTTTCTGAGAAAAACCTCAATAATTTATTAAATAAATCTTTTTTAACAGTTTTATATTAATTTTTATATTTCATCATTGTAAATTAGGTGAGTATTTAATAAGTGTTAAAATTCTTTTGTCTAATAATTATATTATATAATAAATTAAAACAGAATATTATTAAAAGTTTGAACAAGTCACGTTTTTCCCTATAACTTAACAATTGCTGTTTTTATTATTTATCATTATTTTACATAAATAATAAAAAAACCAATTTATGCAATATGTAAAATATTTGTTTTTAAACCAATGAATTATGTCATATTTTATTTGTGTTTGGTTTGTTTAAATTCTGGTTAATTTTTCATAGAATCGTCCAATATATACAGCTCGAAGGTTTTCTCTATAAACAGGATATTAAGACTATTTATTGATTGAAAGATTATGTAACAAGTTTTATAAATGGCATTTTCAAACGAGTGCCTAGAAAAATTTTTATAAACAAATTGCATACAACACTTTTTTATACAATCTAGCATACCAGAAATGTTGAAGGTTATTTAAGTGTATTGTCATTCAATAGACAACTAACTTGAAGTTAATTCAACCCCGTAAGTTACACTACAAGCTCCTGGCTAAAGAGTCACACTTCAGTCAATGACTCAATGACTTAAAGCACAGATTATTAACGTCACTTGATCACCGTAGAAAATACATATATCAATGGAGTAACAAATATATTTCCCAAAAATTCAATCTTGTCTATGTTAGATCCGATTGAAATATTTTTTGTTTTTAGGGAATACAACGAAATATTAGGAAAATCTCTAAGTAATGTCGTCTTAATTTGAAAATCAATTGGTTTTTTGAGTAAAGTATCTGAAGATGGTGTCTTAAATATTTTAGACGTTGGTTAAGGGAGTTTGACACTACTTTCTAGTTCCTCCAATAGATCAGCACAAAGCATAATATATAAAAATAGAGGAAAACGACATAAATATTACATAATTAAACACAATGACTTAAGATGCATCTTAAGGTTCTTAGGTTCGTGTAATACAATACATATACGTCGTAAATTATACAAAGAAAAAACATATAAACAGTCGTTAAGGTTTTATAATCAAGACTGTTCAATAATAAAATGTTTTAATATAGGCATTATAATAAAAAATATTATGTATGGAATATAAATTTATGCATGAAATAACAACAATCCCGTTAAGTATTTGTGTAATTAAAATAATGCTAGTAAATATTGTGGATAGCAAAAGCTGAATATTTCTTAAAAACAATTACGAAAGGGTTTAATAGGGAATAGTCTTGAGAATTGTTTCCTATCTGGAAAATGCAAATGGAAAACGATAAGTCCTGCATTGGTGGAAAGTTGTGCAACCGAGGTGGGATTTTACAAGGACATTTACAACAAGGACAGTGATATTTGTGTGGGGCTAACATAAAGAGCTTGCGGAGCATTAAGTGTAGCTTATAAAATGAAACAGAGTCGGAATATGGGGTGAGAAGCAGATGAAAACTGTCGCTGCTCTTGGTTAGATATTGACAAGGTCGTGTAGGTAATGTGCCATTTCATTTATTCAGTTTAATTACTTATGATGTGTTTTTGGTTAGCTTAATAACTAATTTATCCTTTATTAAATGTCTAGTGTTGTTATTTATTCTTTTTAAATCATCAAATTATTATAACAGCAATTTTTAAAAATGTTAAATATTTTAGTCACAACTCTCATTTAATGTGAACTATTTATTAAAATAATATCATGAATTTTTTACAGCTGTCAAAAGTAAGTAAAATATTATTTTATTCAAAATTGAGCTTAAAAGGAAATATGTAAAACATAATTTGACTCTGGTCTATTGGAATAATTAGTTTTCTTCTTATTATAATCATAATTATTATAAAATAAAATAATAATTTAATATAATAATAAAATTTTTTAATAAACATTAAAATACTCAGAAAAAGATAAGATTTATTAATGTATTTTTGGTATACCTGTCAAAAGAAGAGTTTTATAGGAATTATATAAAATGTAATTTGATCAATAGTATATAGGTCAAGTTTTTAAGTTCTTGAGGCGAAGAATCCCATATTTAATTTAAATTTAGTATACGTGTTATAAGAAAGTAAAATGATATTTTATATAAAACGTAAGTTGTCCAATAATATTTAGATCAGGTTGTTAAGTTCTTCCTGAGGTGAAGAGACCCATATTACTCAAATTTCATGACTCAATTGTTTCAGAGACTTAGATCTCTTGGAAAGATTAATCTTCTTCCTATTATAATTGTTATTAATTGACAAGATGCAGTTGTTTAGACGAATGCTCAGTAAAAAAATAAGATTTATTAATGAAATTTGGTGTACGTGTCCAAAGAAATTAAAATAATACTTTATTTAAAATGAAGTTTTATAGGAATTATATAAAATGTAATTTGTCCAATAGTGTGCAGGTCATGTTCTTAAGTTCTCTCTGAGGCGAAGAGTCCCATATTACTCAAATTTCATAATTCAATTGTTACAGAGACTTAGATCTCATGGAAAGATTAATCTTCTTCCTATTATAATTGTTATTAATTGACAAGATGCAGTTGTTTAGACGAATGCTCAGTAAAAAATAAGATTTATTAATGAAATTTGGTGTACGTGTCCAAAGAAATTAAAATAATACTTTATTTAAAATGAAGTTTTATAGGAATTATATAAAATGTAATTTGTCCAATAGTGTGCAGGTCATGTTCTTAAGTTCTCTCTGAGGCGAAGAGTCCCATATTACTCAAATTTCATAATTCAATTGTTACAGAGACTTAGATCTCATGGAAAGATTAATCTTCTTCCTATTATAATTCTTATTAATTGACAAGATGCAGTTGTTTAAACGAATGCTCAGGAAAAAGTAAGATTTATTAATGAAATTTGGTGTACGTGTTCAAAGAAATTAAAATAATACTTTGTGTAAAATGAAGTTTTATAGGAATTATATAAAACGTAATTTGTCCAATAGTGTCCAGGTCAGGTTGTTAAGTTCTTCCTGAGGCGAAGTGTCCCGTATTACTCAAATTTCATCACTCAATTGTTCCAGAGCCTTAGATCTCTTGGAAAGATTAATCTTCTTCCTATTATAATTGTTATTAATTGACAAGATGCAGTTGTTTAGATGAAGGCTCAGTAAAAAATAAGATTTATTAATGAAATTTGGTGTACGTGTCCAAAGAAATTAAAATAATACTTTATTTAAAATGAAGTTTTATAGGAATTATATAAAATGTAATTTGTCCAATAGTGTGCAGGTCATGTTCTTAAGTTCTCTCTGAGGCGAAGAGTCCCATATTACTCAAATTTCATAATTCAATTGTTACAGAGACTTAGATCTCATGGAAAGATTAATCTTCTTCCTATTATAATTCTTATTAATTGACAAGATGCAGTTGTTTAAACGAATGCTCAGGAAAAAGTAAGATTTATTAATGAAATTTGGTGTACGTGTTCAAAGAAATTAAAATAATACTTTGTGTAAAATGAAGTTTTATAGGAATTATATAAAACGTAATTTGTCCAATAGTGTCCAGGTCAGGTTGTTAAGTTCTTCCTGAGGCGAAGTGTCCCGTATTACTCAAATTTCATCACTCAATTGTTCCAGAGCCTTAGATCTCTTGGAAAGATTAATCTTCTTCCTATTATAATTGTTATTAATTGACAAGATGCAGTTGTTTAGACGAATGCTCAGTAAAAAATAAGATTTATTAATGAAATTTGGTGTACGTGTCCAAAGAAATTAAAATAATACTTTATTTAAAATGAAGTTTTATAGGAATTATATAAAATGTAATTTGTCCAATAGTGTGCAGGTCATGTTCTTAAGTTCTCTCTGAGGCGAAGAGTCCCATATTACTCAAATTTCATAATTCAATTGTTACAGAGACTTAGATCTCATGGAAAGATTAATCTTCTTCCTATTATAATTCTTATTAATTGACAAGATGCAGTTGTTTAAACGAATGCTCAGGAAAAAGTAAGATTTATTAATGAAATTTGGTGTACGTATTCAAAGAAATTAAAATAATACTTTGTGTAAAATGAAGTTTTATAGGAATTATATAAAACATAATTTGTCCAATAGTGTCCAAGTCAGGTTGTTAAGTTCTTCCTGAGGCGAAGTGTCCCGTATTACTCAAATTTCATCACTCAATTGTTCCAGAGACTTAGATCTCTTGGAAAGATTAATCTTCTTCCTATTATAATTGTTATTAATTGACAAGATGCAGTTGTTTAGACGAAGGCTCAGTAAAAAATAAGATTTATTAATGAAATTTGGTGTACGTGTCCAAAGAAATTAAAATAATACTTTATTTAAAATGAAGTTTTATAGGAATTATATAAAATGTAATTTGTCCAATAGTGTGCAGGTCATGTTCTTAAGTTCTCTCTGAGGCGAAGAGTCCCATATTACTCAAATTTCATAATTCAATTGTTACAGAGACTTAGATCTCATGGAAAGATTAATCTTCTTCCTATTATAATTCTTATTAATTGACAAGATGCAGTTGTTTAAACGAATGCTCAGGAAAAAGTAAGATTTATTAATGAAATTTGGTGTACGTGTTCAAAGAAATTAAAATAATACTTTGTGTAAAATGAAGTTTTATAGGAATTATATAAAACGTAATTTGTCCAATAGTGTCCAGGTCAGGTTGTTAAGTTCTTCCTGAGGCGAAGTGTCCCGTATTACTCAAATTTCATCACTCAATTGTTCCAGAGCCTTAGATCTCTTGGAAAGATTAATCTTCTTCCTATTATAATTGTTATTAATTGACAAGATGCAGTTGTTTAGACGAATGCTCAGTAAAAAATAAGATTTATTAATGAAATTTGGTGTACGTGTCCAAAGAAATTAAAATAATACTTTATTTAAAATGAAGTTTTATAGGAATTATATAAAATGTAATTTGTCCAATAGTGTGCAGGTCATGTTCTTAAGTTCTCTCTGAGGCGAAGAGTCCCATATTACTCAAATTTCATAATTCAATTGTTACAGAGACTTAGATCTCATGGAAAGATTAATCTTCTTCCTATTATAATTCTTATTAATTGACAAGATGCAGTTGTTTAAACGAATGCTCAGGAAAAAGTAAGATTTATTAATGAAATTTGGTGTACGTATTCAAAGAAATTAAAATAATACTTTGTGTAAAATGAAGTTTTATAGGAATTATATAAAACATAATTTGTCCAATAGTGTCCAAGTCAGGTTGTTAAGTTCTTCCTGAGGCGAAGTGTCCCGTATTACTCAAATTTCATCACTCAATTGTTCCAGAGACTTAGATCTCTTGGAAAGATTAATCTTCTTCCTATTATAATTGTTATTAATTGACAAGATGCAGTTGTTTAGACGAAGGCTCAGTAAAAAATAAGATTTATTAATGAAATTTGGTGTACGTGTCCAAAGAAATTAAAATAATACTTTATTTAAAATGAAGTTTTATAGGAATTATATAAAATGTAATTTGTCCAATAGTGTGCAGGTCATGTTCTTAAGTTCTCTCTGAGGCGAAGAGTCCCATATTACTCAAATTTCATAATTCAATTGTTACAGAGACTTAGATCTCATGGAAAGATTAATCTTCTTCCTATTATAATTCTTATTAATTGACAAGATGCAGTTGTTTAAACGAATGCTCAGGAAAAAGTAAGATTTATTAATGAAATTTGGTGTACGTGTTCAAAGAAATTAAAATAATACTTTGTGTAAAATGAAGTTTTATAGGAATTATATAAAACGTAATTTGTCCAATAGTGTCCAGGTCAGGTTGTTAAGTTCTTCCTGAGGCGAAGTGTCCCGTATTACTCAAATTTCATCACTCAATTGTTCCAGAGCCTTAGATCTCTTGGAAAGATTAATCTTCTTCCTATTATAATTGTTATTAATTGACAAGATGCAGTTGTTTAGACGAATGCTCAGTAAAAAATAAGATTTATTAATGAAATTTGGTGTACGTGTCCAAAGAAATTAAAATAATACTTTATTTAAAATGAAGTTTTATAGGAATTATATAAAATGTAATTTGTCCAATAGTGTGCAGGTCATGTTCTTAAGTTCTCTCTGAGGCGAAGAGTCCCATATTACTCAAATTTCATAATTCAATTGTTACAGAGACTTAGATCTCATGGAAAGATTAATCTTCTTCCTATTATAATTCTTATTAATTGACAAGATGCAGTTGTTTAAACGAATGCTCAGGAAAAAGTAAGATTTATTAATGAAATTTGGTGTACGTATTCAAAGAAATTAAAATAATACTTTGTGTAAAATGAAGTTTTATAGGAATTATATAAAACATAATTTGTCCAATAGTGTCCAAGTCAGGTTGTTAAGTTCTTCCTGAGGCGAAGTGTCCCGTATTACTCAAATTTCATCACTCAATTGTTCCAGAGACTTAGATCTCTTGGAAAGATTAATCTTCTTCCTATTATAATTGTTATTAATTGACAAGATGCAGTTGTTTAGACGAAGGCTCAGTAAAAAATAAGATTTATTAATGAAATTTGGTGTACGTGTCCAAAGAAATTAAAATAATACTTTATTTAAAATGAAGTTTTATAGGAATTATATAAAATGTAATTTGTCCAATAGTGTGCAGGTCATGTTCTTAAGTTCTCTCTGAGGCGAAGAGTCCCATATTACTCAAATTTCATAATTCAATTGTTACAGAGACTTAGATCTCATGGAAAGATTAATCTTCTTCCTATTATAATTCTTATTAATTGACAAGATGCAGTTGTTTAAACGAATGCTCAGGAAAAAGTAAGATTTATTAATGAAATTTGGTGTACGTGTTCAAAGAAATTAAAATAATACTTTGTGTAAAATGAAGTTTTATAGGAATTATATAAAACGTAATTTGTCCAATAGTGTCCAGGTCAGGTTGTTAAGTTCTTCCTGAGGCGAAGTGTCCCGTATTACTCAAATTTCATCACTCAATTGTTCCAGAGCCTTAGATCTCTTGGAAAGATTAATCTTCTTCCTATTATAATTGTTATTAATTGACAAGATGCAGTTGTTTAGACGAAGGCTCAGTAAAAAATAAGATTTATTAATGAAATTTGGTGTACGTGTCCAAAGAAATTAAAATAATACTTTATTTAAAATGAAGTTTTATAGGAATTATATAAAATGTAATTTGTCCAATAGTGTGCAGGTCATGTTCTTAAGTTCTCTCTGAGGCGAAGAGTCCCATATTACTCAAATTTCATAATTCAATTGTTACAGAGACTTAGATCTCATGGAAAGATTAATCTTCTTCCTATTATAATTCTTATTAATTGACAAGATGCAGTTGTTTAAACGAATGCTCAGGAAAAAGTAAGATTTATTAATGAAATTTGGTGTACGTATTCAAAGAAATTAAAATAATACTTTGTGTAAAATGAAGTTTTATAGGAATTATATAAAACATAATTTGTCCAATAGTGTCCAAGTCAGGTTGTTAAGTTCTTCCTGAGGCGAAGTGTCCCGTATTACTCAAATTTCATCACTCAATTGTTCCAGAGACTTAGATCTCTTGGAAAGATTAATCTTCTTCCTATTATAATTGTTATTAATTGACAAGATGCAGTTGTTTAGACGAAGGCTCAGTAAAAAATAAGATTTATTAATGAAATTTGGTGTACGTGTCCAAAGAAATTAAAATAATACTTTATTTAAAATGAAGTTTTATAGGAATTATATAAAATGTAATTTGTCCAATAGTGTGCAGGTCATGTTCTTAAGTTCTCTCTGAGGCGAAGAGTCCCATATTACTCAAATTTCATAATTCAATTGTTACAGAGACTTAGATCTCATGGAAAGATTAATCTTCTTCCTATTATAATTCTTATTAATTGACAAGATGCAGTTGTTTAAACGAATGCTCAGGAAAAAGTAAGATTTATTAATGAAATTTGGTGTACGTGTTCAAAGAAATTAAAATAATACTTTGTGTAAAATGAAGTTTTATAGGAATTATATAAAACGTAATTTGTCCAATAGTGTCCAGGTCAGGTTGTTAAGTTCTTCCTGAGGCGAAGTGTCCCGTATTACTCAAATTTCATCACTCAATTGTTCCAGAGCCTTAGATCTCTTGGAAAGATTAATCTTCTTCCTATTATAATTGTTATTAATTGACAAGATGCAGTTGTTTAGACGAATGCTCAGTAAAAAATAAGATTTATTAATGAAATTTGGTGTACGTGTCCAAAGAAATTAAAATAATACTTTATTTAAAATGAAGTTTTATAGGAATTATATAAAATGTAATTTGTCCAATAGTGTGCAGGTCATGTTCTTAAGTTCTCTCTGAGGCGAAGAGTCCCATATTACTCAAATTTCATAATTCAATTGTTACAGAGACTTAGATCTCATGGAAAGATTAATCTTCTTCCTATTATAATTCTTATTAATTGACAAGATGCAGTTGTTTAAACGAATGCTCAGGAAAAAGTAAGATTTATTAATGAAATTTGGTGTACGTATTCAAAGAAATTAAAATAATACTTTGTGTAAAATGAAGTTTTATAGGAATTATATAAAACATAATTTGTCCAATAGTGTCCAAGTCAGGTTGTTAAGTTCTTCCTGAGGCGAAGTGTCCCGTATTACTCAAATTTCATCACTCAATTGTTCCAGAGACTTAGATCTCTTGGAAAGATTAATCTTCTTCCTATTATAATTGTTATTAATTGACAAGATGCAGTTGTTTAGACGAAGGCTCAGTAAAAAATAAGATTTATTAATGAAATTTGGTGTACGTGTCCAAAGAAATTAAAATAATACTTTATTTAAAATGAAGTTTTATAGGAATTATATAAAATGTAATTTGTCCAATAGTGTGCAGGTCATGTTCTTAAGTTCTCTCTGAGGCGAAGAGTCCCATATTACTCAAATTTCATAATTCAATTGTTACAGAGACTTAGATCTCATGGAAAGATTAATCTTCTTCCTATTATAATTCTTATTAATTGACAAGATGCAGTTGTTTAAACGAATGCTCAGGAAAAAGTAAGATTTATTAATGAAATTTGGTGTACGTGTTCAAAGAAATTAAAATAATACTTTGTGTAAAATGAAGTTTTATAGGAATTATATAAAACGTAATTTGTCCAATAGTGTCCAGGTCAGGTTGTTAAGTTCTTCCTGAGGCGAAGTGTCCCGTATTACTCAAATTTCATCACTCAATTGTTCCAGAGCCTTAGATCTCTTGGAAAGATTAATCTTCTTCCTATTATAATTGTTATTAATTGACAAGATGCAGTTGTTTAGACGAAGGCTCAGTAAAAAATAAGATTTATTAATGAAATTTGGTGTACGTGTCCAAAGAAATTAAAATAATACTTTATTTAAAATGAAGTTTTATAGGAATTATATAAAATGTAATTTGTCCAATAGTGTGCAGGTCATGTTCTTAAGTTCTCTCTGAGGCGAAGAGTCCCATATTACTCAAATTTCATAATTCAATTGTTACAGAGACTTAGATCTCATGGAAAGATTAATCTTCTTCCTATTATAATTCTTATTAATTGACAAGATGCAGTTGTTTAAACGAATGCTCAGGAAAAAGTAAGATTTATTAATGAAATTTGGTGTACGTGTTCAAAGAAATTAAAATAATACTTTGTGTAAAATGAAGTTTTATAGGAATTATATAAAACGTAATTTGTCCAATAGTGTCCAGGTCAGGTTGTTAAGTTCTTCCTGAGGCGAAGTGTCCCGTATTACTCAAATTTCATCACTCAATTGTTCCAGAGCCTTAGATCTCTTGGAAAGATTAATCTTCTTCCTATTATAATTGTTATTAATTGACAAGATGCAGTTGTTTAGACGAATGCTCAGTAAAAAATAAGATTTATTAATGAAATTTGGTGTACGTGTCCAAAGAAATTAAAATAATACTTTATTTAAAATGAAGTTTTATAGGAATTATATAAAATGTAATTTGTCCAATAGTGTGCAGGTCATGTTCTTAAGTTCTCTCTGAGGCGAAGAGTCCCATATTACTCAAATTTCATAATTCAATTGTTACAGAGACTTAGATCTCATGGAAAGATTAATCTTCTTCCTATTATAATTCTTATTAATTGACAAGATGCAGTTGTTTAAACGAATGCTCAGGAAAAAGTAAGATTTATTAATGAAATTTGGTGTACGTATTCAAAGAAATTAAAATAATACTTTGTGTAAAATGAAGTTTTATAGGAATTATATAAAACATAATTTGTCCAATAGTGTCCAAGTCAGGTTGTTAAGTTCTTCCTGAGGCGAAGTGTCCCGTATTACTCAAATTTCATCACTCAATTGTTCCAGAGACTTAGATCTCTTGGAAAGATTAATCTTCTTCCTATTATAATTGTTATTAATTGACAAGATGCAGTTGTTTAGACGAAGGCTCAGTAAAAAATAAGATTTATTAATGAAATTTGGTGTACGTGTCCAAAGAAATTAAAATAATACTTTATTTAAAATGAAGTTTTATAGGAATTATATAAAATGTAATTTGTCCAATAGTGTGCAGGTCATGTTCTTAAGTTCTCTCTGAGGCGAAGAGTCCCATATTACTCAAATTTCATAATTCAATTGTTACAGAGACTTAGATCTCATGGAAAGATTAATCTTCTTCCTATTATAATTCTTATTAATTGACAAGATGCAGTTGTTTAAACGAATGCTCAGGAAAAAGTAAGATTTATTAATGAAATTTGGTGTACGTGTTCAAAGAAATTAAAATAATACTTTGTGTAAAATGAAGTTTTATAGGAATTATATAAAACATAATTTGTCCAATAGTGTCCAAGTCAGGTTGTTAAGTTCTTCCTGAGGCGAAGTGTCCCGTATTACTCAAATTTCATCACTCAATTGTTCCAGAGACTTAGATCTCTTGGAAAGATTAATCTTCTTCCTATTATAATTGTTATTAATTGACAAGATGCAGTTGTTTAGACGAATGCTCAGTAAAAAATAAGATTTATTAATGAAATTTGGTGTACGTGTCCAAAGAAATTAAAATAATACTTTATTTAAAATGAAGTTTTATAGGAATTATATAAAATGTAATTTGTCCAATAGTGTGCAGGTCATGTTCTTAAGTTCTCTCTGAGGCGAAGAGTCCCATATTACTCAAATTTCATAATTCAATTGTTCCAGAGACTTAGATCTCTTGGAAAGATTAATCTTCTTCCTATTATAATTGTTATTAATTGACAAGATGCAGTTGTTTAGACGAAGGCTCAGTAAAAAATAAGATTTATTAATGAAATTTGGTGTACGTGTCCAAAGAAATTAAAATAATACTTTATTTAAAATGAAGTTTTATAGGAATTATATAAAATGTAATTTGTCCAATAGTGTGCAGGTCATGTTCTTAAGTTCTCTCTGAGGCGAAGAGTCCCATATTACTCAAATTTCATAATTCAATTGTTACAGAGACTTAGATCTCATGGAAAGATTAATCTTCTTCCTATTATAATTCTTATTAATTGACAAGATGCAGTTGTTTAAACGAATGCTCAGGAAAAAGTAAGATTTATTAATGAAATTTGGTGTACGTGTTCAAAGAAATTAAAATAATACTTTGTGTAAAATGAAGTTTTATAGGAATTATATAAAACGTAATTTGTCCAATAGTGTCCAGGTCAGGTTGTTAAGTTCTTCCTGAGGCGAAGTGTCCCGTATTACTCAAATTTCATCACTCAATTGTTCCAGAGCCTTAGATCTCTTGGAAAGATTAATCTTCTTCCTATTATAATTGTTATTAATTGACAAGATGCAGTTGTTTAGACGAAGGCTCAGTAAAAAATAAGATTTATTAATGAAATTTGGTGTACGTGTCCAAAGAAATTAAAATAATACTTTATTTAAAATGAAGTTTTATAGGAATTATATAAAATGTAATTTGTCCAATAGTGTGCAGGTCATGTTCTTAAGTTCTCTCTGAGGCGAAGAGTCCCATATTACTCAAATTTCATAATTCAATTGTTACAGAGACTTAGATCTCATGGAAAGATTAATCTTCTTCCTATTATAATTCTTATTAATTGACAAGATGCAGTTGTTTAAACGAATGCTCAGGAAAAAGTAAGATTTATTAATGAAATTTGGTGTACGTGTTCAAAGAAATTAAAATAATACTTTGTGTAAAATGAAGTTTTATAGGAATTATATAAAACATAATTTGTCCAATAGTGTCCAAGTCAGGTTGTTAAGTTCTTCCTGAGGCGAAGTGTCCCGTATTACTCAAATTTCATCACTCAATTGTTCCAGAGACTTAGATCTCTTGGAAAGATTAATCTTCTTCCTATTATAATTGTTATTAATTGACAAGATGCAGTTGTTTAGACGAATGCTCAGTAAAAAATAAGATTTATTAATGAAATTTGGTGTACGTGTCCAAAGAAATTAAAATAATACTTTATTTAAAATGAAGTTTTATAGGAATTATATAAAATGTAATTTGTCCAATAGTGTGCAGGTCATGTTCTTAAGTTCTCTCTGAGGCGAAGAGTCCCATATTACTCAAATTTCATAATTCAATTGTTCCAGAGACTTAGATCTCTTGGAAAGATTAATCTTCTTCCTATTATAATTGTTATTAATTGACAAGATGCAGTTGTTTAGACGAAGGCTCAGTAAAAAATAAGATTTATTAATGAAATTTGGTGTACGTGTCCAAAGAAATTAAAATAATACTTTATTTAAAATGAAGTTTTATAGGAATTATATAAAATGTAATTTGTCCAATAGTGTGCAGGTCATGTTCTTAAGTTCTCTCTGAGGCGAAGAGTCCCATATTACTCAAATTTCATAATTCAATTGTTACAGAGACTTAGATCTCATGGAAAGATTAATCTTCTTCCTATTATAATTCTTATTAATTGACAAGATGCAGTTGTTTAAACGAATGCTCAGGAAAAAGTAAGATTTATTAATGAAATTTGGTGTACGTGTTCAAAGAAATTAAAATAATACTTTGTGTAAAATGAAGTTTTATAGGAATTATATAAAACGTAATTTGTCCAATAGTGTCCAGGTCAGGTTGTTAAGTTCTTCCTGAGGCGAAGTGTCCCGTATTACTCAAATTTCATCACTCAATTGTTCTAGAGCCTTAGATCTCTTGGAAAGAATAATCTTCTTCCTATTATAATTGTTATTAATTGACAAGATGCAGTTGTTTAGACGAATGCTCAGTAAAAAATAAGATTTATTAATGAAATTTGGTGTACGTGTCCAAAGAAATTAAAATAATACTTTATTTAAAATGAAGTTTTATAGGAATTATATAAAATGTAATTTGTCCAATAGTGTGCAGGTCATGTTCTTAAGTTCTCTCTGAGGCGAAGAGTCCCATATTACTCAAATTTCATAATTCAATTGTTACAGAGACTTAGATCTCATGGAAAGATTAATCTTCTTCCTATTATAATTCTTATTAATTGACAAGATGCAGTTGTTTAAACGAATGCTCAGGAAAAAGTAAGATTTATTAATGAAATTTGGTGTACGTATTCAAAGAAATTAAAATAATACTTTGTGTAAAATGAAGTTTTATAGGAATTATATAAAATGTAATTTGTCCAATAGTGTGCAGGTCATGTTCTTAAGTTCTCTCTGAGGCGAAGAGTCCCATATTACTCAAATTTCATAATTCAATTGTTACAGAGACTTAGATCTCATGGAAAGATTAATCTTCTTCCTATTATAATTCTTATTAATTGACAAGATGCAGTTGTTTAAACGGATGCTCAGGAAAAAGTAAGATTTATTAATGAAATTTGGTGTACGTGTCCAAAGAAATTAAGATAATACTTTATTTAAAATGAAGTTTTATAGGAATTATATAAAACGTAATTTGTCCAAAAGTGTGCAGGTCAGGTTGTTAAGTTCTTCGTGAGGCGAAGTGACCCATATTACTCAAATTTCATAACACAATTGTTCCAGAGATTTAGATCTCTTGGGAAGATTAATCTTCTTCCTATTATAATTATTTTTAATTAGCAAGATGCAGTTGTTTAAACGAATGCTCAGTAAAAAATAAGATTTATTAATGAAATTTGGTGTACGTGTCCAAAGAAATTAAGATAATACTTTATTTAAAATGAAATTTTACAGGAATTATATAAAACGTAATTTGTCCAAAAGTGTGCTGGTCAGATTGTTAAGTTCTTCCTGAGGCGAAGTGTCCCGTATTACTCAAATTTCATAACTCAATTGTTCCAGAGACTTAAATCTCTTTGAAAGATTAATCTTCTTCCTATTATAATTGTTATTAATTGACAAGATGCAGTTGTTTAAACGAATGCTCAGTAAAAAATAAGATTTATTAATGAAATTTGGTGTACGTGTCCAAAGAAATTAAGATAATACTTTATTTAAAATGAAGTTTTATAGGAATTATATAAAACGTAATTTGTCCAAAAGTGTGCAGGTCAGGTTGTTAAGTTATTCCTGAGGCGAAGTGACCCATATTACTCAAATTTCATAACTCAATTGTTCCAGAGACTTAGATCTCTTGGAAAGATTAATCTTCTTTCTATTATAATTGTTATTAATTGGCAAGATGCAGTTGTTTAAACGAATGCTCAGGAAAAAATAAGATTTATTAATGAAATTTGGTGTACGTGTTAAAAGAAATTAAAATAATACTTTATTTAAAATGAAGAGGCGAAGAGTCCCATATTACTCAAATTTGTTGTTTGTTACAAACAAAATTAATTTTCAAAAAATTATATACTTAAGAAGTAATTGACAGTAAAGGACATTGATCGTTATATTGTACACATTTATTTGTTGTAGTTTATTTTTCTTAATACATGTTTCCCATTACCCTTTGCAACAACTTGATCAATTATGCAAATATAAATGACTTGGTTTACGCTTCCTACTTACTTCAGTCTAGAACTAGACGGTTAAGTCTTCCGGACCATCAATATTCATAAAAAACACATTCCCCACGGTAGTGACAGTAATCGCGACCATCCATTCCAGAATGCCACGTATAATTAAATGAATCCGTTATGATGGCAACGTCTAAAAATAAAACAATTTCTAAACATTGCTATCTACGTTATGTCGTTATCCTCGATAGTTTTTGCCGGCCATGTGGAAAAACGTATGCGGGGATTTTGGCCGATGGGAATAAAAGTCGTGCGGTGCGGCCGTCGCGGTCAGCCCATTGCACAAAATCGCTTTATGATGTTCTAATTTCCGCGGAAGATATTTTTATCGCCGTACGTAAACAAAAAGAACGTTTAATTTGGCAAAACAGCGACGGTATTATGACACGTAAAATTAAATTTATGGGGCGCCACGAACAATAAAAATAACTGAAATAATTCCCCCTGTACCGGAAAATGTTGATTCGGTGTCAATAAATCTGGTTTATTTTCTTCTGCTGCCCGTTATTATGTGTTGTAACTCATTTTTTTTATTTTAAATTCCGTTCGTTACGATTTAAAATCATTAAAATTTGCCGCATCGACGGAATAATTATTGGTAATCAAAAGGCAGTTCTGGGTACTGCATCATTATCTTCAATTAATTACTGTATCCACAAGGAAAAAATTATTAGTTTTGAATAACCATACCTATTGTGTAATAATTTATTAAGTTTTGTGATTTAAAAAAAAATTATTTGCTTTTGTTTGATGATGAAAAATACACTTCGTTTTAAAATTATACTAGTCTTTACCTATAAAATATATAATATAGAATGGAATAAAATAATATATATCCATTCTTTCAGAATGAAATAGAACAGTTAATCAAAAGTTAATTATATTTATTATTTTATAAAATAATATAGAATGAAATAAAATATAAAGAAAAAGAAGAATCTATAAAATTGAGATGAATATTATATATCCTCTTATTTTTTATGTATCTCTCAGAATCAAATAGAACAGAATAGATTATATTACATTTTTTGTGATCAATAATTAATTCCCTTTATTATTGTATAAAATAAGGGAAACTGTAAGATTAGATGTAAGATTGATGTAAGAAAAATTGAGGTGAACATTTAGTATATATTCTATGAATGAATTTTGAATAGCATGACTATGTTACTTTAATATAAAAAAGGATGAAATAAAATTAAATATGTGAAAATTGAATAAAGCAGAATGTCTCAGAATCGAATAGAATAGATTAGATAGATTTCTCGTTAATTTTACGAACAATTAATTCTATTTATCATAATATAATATAATATGTAATGAAAAGTAGAATATAAAAATTAAATAAAACATAATATATAAAAATGGAAGTAAACATTATATATTCCATTATTTTCTATGAAGGAGTCAAATAAATTAAATTTAATATTCTACAGAGTAGCTATGATATTGCATTATAAAATACCCAACAATATAATATATAATTTCACTAAGTTAATCAACTATTAATTTTCTTTATTATTTTATAAAATACCATAGAATAGAATAAAATATAGTAAAATACTTCAATAGAACAGAATCTATAAAAATTGAGGTAAAAATTATATATTCTATTATTTTCTATGTATGTAGGATTTAACAATCAAATTTAATATTACATAGAATAGCTATGATATTGCAATATAAAAAATAATGGAATAAAACAAAATCTCTCAAAATTGAATAGAATAGAATAGATTACATTATCTTTTTTATTAAGTTAAACAACAATTAATTTTATTTATTGCCCAATAAAATAATATAGAACGAAGTAAAATATAGTAAAAGACTTGGTAAGGATAGAATCTGTAAAAATTGAAGTTTATAGTAAAATAAATAATTAAATTTAATATTATATATAATAGTTATAATATTATAATATAAGATATAGAAAGGGAAAAAATAAAATGTATCAGAATAGAATAGAACGAAATCTCTCACAATGAAATAAAATGGATAATACTATATTATTGATTAATTTAATCAACAGTAAATTCTATTTTTTATACTATAAAGTAATATAGAAGGGAATAAAATATAATAAAAGACTTGAACAGAACAGAATTTATAAAAATTGAGGTAAACAATGTATATTTTATTATTTTTTATGAAGAATTTTATAGTCGAATATATAATTTAATTTAATATTCTATAGAATACCCATAATATTGTAATATAAAATATAGAATAGAATAAAATAGATAATACTATATTATTTATTAATTTAGTCAATAATAAATTCTATTTATTATTCTATAAAGTAATATAAAATAATAAAAGACTTGAATAGAACAGAATATATAAAAATTGAGGTGAACAGTGTATATTATATTATTTTCTATGAATAATTTTATAGACAAAAATATAATTAAATTTAATATTCTATAGAGTATCCATAAGATTCTAATATTAAATATAGGATGGAATAAAATAAAATATATCAGAATTGAGTGGAACGAAATCTGTCACAATCGAATAAATTAGGTAATAATATATTATTCATTAATTTAATCAACAATAAATTCTATTTATAATTATATAAAGCAATATACAATGAAATAAAATATAATAAAAGACTTGATTAGAAGAGAATTTATAAAAATTGAGGTGAACAATATATATTCTATTATTATATATAATTAAATTTAATATTCTATAATGTATCCATAATATTATAATATAAAATAAAGGATGCAATAAAATAAAATGTATCAGAATAGAGTGAAACGAAATCTCTCAGAGTTGAGTAAAATAAACAATACTATATTATTCATTAATTTAATCAACAATAAATTCTATTTATTATTCTATAAAGTAACGTATAATTATTTTCTATGAAGGATTTTATGGTATATAATATATATAATTAAATTTAATATTCTATAAAATATCCAAAATATTATAATATAAAATATGTCAGAATAGAGTGGAACGAAATCTCTTACAATAGAATAAAATAAATAATACTAAATTATTCATTAATTTAATCAACAATATAATTTATTATTATATAAAATAATATATAATGGAATAAATTATAGTAAAAGACTTGAACAGAACAGTCTATAAAAATTGAGGTGAACAATATTATCTACGAAGAATTTTATAATCAAATAAATAATTAAATTTAATAAATATTCTATAGAATACTTTTGACATTGTAATATAAAATGTAGAATGAAATAAAATAAAATGTCAGAATAGAATAATTAGTACGAAATCTTTCACAATCGAATAAAATAGATAATTCTATATTATATTCATTAATTAATTCTATTTATTATTATATAAAGTAATATATATTAGAATGGAGTAAAATATAGTAAAATACTTGAATAGAACAGAATCTATAAAAATTGAGGGGAACAATATGTATTCTATTATTTTCTGTGGATTTCATAGTAATTAAATTTAATATTCTATGGAATTGTTTTGATATTACAATATATAATATAGATTGAAATAAAATAAAATGACAAAATAGAATAGAACAAATTCTGTCAAAATTGAAAAGGAGAGAATAGATTATATTATATTCTTAATTAAGTTAATCAAGAATTAATAATGTTTATTATTCTATAAAATAACGGAATAAAATAGAGTAAATCTATAAAAACTGTAAATATTATACATTCTATTATTTTTATGAAGGTTTTTATAGTCAAATAAATAAATAAATTCAATGTTCTATAGAATAGTAGTTATATTACCACATAAATTATATAATGGAATGAAAAACAAGATAGAAATAGATAGAGGACAGAATATATTTTCTTATAGCAGTTATTAAGGCTTGTAATGTCTAATAAATTACTAATTAATCTTTAGAATATTGTATTAAATGGAAGTTTATAGGAGGAATTTAATTAATTACATATTAAGTAATAGGTATTAATCAAAGACATTTTACATGCTGGTAATGCCCATAAGCACCAGATAAATGAGTTTTTTATGCACAAAAAATATAAACTGAAAAATTACCTTTAAGCCTCTTGAATAAAGCAATTTCTACCAGACACGAACCAGACAGCTTTGTTATATAGTCCACTTTTGAATCCCACAAGGATCCGAACTTTCCAGCTTATTTAACATTGTCTATGTCAATTATATACAATTGTGCATTAAAAGCAGACAATGCGCCTTTGACTGGCAACTACACACACAATAATCCATTCGCAAAGTTGTTAAAGGGTGGCGAACGCACACAGTGCCTCTTCTCTCACGCGGCGAGCCGTTTCAGACGTATTAACTTATTTGTTCATGCAAATTAGCCGAGCAAAGGAATGCAAAGGGCCGTCGATTAATTCGCCTAACAACTAATTTAATCAGATTGTTTCCAGTGGAATTCAATTAACACCTTCCGTTTCAGTTGGCCGGAATTGTCGTTGCCCCATTTCAGCCGCGGCAATTACACTTTTCTATTGACAGGAAAATTGGATTTGAATAACTTACTACCGACCCAGAAGAACGTTCACTTGTCCGTTCGGCCTTTCTTTTCATTAGTTAAGGCTTTAATGAATGGTGCCAATTATCATTCAATTTTAGAGGCTCTGTAAGCAAATTTTATGGTTAATGTAGGATATTGGGATTCCCTTTTTCACCACAATTTTCAACCACAGCAAACAATCCTTTATTTTACTAACAATTCATTGTTTTATTTAGCAGTTACTCCATTGCTTTATAAGGTACCTAATCTCAGTGATCAAATCGTAGACTCGAAAAAAGCAAACAAATTCTTCAGTTGTCCAGGAATCTTATTGTAGGACTGGACCTCCCAAAAAATCATACATTTGTCTATTCCTCTCTAAGTTTGGATGGTACTCTACGTTATGATAAAATATTGTAAATGACACACAGATGAAATAGCATTATCCTAGGCTAGTTTTCTACAATAAATAATATAAAGTTAAGCTATTTATTAACTAATAAATTATGTATTGGGACCTTGAATAAGTTCCCGCTGTTGGAATTGTATTATACGTATTTTCCCTTACTGATGATGATTTTCATTAATCTACATGTTATGTATTGTTGTACCACTAATCGTATTGAACCTCGAGGGTACCATCGTGGGGTACTACATGAATTTAGTGAGTAGTTCCCAAGATTTACTCTTAAATAATAGAGAATGTTGATTTCCTTTTATATTATTTGCATCTATAACACATAATCCTTTATATAATTATCAGTAATAGCAAAGAAAAAAAAAAAGTTTGAAGGTATTTCAAACAAATTTGTTTCCTTTATCGGTAATATATCAATTATTTATTCATTGCTTTATAATGGGAGGAATTTTATTGATCAACTCGGTGGCTTTTTTTTCTATCTTCCCTTTGCCTTTATGCTTTACAAATAGGCATGTCCACTCCTTTAGGGGTCTTTTAATGAAAGAAAAATATTATATTAAATATAAGGATCAAGTTCGTAATTGGTAACATTTGTTACGGTACTCAGGGCCGCACAGCGAAATCAATACAAATAAATGTCTAGCAGTTTGTTTAACGAATCGAATTGGAAATGGTCCCAGTAAAGAGACGAAAACTTGTTGAAAACTTCCCATCCAATTGCGATTGAGATATTCAAATTTAATCTGATTCAATTGTAAACGGAAAATTTCCAATAGTCTTCGCTGTGTCGTTTGGAAAACTTAGATTAAATGAATTAAGACACTGTCTCGGTTTAAATGTGTTAGACAGTGGGACCGAAAATACAGTGAAGGCTTTTGGAAATTTTCTTTAATGTGGATAGACAGCTTAATTTTATTCATATGACCACTGTGGTGTCATTAAATTTCGTTTGGTGACATTTTCATTCATTTATTCAAGTAATAAAAATGGTGGTGGGCACAATAAAGGGACTTGAAAACTGGGTAATTCGAATATCAAAAAATCTTCTGATGAAATCAAAGCCATTGTGGAGAACATGGAACTGAAATTTTTAAATATTTCAATACTTATTTGCATCTTGACAGTCAATAATAATTATAATAGGAAGAAGATCAATCCTACTAAGAAATTGGAACAATTGAGTTACAATATTTGTGTAGTATGAAACTCTTCACCTCAGGAAGATATTAACACCCTGACCTACATACAATAAAGCTCCATTTTAAATAAAATATTATTTTACTTTCTTATGACACGTATATAATCTTGTTTTTTCAGGTAAAAAAATGCTTCTTGACAGTTTATGATTAATTTAAGCTTAGAATAAACTATTTGTTTATATCTCTAATGACATTAGCTACATTACGTTGCTTGCCAATATCTATTAAAAAAGTTAGCATGTCTTCGAACTATGATTAATTATTAAAAATATCAACTTGTTTTTTTTTTTAAACAGGCGTCCTGATTAATGACGTTGTTTATGTTTATATTAACCGATGATAAAATAAATTTTTCATCAATGGATCTTAACACTTAACCCGCTCATTAGCGAAAACACTTTAACGATTATCACGGTATTTATTATTAAACATGATTTCTTCTTGTCGGAATGCTATCGACATTATTAATTGCCGTTGCAAATATATTGAATATTTATACACAATGACTTAAGTTGCTGCTAAAGGTCCATAGGTTCGTGTAAGACACAAACAAAACAGTTTAAAATGTCATTAAACTTTGATAATCAAGGTAATTCATTAATTAAAACGTTTTTTTGTTAATAAGAGAAACAATCCCGGTAAGTATTTGAGTAATTAAAACAATGGCAGTAAATTTTGGGCATTACATAAGCTGCATATTTGCTGGAAACAATTACCAAGTGGGATTTAACAGGGAATATTTCGAATACAGTCTTGAGAATCGTTTCCATCTGGAAAATGCAAATAGAAAACGATAATAGATAAGTCCTGTGTTGGTGGAAAGTTTCGTCACCGAGGTGGGATTTTACAAGGACCTTTACAACAAGAACAACGATATTTGTGTCGGGCTAACGTAAAGAGCTTGCGGAGTATTAAATATAGCTTATAAAGTGAAACGGAGTCGCAATATGGGGTGGGAAACAGATGAAATTGTCATCGCTGTTGATTAGATATTGTAAATGATACACAGATGAAATAACATTATTCCAGGTTAATTGTTTATGAAATGTTTTTGGTTTCTCCAATAAATAATATAAAGTTATTAAGCTATTCATTAACCAATAAATTACGTATTGACACCTTGAATAAGTTCCCGCTGTTTCTTCAAAAATAGCAGTAGTGCATGGAATGGTAAAGTACTGTATTTAACATCAAATTTCAGTGTATGATATTCAGTATTTAGTGTAAACAAAGTAATTTTGAAAATGTCTACTTTTGTGACAAATAAACTGTAACTGCAGGGAATTTTATTACACTATTTTATTCCAGATAAATATGCAGCTAAGGTACACAGAATTTTTGCTGTGACAATGTTCTGTCGAGGCTTCAAAAATAATGGTTTTGATCTTTAGGATAAAGAACGTTCTGACGCACCAAAAAAATTTGAAGACAAATAATTGGAGGAATGACTTGATCATGATCTATGTAAGATGGAAGCATAACATGGAAAAACATTAGAAGGAACTGAATCAATAGTTTCAAAAGGTTTAAAAGAGTTAGGAATGATCCAGAAGCAAAGAGTGTCATAGGATTTGAAGCTAAAAGACGTCAAAGACATTTTCTCACGATTTTGAACTTAAAGATAAAGAACGTTGTGGCGTACTGAAGAAATTTGAAGACAAATAATTGGACGAATTACTTAATCACGATTGAGTTAACAGTTTTAAAAGGTTTAAAAGTTAAAAGCAAAGGGTGTCATATGATTTGAAGCTAGAAGACGTCCAACGACATTTTCTCACGTGTAATTACTCCTTGAACGATTGGAAAGAAAAGGTTTTTCGTATTGTATCGTGACTGGCGATAAAAAGTGGACACACAAGAATAATCCAAAGCACAGAATCGTGAGGTAAACCCAGACATGCGTCAACACCGTCCGCAAATTCATGGTTCGAAGCTTCTTCTCTGCATTTGGTGGAGCTGCATGGTGTAATTTATTAAGAGCTACTCAAACCCAATGAGTCCTAAAAGTGATTTTGTTACATGGCAACGTTTGACCTCCTGTTGCAAAACCAGATAAAAAACTTACTTGCAAACTCTTCAATGGGAAGTACTACCCTACCCATAGTATTCACCAAACAGAGTCCTTTTCTATTTTCACCTATTTCGTTCGATGGCAAATTGCCTCTCTTAGTAGTGCTTCTATTCTTGCAAAGATATTAGAAAATGAATCGATTCTTGGAAAGCCACAAAAGGCATATAGTATTTCCGATGAGTTAAAGTTGGGAGAAAGTTGTACCTAGTTATGGCCAATTTTTTGAGTGAAATATTTTCATTCCTTATATTTTAAATAAACCTTTTTAATTTTGTAAAAAACAGCGAGAACTTATTCAAGTTCCTAATACTTTAAAATTTTGCATAAACCATTACTAAAATTGACAATTTTAAAATAAAAATAATAAAAAGTTTGAATTGTAAATCATAAGTAGATAATTTAATCGTTTTTAATAAATTATTCATTAATACACAGATCATTTATGTATATAATACGTATCTATTTTAAAGTTTTGCATATTTAATACTTGCATAAATCATTATTACAATTGGAATTTATTAGGGAATGAAAAGTTTTAATTATTTTATATACACTTTAATTAAATAGTATGAAAATGAAATAAATTATTTTGTGACGTATTATAAATATATTTTTATGCATTAAAGTGAATACAATGGAAATAATAAAATTAAATTATACAAGTCGATGTCAATTTTGGCATATAAATTGGCGTAGAAACAACATAATTATTTCATAATTTTAAGCATGTGACATTTTGAAATGTTAATCTAACATCTATTAATTTTCATGATATTCCATTGATGTAGGTCTCTTAATATCTATTAAACTATTTATTGGGATTCAAAGATTAATAACGTGAAGCCCAATAAGATAAATGGATTGTTGTGTCAACATCTGAATTACCACTATTAAATCTATTATGAAACGTCGACTCAAAATTATGCACAATAAAAAATGAATAGCCAAGCAAATAAATTAAGTAAGTTTACTCTTGCTATTTTTAAAACTTTAGCATCACCGATAAGAAAAATATTTTTAATTGTGTGCCTTTTAAGTTGATGTAAGATGCACAAACATTTGACTGATTAAAAACATCTATTCTATTTTTAAACGTGATGGCATTTCATATATTGTGGCAGAAGTGTCCGTAACTAAAATATATTGCCCAATTAAGGAATAGTATCTTTAAAGTATTTAAATTTCAAATGTGTCTCGTTTTCCGAACGCTAAGTGGAATAAAATAACAATAAAACAGATAAGCAGACGTAAACACTGGTAGGCTCAAGTACTAATTGATATCGGGTACTGCAGTATTTCATGAACAATATGTCTAGACGTTGACATGTCTTCCGGATTCCTTCTTTATAGTCTCGTGATGTGAGAGCCACATAAATCCATACTGATTTATACAAAATAAATTTACTTGAAATGTCTTGTTTCATGATTTGCATTTGAAAATCTAAATAGAATATTTTTCTAGGTCGTACTGGAACTTTTAATAACGAATCAGTATCAATATCCAATCAAAATTTCCATTTAAAAGTCAAGTTTATGACAAATATTTTCAAAGAAGAAATTCTGAAGTCAATAGAAAAGGTATTTTGTTCCTTCTTGATTAAATAAGGCCACATATTGCATTAGACTTAAAGGAAGCTTCAAAATGTTAAAATAGATGTTCTGTTTCGTCCACCTTATAGTCCAAGCATTTCTCCATGTGATTAATAATGTAATTCTGAAGAGGTCAGATTAGTATGTTAAAAAATGGAATGTTTTTGTTTATTTTCAAATTTAAATTATTCTCATATGAAACATTATTAATTAACGAATCCTGTCAAAACAGGCAACAAACAGATATATATCTAAACACATGTTGAACTATTTCACATTTGAATGAAACACGGACGAATATGGCGACATTTGACACCGATTACATTTGTTTTCCTTTTTTATTCAACCGTCACGAACATTTACCGCTTATGAATCGCCATGGGAGACTGCATGTCGCTTGTCCACTTAACTGTCTTACAAATTACACTTAATTAGATATATTAATTCTTATTGTCTATCTAATTTACGATAATTGTTACGTTTTAGTTTAGATGCATCAGATAACGACCCATTTGAAAAACACCACCTCGAAATTTAATTAAGAGCGGCAGCACAGATTTAGCATAATCTTACATTTTCTCGGAATATGTGGACCACCCATAAAAATCATGCGAAGTAGTTTGCATTCATTTGTATTTTAATTACTATAGTGTTTTATTTATTAGTAGCTACTATTTATTTATAGAATGAATTATTATAAATACTAAGTGGTGCAGAAAAGATATTTCAAAATGTTACTCCAGTTCAACATGATTTACAGTTATTAGTTTTTAAAAGCATTAAAACTTAAAGTTTCTACTTTATAGTTATGTCGAGTAATTTGCAATTAATACATGGTAATGTAGAATTTAATGATTTGAAACAATATATAATTTATGCCTTGAAAACGTTTATTTATGTTATTATAAAACATAAGTTTGGAGCCATTTTAAATTGTGCTTATTCTTAGAATATTCTTTATATAGTTAATTTTTGATATAATTTCCTTCATTTTTTTAAATAAACTTCAAAAGAGTTTAATTCATATTTGGGAATGATTTAAAGTAAGCAGCGAGTAAATATTCTTGTTAAAAAAGTATATTGAAAATTAATGATATTATGTATTATTAATTATGTCACGTGAATATAATTTTTAATCCTCCACTAATTAATTTTATTTAATTTTGAGTAAATGACTTTCACCTCAAATAGTTAATCAATACTATTATTTATTTTTAAAAGTATTTGTAAATATTTTTAATTTTGGTAGGATTTTTAAATTTTGGTAATTTCTTTTATTAAACTTTTATTTTGTGAAATTTTGAATTTTAGTTATATTCTATTCAATTCATTATGTGTTGAAAATTAATTATATATCTTAAGACTTTTATAAAAATTATCAAATTTTCTTTTTGAAATCTATCTAAATAATTTTCATGTTAAATTTTTATTATTGAATTATGATTAAAATTTCACTTTTCATGATTTCTACACTTTCTTCTAAAAATCAATATATTTCTAATAAATACATTATTAAAAGCAAAAATCGATGTGTTCCAAAGTTTTTACACTTTTACTTATAGTACATTTTTTTAATAGTGTAAGTTTTAAAAGTATTAAAATATAATTAAGAAAATAAATAATGAAAAAGTGAATACTTCTTTGAAATTTTTCCATCCAAAATTTCTAATATTAACTAAAAAACAAATACATTTTCTTATTTTCTGTTTAAAATATGTATTAATAAGATAACTATTACTAAACTAAAATAACTATTTTTTATAATAACACTCGATATTAATTAATTAAATTAAGTTTGATTTTTGATGACCTTACAAAATATTTTACCATTTGTAACTTTTATACTTGTAAAGATTTTCAGTTATCATAATTTTTGTACTGAAATTTTTATGGCCTTGAGAATACTTATTTTTATTTGTTTTTTAAAAAATTTCTTTACTTAGGCTGATTATCTTACATCTAAAATTAAATATTTTCAGTTTCTTTCTATATTATCAAAATGTCATTGTTTATAAATTCATTCATTCTCAAATTTTTATGTCCAAATTTAATGATTTGTGACCTTGAAAATTCTTAATTTTTATCTAATTGTCCAATTTTTCATGATTTGTTTTTCTATAAAATATGAACTTAAAAACCTTTCGCCATTTTAATACCCAACAATTAAATTTAATATAAAAATGTGAAAATTGATTACTTTTTAGGAATTTTGATTTTCAAAGACCTTAAATTTTTGCACTTTCGTGTTTTTATCAGTTTAAGGTTTTATCATAACTTGTTGTAAACATTTTCAGTTATAATAATTTTTGTGACCTTGAAAATACACATTTTTCTTTGTTTTTTATAAAATTTCTAGGCTTGTGTGATTTTCTATGAAATTATACTTTACCTCTAAAATTGAATTTCTTTAGTTTCTTCCTATATTCTCAAAAGTTTTAATATTATCGAAATTAAATTATTTATAAATTCATTCATTCTCAAATTCTCATGTACATTTTTCATGATTTTTGGCCTTGAAAATTCTTAGTTTTCATCTAATTTATCAATTTTTCATGATTTTTTAACTTTCTATAAAAGATACACTTTGAATGTCCTTTTAATACCCACTAAATAAATTTAATATAAAAATGTGAATTTTTTTTATTTTTTAAGAATTTTGATTACAAACGACTTTCAAAGCTTTATTTATTTCATGTTTGTCATTTTTTGCACCTATGCATACACCATTTTTAAAATTTCAGATTTTCGTGTTTTAATCAGTTTAAGATTTTATCATAATTTGAATACATTTTCAGTTACAATGATTTTTGTGTTGAAATTATTATGATCTTGAAAATATCCATTTTTATTTGTTTTTTACAAAATTTTTAGATTTAAGTTTTAATAAGATTATACCTTACCTCTAAAATTTGATTTCATCAAAAATTTAAGTATTTTTGAAATGTCATTATTTATAAATTCATTCATTCCCAAATTCTCATGTCCTGTAATCTTGTAAAATTCTTAATTTTTGTCTAATCGTTCAATTTTTCATGATTTTTTTAACTTTCTACAAAATAATAACTTTGAAAGCCTTCGTCCAGTATAATATATATTCATATGAAGATCCATGTATAAAAATAAATATTTCTGATCCTCTAATCAATTTCTTAACTCAACCATTTTCTATTAGCATAAGATAAGTAATTTTAAACGCACAAGATTTCTTTAGATTTATCTTTACATTGTATTTGTCAAACAATTAATTAAAGTTTGCATCAAACTACGAAAAACAGCAAGAGTACAGTTTTATTCGATCAAACTTCACAGCAACTTTGCAGCATCCCTTTTTATGTGAATATCCAGATTTTCGAGGAAACTAGAATTAACATTAAATTTAAATTACTTTCATTAAATTCGAAGACCACCTCTGAGAAGTGGCGTCATCATAAATATTACCCGTGGGCAATATCCGAAACTGAAACTACATGAGACAATGTAAACGGCTATTAAAGCACAATAAAATTAATAATTAAATTCTATATATGGTTTTTTAATCTTGTTAGAAACCTTCAATATTCGAATTTTAATTATAGCAATTATTTGTGTATGTCGATAGTACAAACTATAAATTTTTCGTGCCGACATCGATGGAGTTTTAATATTCTTTTGCCAAAGGCGATCTCAGGTATCCAATGAATACATTATGGCTTTAGATTGTGAGCCAAACTAATAAAAAATAAGATACCCGAATATATGTACATATTTTTGAATATACACAAACATTGTTTTTTGGAAGAAATTTAATGTAAATGTTTAGAAAATATTAAATATTATCTGTATGTAAATCTACTACAATTAAATATCTTTATTTATTAACTAATGTCAACACAAATTACAATGTTGAATAAAAATGTGTTTTTTTGAAATTTTTAACATATATTTTTAAAGAAATTATAATTTCTATATTAAAAAATGCTGTAAAAATTAAATTTATTATATTTAAATATTAATAAATAAAAAACCTGATTTCAAAAAAATGGAGACAATATTTCAAAACGAATTACATATTGTTGTAAAATAATAAATTTACAGAACATTTAAGAGAATTATGAAAAAAAGGAAATATTTGCTATTCTACAATTATTTCATGATAAAATTAAACTTTTTAATAAAAAATTGTTGATAATAAGATAAGAAAATTTATACAATGAATTTCTATAATATTTATATATTAAACTACATATATTACAAATTTTTTATGTTAATAATAAATTAAAAATAAAATAAATTTACAGAAAATTAAAAAATTTCAATTCTTTTTTCTCTTCAATTATTTCTTGATAAAATTATATTTTTTATATCGAAAATTAATGAAAAAATAAAGTTTATTTGTTATTTTAATATATTGGAAATATGCTACTCAACATTTCTTAATAAAAAATACATACTTAAAAATAAAAAAATATTGTAGAAATTATTTTATTTTTAAAATATATTTCAACTTTAATAACTTTTGAATAAATACAAAAATATAATACATAAAAGGCTCTTTTCAGTGGTATTAATTGATATTTAATTATTTATAAACTGAAAATTGTTTATGTTGATAATATACTGAAAAAATAGAAAACGAATTAAAATTTTTAACACCTTTCAATTATATTTTTATGAAATTATATTTTTTATATCAAAAATTGTTAAAAAAAGTAAGTTTATTTCTTATCCTAATATATAAATAAATTTGGAAATATGTTACTCAAAATTTCTTAATTAAAAATACATTCTTAAAAATAAAGAAATAGAGACAATTTTCCAAAATATTTAAAAAAAAATTAAGCTGTAATATTTTGTGAATAATTACAAAAATTTAATTCATGAGAGCCTCTTTTCAATGGTATTAATTGATATTATCTACAAAAATGACATTTGTAACTTGAATTTTGAGTTGAATGCAAAACTTACAACCACAATAACCAAAAATTTAAGAATAAAATAATTTTTAAAATGTTAACTGGACAACATTAAATAACTTCTAAATATTAAGATATTTATCACATATTCATCAATGATTCGTTATGTACTAAATTATATATTTATAAACTTTATATATAAAACAATATAAATTACAAATAGTTTATTTTGATAATAAACTAAAAAAATTAATTTTACAAAAAGTTGTTACAGAATTATGAAAAATTAATTGAAATTTTTGTCACTTTTCAAAATATTGTTAAACATTTTTTAAGCTGTAATATTTTGTGAATAAATATAAAAATATAATACATCAAAGACTTTTTTCAGTGGTATTAATTGATATTATCTCAAAAAATAACATTTGTAACTGGAATTATGAGTTTAATGCAAATTTTGTGACTAAAAATATAAGAATAAAATAATTTTTAAAATGTTAACATTGGAGAACATTCTAAACATTATGTATGATTCGTTATATTTTTATAGACATTATGTATAAAACAATATAAATTACAAATTATGTTGATAATACATTAAAAAAAATAAATTTTCAAAAAATTATCACAGAATTATGAAAAAAGAATTAAATTTTTTGTTACTTTTTTATCCTTTGATAAAATTATATTTTTTATATCAAAAATTGTGGAAAAAATTAATTTTATTTCTAATTTTAACATATAAGTAAATTTGGGAATATGATATTCAAAATTTCTTAATTAAAAATGTACATTTAATAATAAAGAAATAGAAGAGACACTTTTCCAAAATATTTAAAACTGTTTTAAGCTGTAATATTTTATGAATAAATATAAAAATATAATACATAAAAGCCTCTTTCGAATGGTATTAATTGATATTATCACCAGAAATGACATTTGTAACACGAGTTATGAGTTGAATGCAAAACTTTTATCTACAACTAAAAATGTAACAATAAAATAAGTTTTAAAATGTTAACATGAGCAACATTAAATAATTACTAGACATTAAGATATTTATCACATATTCATTAAAGACTCGTTATGTATTAACTTATACAATGAGTTACTTTTTATAAACTCAACAAATATTGTTTTAATTTTGCTTTATCTAAACTATACCATCTATATTCAACTGACATATCGTTAAATATACATTTTTACTATCCAATCAATACTGCAGGGACCGTACTTTGTAGTTAAATTTGTGGGAACAGTTCGATACGTTACCAGTTGGAATTATTTATTCAGATATCCAATAAAAACTTCAAAACCTTTTTATTTATACGCCGAAATGAACGTTAATGAAATTAACCTACATAAAATTCTGGACCATTTTTACGAGCATCATTTTTAATTAATTATTACGACAATATGGCTCAGCAATGTCAGATTCATATTACTTATTACGGAAACTCACTCTCTGATTCCTGGTTTGTTTGTGCAAATTAATTTTGAGTTATTTCCATTTTTACTGCCGATCGATATTCCGCATAAAGGTTTAGTTTATTTGCCCTCTTCAGTTTGGTCATGGAGCACTAAATAAAATATAATATTGATGTTTTTTTCCCAACAAATGACAAAAAATTAAATTATCTATTCTATAATAATAATAATAATAATAATAAAAGATATTATCTGTAACTATTAACTAATTCGTAAACTATATGGTATTGTATTTACAAATCAATATCCAGTAATCATTAGCGATTAGAAATTTAATGTAACGTCGTTCTGAAACCTGTGCCAACATTCAACATGTTTGGAAATGGGCTATTAGAAAGAGTAATTAATTACATCAATAAGTTGGACAAATGGATTCCACATAAATTAAATGAGGAATAACGAAATTAGGTCTTTGACAATTGCCAATTCTTTCTTTGCAAGGACGCAAATGAACCTATCATTGATCTTATGGTTCCAGGCGTTAAAAAATGGGTTGGCAATCCTTGCAGGTTTCAACTAGGAGTTGAAGCTGATAAACCTAACGGAATAATACTTAAAAATAACTCAAACATGAGTTTTTTAGACAACTGTTAAAGTTAAACGTTAAAAATGCAAATTGCTTTTTCCTCTATCTGATATTTTATCATTTTACTCCATTAATGTCACTTCACTTAAATTTTATGTTGCATTTATGAAGTCTTAAAACAATGAATATCTAAAACAATATAAATGTTTTTATTGCTTTTTACTATATGCACATCACCCGATAATTGACAATTAGAAATTTAATAATATATGCTTTTTAAAATCTAGAATTGAAAATATAATTCTTAAAAGCTATAGTTTCATAAGACATCTATTCTTTAAAATTATAATTTAGCATAAAAATGAATGTTACTCCGTATCTAGTCTGAATGGAGTATAGAAGTTACTGAAGATATTTTATTTCTAAAAGTTATTCCTTAACTTCACAACTTTAACTTTACTACACATCAAAGAGAGTAAAATTTCTCGTTGAGAGTTGAAAATAAATATTTTACTATTTTCCTCCAACCCATAGATAAAAAAAATGTTCAAATTTTTATATTTTATAAACATCAAATTGTGTAGGGTATACATTTATTTTTCCAGTTTTCAGAAAATATTAATAATAATCAAGTATCATTGGTGTGATGCGTTAATTTCTTGGAGCAGTATATTTTTAGATAAAAATTAAAAATATAATTTAGCATAAAAATGAATGAACTCCGTATCTAGTCTGAATGGAGTATAGAAGTTATTCAAGGTATTTTATTTCTAAAAATTAATTCCTTAACGTTCAACTTTGAATCATTCTACATATCAAAAAGAGCAAAACTTCTTATTGAGAGTTGAAAATAAATATTTTACTCATTTCTTCCAATCCACAGATAAAAAAGTTTAAATTTTTATATTTTATAAACATCAAATTTTGTTGGGTATACGTTTATTTTTCTAATTTTCAGAAAATATTAATAATAATCAGGTATCATTGGTGTGATGCGTTAATTTCTTGGAGCAGTATATTTTTAGATAAAAATTAAAAATATAATTTAGCATAAAAATGAATGAACTCCGTATCTAGTCTGAATGGAGTATAGAAGTTATTCAAGGTATTTTATTTCTAAAAATTAATTCCTTAACGATCAACTTTGTATAATTCTACATATCAAAAAGAGCAAAACTTCTTATTGAGAGTTGAAAATAAATATTTTACTCATTTCTTCCAATCCACAGATAAAAAAGTTTAAATTTTTATATTTTATGAACATCAAATTTTGTTGGGTATACGTTTATTTTTCTAATTTTCAGAAAATATTAATAATAATCAGGTATCATTGGTGTGATGCGTTAATTTCTTGGAGCAGTATATTTTTAGATAAAAATTAAAAATATAATTTAGCATAAAAATGAATGAACTCCGTATCTAGTCTGAATGGAGTATAGAAGTTATTGAAGGTATTTTATTTCTAAAAATTAATTCCTTAACGATCAACTTTGTATCATTCTACATATCAAAAAGAGCAAAACTTCTTATTGAGAGTTGAAAATAAATATTTTACTCATTTCTTCCAATCCACAGATAAAAAAGTTCAAATTTTTATATTTTATAAACATCAAATTTTGTTGGGTATACGTTTATTTTTCTAATTTTCAGAAAATATTAATAATAATCAAGTATCATTGGTGTGATGCGTTAATTTCTTGGAGCAGTATATTTTTAGATAAAAATTAAAAATATAATTTAGTATAAAAATGAATGAACTCCGTATCTAGTCTGAATGGAGTATAGAAGTTATTCAAGGTATTTTATTTCTAAAAATTAATTCCTTAACGTTCAACTTTGTATCATTCTACATATCAAAAAGGGCAAAACTTCTTATTGAGAGTTGAAAATAAATATTTTACTCATTTCTTCCAATCCACAGATAAAAAAGTTCAATTTTTTATATTTTATAAACATCAAATTTTGTTGGGTATACGTTTATTTTTCTAATTTTCAGAAAATATTAATAATAATCAGGTATCATTGGTGTGATGCGTTAATTTCTTGGAGCAGTATATTTTTAGATAAAAATTAAAAATATAATTTAGCATAAAAATGAATGAACTCCGTATCTAGTCTGAATGGAGTATAGAAGTTATTGAAAGTATTTTATTTCTAAAAATTAATTCCTTAACGTTCAACTTTGTATCATTCTACATATCAAAAAGAGCAAAACTTCTTATTGAGAGTTGAAAATAAATATTTTACTCATTTCTTCCAATCCACAGATAAAAAAGTTTAAATTTTTATATTTTATAAACATCAAATTTTGTTGGGTATACGTTTATTTTTCTAATTTTCAGAAAATATGAATAATAATCAAGTATCATTGGTGTGATGCGTTAATTTCTTGGAGCAGTATATTTTTAGATAAAAATTAAAAATATAATTTAGCATAAAAATGAATGAACTCCGTATCTAGTCTGAATGGAGTATAGAAGTTATTGAAGGTATTTTATTTCCAAAAATTAATTCCTTAACGTTCAACTTTGAATCATTCTACATATCAAAAAGAGCAAAACTTCTTATTGAGAGTTGAAAATAAATATTTTACTCATTTCTTCCAATCCACAGATAAAAAAGTTCAATTTTTTATATTTTATAAACATCAAATTTTGTTGGGTATACGTTTATTTTTCTAATTTTCAGAAAATATTAATAATAATCAGGTATCATTGGTGTGATGCGTTAATTTCTTGGAGCAGTATATTTTTAGATAAAAATTAAAAATATAATTTAGCATAAAAATGAATGAACTCCGTATCTAGTCTGAATGGAGTATAGAAGTTATTGAAGGTATTTTATTTCTAAAAATTAATTCCTTAACGTTCAACTTTGTATCATTCTACATATCAAAAAGGGCAAAACTTCTTATTGAGAGTTGAAAATAAATATTTTACTCATTTCTTCCAATCCACAGATAAAAAAGTTCAATTTTTTATATTTTATAAACATCAAATTTTGTTGGGTATACGTTTATTTTTCTAATTTTCAGAAAATATTAATAATAATCAGGTATCATTGGTGTGATGCGTTAATTTCTTGGAGCAGTATATTTTTAGATAAAAATTAAAAATATAATTTAGCATAAAAATGAATGAACTCCGTATCTAGTCTGAATGGAGTATAGAAGTTATTGAAAGTATTTTATTTCTAAAAATTAATTCCTTAACGTTCAACTTTGTATCATTCTACATATCAAAAAGAGCAAAACTTCTTATTGAGAGTTGAAAATAAATATTTTACTCATGTCTTCCAATCCACAGATAAAAAAAGTTCAAATTTTTATATTTTATAAACAACAAATTTTGTTGGGTATACGTTTATTTTTCTAATTTTCAGAAAATATTAATAATAATCAAGTATCATTGGTGTGATGCGTTAATTTCTTGGAGCAGTATATTTTTAGACAAAAATTAAAAATATAATTTAGCATAAAAATGAATGTTACTCCGTATCTACCCTGAATGGAGTATAGAAATTATTGAAGGTATTTTATTTCTAAAAATTAATTCCTTAACGTTCAACTTTGTATCATTCTACATATCAAAAAGGGCAAAACTTCTTATTGAGAATTGAAAATAAATATTTTACTCATTTCTTCCAATCCACAGATAAAAAAAGTTCAAATTTTTATATTTTATAAACATCAAATTTTGTTGGGTATACGTTTATTTTTCTAATTTTCAGAAAATATTAATAATAATCAAGTATCATTGGTGTGATGCGTTAATTTCTTGGAGCAGTATATATTTAGATAAAAATTAAAAATATAATTTAGCATAAAAATGAATGAACTCCGTATCTAGTCTGAATGGAGTATAGAAGTTATTCAAGGTATTTTATTTCTAAAAATTAATTCCTTAACGTTCAACTTTGAATCATTCTACATATCAAAAAGAGCAAAACTTCTTATTGAGAGTTGAAAATAAATATTTTACTCATTTCTTCCAATCCACAGATAAAAAAGTTTAAATTTTTATATTTTATAAACATCAAATTTTGTTGGGTATACGTTTATTTTTCTAATTTTCAGAAAATATTAATAATAATCAGGTATCATTGGTGTGATGCGTTAATTTCTTGGAGCAGTATATTTTTAGATAAAAATTAAAAATATAATTTAGCATAAAAATGAATGAACTCCGTATCTAGTCTGAATGGAGTATAGAAGTTATTGAAAGTATTTTATTTCTAAAAATTAATTCCTTAACGTTCAACTTTGTATCATTCTACATATCAAAAAGAGCAAAACTTCTTATTGAGAGTTGAAAATAAATATTTTACTCATTTCTTCCAATCCACAGATAAAAAAAGTTCAAATTTTTATATTTTATAAACAACAAATTTTGTTGGGTATACGTTTATTTTTCTAATTTTCAGAAAATATTAATAATAATCAAGTATCATTGGTGTGATGCGTTAATTTCTTGGAGCAGTATATATTTAGATAAAAATTAAAAATATAATTTAGCATAAAAATGAATGAACTCCGTATCTAGTCTGAATGGAGTATAGAAGTTATTCAAGGTATTTTATTTCTAAAAATTAATTCCTTAACGTTCAACTTTGAATCATTCTACATATCAAAAAGAGCAAAACTTCTTATTGAGAGTTGAAAATAAATATTTTACTCATTTCTTCCAATCCACAGATAAAAAAGTTTAAATTTTTATATTTTATAAACATCAAATTTTGTTGGGTATACGTTTATTTTTCTAATTTTCAGAAAATATGAATAATAATCAAGTATCATTGGTGTGATGCGTTAATTTCTTGGAGCAGTATATTTTTAGATAAAAATTAAAAATATAATTTAGCATAAAAATGAATGAACTCCGTATCTAGTCTGAATGGAGTATAGAAGTTATTGAAAGTATTTTATTTCTAAAAATTAATTCCTTAACGTTCAACTTTGTATCATTCTACATATCAAAAAGAGCAAAACTTCTTATTGAGAGTTGAAAATAAATATTTTACTCATTTCTTCCAATCCACAGATAAAAAAAAATTCAAATTTTTATATTTTATAAACAACAAATTTTGTTGGGTATACGTTTATTTTTCTAATTTTCAGAAAATATTAATAATAATCAAGTATCATTGGTGTGATGCGTTAATTTCTTGGAGCAGTATATTTTTAGACAAAAATTAAAATTATAATTTAGCATAAAAATGAATGTTACTCCGTATCTAGTCTGAATGGAGTATAGAAGTTATTGAAGGTATTTTATTTCTAAAAATTAATTCCTTAACGTTCAACTTTGTATCATTCTACATATCAAAAAGGGCAAAACTTCTTATTGAGAATTGAAAATAAATATTTTACTCATTTCTTCTAATCCACAGATAAAAAAAGTTCAAATTTTTATATTTTATAAACATCAAATTTTGTTGGGTATACGTTTATTTTTCTAATTTTCAGAAAATATTAATAATAATCAAGTATCATTGGTGTGATGCGTTAATTTCTTGGAGCAGTATATATTTAGATAAAAATTAAAAATATAATTTAGCATAAAAATGAATGAACTCCGTATCTAGTCTGAATGGAGTATAGAAGTTATTGAAGGTATTTTATTTCCAAAAATTAATTCCTTAACGTTCAACTTTGTATCATTCTACATATCAAAAAGAGCAAAACTTCTTATTGAGAGTTGAAAATAAATATTTTACTCATTTCTTCCAATCCACAGATAAAAAAGTTTAAATTTTTATATTTTATAAACATTAAATTTTGTTGGGTATACGTTTATTTTTCTAATTTTCAGAAAATATTAATAATAATCAAGTATCATTGGTGTGATGCGTTAATTTCTTGGAGCAGTATATTTTTAGACAAAAATTAAAAATATAATTTAGCATAAAAATGAATGTTACTCCGTATCTACCGTGAATGGAGTATAGAAGTTATTGAAGGTATTTTATTTCTAAAAATTAATTCCTTAACGTTCAACTTTGTATCATTCTGCATATCAAAAAGGGCAAAACTTCTTATTGAGAATTGAAAATAAATATTTTACTCATTTCTTCCAATCCACAGATAAAAAAGTTCAAATTTTTATATTTTATAAACATCAAATTTTGTTGGGTATACGTTTATTTTTCTAATTTTCAGAAAATATTAATAATAATCAGGTATCATTGGTGTGATGCGTTAATTTCTTGGAGCAGTATATTTTTAGATAAAAATTAAAAATATAATTTAGCATAAAAATGAATGAACTCCGTATCTAGTCTGAATGGAGTATAGAAGTTATTGAAGGTATTTTATTTTTAAATGTTATTCGTTAACTTTACAATTTTTAATCACGCTACATATCAAAAAGAGCAAAACTTCTTGTCGAAAGTTGAAAATAAATATTTCACTATTTTCCTCCAACCCATAGATAAAAAAATGTTTAATCAAGCCACAATTTTTAACTTCAGTAATGCGCAACAAACTTTTTCCATCATGAAACCAAATACAAGTATATAAAATATATAAACAACTTATTTTCCAATCCTAGTTCACACTTTGACCTTTTTACAAGAACTGGGTGCAAACTCGAAAATTAAATTTTAATGTAAAACACGTACACCGTATCACAAATAAAAAGTAATTGTGCCACCTAAACCCATGTAAATTAGTAGGAGCATGGAGCGGCGAACGCACGGAGTGCATTAATCATAAGAACACGTCCAGAAGGACAAAGGATCGTAATATGAACAGGATATGCAGACGGACCATTAAGGATATTTCAGATATTAATTAGACAGTACAGCGTGCTCCTGAAATGCTTAATATCTCGCCGACATGCCGGAGCATTTACAAACCGTTTTAGGTCCCGAATACACCACTAAATTGAACGTTAGATGTAATTTAAAAAATAATAAAATACAATAGTTGCCTACAATGTCATTATTTAATTTATTTATGCAATGTAATTGCTGTTATAATCTAATTTATATTTGACAATTACAACAAAAAAACTCAATTAATGTATAATAAATCAATAATTATCATTTAAAATTTTAACATTGCATTATTCAGTCGAATTGAAATATGTAATTTAAATAAATTATTATTATTAATTACATAAATTGTTTCAATCAATCACTCCTCCACTATACATTTCCTGTCAATAAATGTAAAAATTAATTAAATAAAACTTTTACCTATTCAGTGAATTTTTAATTTCCATTTTCTAAAGGTACAGTTAAAATAAAAACCATTTTTGTTTAATCAAATTTCGCATTATTTCATAGTTTTCGCGTGACTGAAGTTTCTAATAAATTATACAGCGTAATTTAAAATCGATTTTTGGCTCATAAATAAAACAAAATCCACAATTACCTTTACATTTGGCTTGAATATTACAAGTTAATTCCTTGTTCCATAAACTGTAAACGATAATAATATGTAGTAACACACAATGTTATATTAAGGCATAACTCAGATATTAATTAGATTTCCTGTTTCGTACCATTTCTGCGAGGCATTTGCCACGTATGTTACAAAGATTAGTAACATTATTAGATCTGTGCATTTGAAACTAATTAATTGAAGTCAATAGTTATAAATAATTGTTCAGTATCAGTTAATAACACTTCGTATCACAGAGAATTGGTGCAGTCTTTTCATTTATAACTTAATTTACAATATCATAACATTTTTCTACAGCAATACAAATTATTTGTTATTTGTGTGAATAAACATTTTTATCCAACATATTGGAGTATGTGGGACAAAAAGGTTGTTGCTACTTCAATGGTGGACAATTCTTTTTTGTTAGTTTCAGAAATGTGCATCTCAATCTTTCACTAATGTCTTAAGTAAGAAGACTAGGTTGGTTTTCTTCAATTAAACCCAACTAACTTATTTCTTAATATATGAAGAAATACAGACACAAGATTAAAACTAATTTTCATCATTTTGTCTATGTATAACTGAGATTTTTTTGTTGTTATATTTCAACATTTATGCTTTGCGGAGTTCAAGCATCTGATTTTCAGCTTTTTTATTTAGTTTCATCAGGAGAGGTTGTTATTCCTTCAATGGAGGACAATTCATTTTTATGTGTTTCAGAAATGTGTATCTCAATCTTCCACCAATGTCTTAAGCAAGAAGACTAGGTTGGTTTTCTTCAATTAAACCCAATTAATTTATTAGTTAATCGACATTTTTAACCAACTTATTGGAGCTTGAAAATCGAAATATTATGAAGAGACACAGTCTCTAGATTAAAACTAATTTCCATTATTTTGTCTAAGTATAGTTAAAACATTTTTTGTTTCTTTTATTTCAACCTTTATACTTTGCAGTGTCCAAGGATTTGGTTTTCAGCTTTTTTATTTAGTTTCAACAGGAGAAAATGGTTGTTATTCCTTCAATGGAACACAATTCTTTTTTATTTGTTTCAGAAATGTCTTAAGTAAGAAGACTAGGTTGGTTTTCTTTAACTAAATCCAACTAACTTATTTGTTAATAGACGTTATTAATCAACATTCTGGAGCATGAAAATCGAAATATTATGAAAAGACACAAACTCAAGATTAAAACTAATTTCCATCAATTTGTCTATGTATAATTCAAATCATTTTTGTTCTTTTATTTCAACATTTATGCTTTGCAGAATTCAAGCATTTGATTTTCAGCATTTTTATTTAGTTTCAACAGGAGAAAATGGTTGTTGCTCCTTCAATGGGAGACAATTCTTTTTCATTTGTCTCAGAAATGTGCATCTCAATCTTCCACTAATGTCTTTAGTTTGAAGAAGACAGAAAGGTTATTGCTTCTCTAATATGGGTCAATTCCTTTTCATTTGTTTCAGAAATCTTGAATAAGGACAAGAAGTTAGTTTCCTTCAATTAAACCTATTTGGACAAGGAAGAATCGTCAACTTTAGACAAAGTAGTTTTTCCATCAGGTATATTGTTAGAAGAGTTGATTGACCTATGTATAAAATGTGGTCGACTCGACCAAGAGGTACTACAAAAAAGGCAAGATCGATATTTGCAACAATTGGCTTTTAGGGAACACTATATGTTGACAAATCGTGTGGCAGCTGCTTAGCATAACCGTCAATATATCTTCATGTCATGTCTTTTGATCTCAGCAGCGACTACCCATATTTGGTGTCCCCTTTGTCCACCTAACATTGATGTCACAAATTTGAATGGTACCATAATAGATGAATGAATTATAGATGGACAGAGATGTCTTCTTTGGCGAATCTTAGTTTTGTTTAGTAATCATAGAGTCTCAGAACTGTCCAGAAGGAAAGACATAGTTAATCTTGGATATTTTGTAGAAAGACATGTGGCTCAAATTTTTCCATTAAGAAATTGAAGATTACTGAGCTTAGAAGACTCCCCATTGGTAATCATAGAAAATCTTAAAAATGGTTGTAAAAATCAATATTAATCAAGAATACCTTTTTTATTCTAAATTGTGTATAAAATATGAGTTGTTTTAATATTTATCAACACTGTGTCATTATGGAAAATATTTTTTACATTTAATTTTAGGATAACACATACCAAATTTAGACACCAAAGGTTGAAAATATGAGGAAATGACAATTTTTGAAATTTAAATTATATTTTTTACAGAAGAAACTTTATAAACTTTATTTAGACTTTCTTCATTATTGAACGTCTTCGAAGTAGTCCCAAATTTTAACCACCTATTTTACAAACTCCTTATA